>NW_011494826.1:5174315-5210439 GCF_000754665.1 Bison bison bison | reverse complement strand
TCCCAGCACATCTCTTCCTGCCGCCAGACCCCTTTCGTGTCTCCCATAGGCACACAGCATTAGGCTTCAAGTCACTGCTTCTGATCCTGATTTGCAAATTTACATTTTCCATGGGGCGAATCTCAAGCAGAGCGAGCAAAGTGAAACAATATCTTACTTGACAAAAAGACGTGTTGGGTTGCTGGGGCAGAGAGAACGTGCACAGTTGGGGAGTCTAGATAAAAGAAGAGCAGGATGCAGAAAATAGACGGAGGTCAGGCAGGGGGATGATTTGCAAGTCAACGTCACATATTTTCCTTGGAGAAATTGACAGGGCTAATCTCCCACCCTAACAGGATTGGGATATTATTCTGCCTCAGAAAGAAAGGGTGATTGTCAGGGTGCAGATCAAACACTCTTTCCTGGAGGTATTGATGTTTCTCCATGCTGGGCACCACAGCAAGCACAATGGTTACAGAATGCAAATCATAGTGTGCACACTTTCTTATATTCAGGGGTGTGATAGGTGCTGTGTGCTCCCAAGGTCTAGAGGCAGCTGGTGCTCTGAAGCCTTGGAAATTGTGCCCCCACAGCCAAGAATCATGTTCTGGATCTTGTCTAACCCTGTTACTCAGGATGATTAGGGGTAACACTGCCTCACGAGCTCACCAGCGTGGGGCGGACTGCGGAGCCAATGAACTATCTTCCCCAGCTCAGTCAGTCCTCAGGTTTCCAGAGAAGGTAGTTTGGCTCAAGCTTTCTTTTGAGTGCTTTCTAGTCAGATTTTCACAGCAGAGCCAATTTCAACTCCAAAGTTAACTCTCAGAAAATTCTCCTGAAAGTCTAAGGAAACAGTTGTAAAGTACTTTTCATGGGTGCACATCACAGGTGAGCTATAGGCTTGGAGAGGTCACAGAGGACATATACAGAGGATTCAGGACTTAGCCCAGACATCCTGAGCCCAAAGCCTATATTTCTTTTTTTCTTTTTTCACACTGTACAACCCCCCTCAGTGCTCATAGCCCACCGATAAGAAGGCTGGGCTGCAGTTTACTCTAGCATGGGTACACTATGTGAGGCCCACAGAGGTCAAAGTCTGTATTTTAATACCAAATTTTGCCTAATGGACTGTAAAATATTTGTCAGCCATTCTTTTCTGAGACTAACAACTGTAAGATTGTTACAGAAAAACCTGAACCAACTTTTTGGCCAACTCAATATTTTGCCTGAGAGTTTGTTAATTCTGGTGTGATGGAATTTTTATGTAGAATGGTATGAGGCAGAATATTTTGAGTAAGAGCACTAGATTAAAACTCAGGAGCCTTGAATTCAAGTCCCCGCTTGTCCACTAGATGGCTGTGTGACCCTGAGCTAGCTTCTTAACCTCTCTGGTTTTATATTCTATTAAACAAGGGGCTTGGATTTGATATTTGTGCTGTCTTAACAGTTTTTAAATTCTCAAGGGAGCCTCATTCAATTAGGGAAAACCATACAGGTGCCAGGGAAGACAGACCTTCTAAAAAAACAAACTCCAATTCTGAATGCTCCATCAAGTCTTGACTTTTGGAAAGTCAAAGATTTGGCCCTAGAGTCCTTGTGGTTTCTGGGTGAACATAATGTTGTTCTCTGTTTCAGTTATCTAGTGTTATATAACCCAAGAATAGTGGCTTAAAAAAACAAGGCTTTAGTATTTCTCACACCTCCATGAGTTGGTTAAGCTTGACAGTTCTGATCCTTGTGGGGTCATTCATGTGGCTTTATTTATCCAGGCACTTAGTTGGGGATAGAGTGTCCAAGATGTTTTCATTTGTACACTGGGGGCTTGGTTCTGGTATTGCCTAGAGGTCTCAGCTCTGCTCAACTTACCTCTCCAGCACTATAGTTTGACTTCTTTTCATGGCAGTTCAAGGCTTTGAAGAAGGTGAAAATTCAAGTTGCAGAGCTTTAGCTTGGACATCATATGGCATCACTTCTGCCATATTCTTTTGGTCAGCACAAGTCAGGGCCATTCCAGATTCAAGAGAAGGAAACTTGACTGCTCCACCTCTGGGCGTAGTGGCAAAGCCCTTTGCAAAAGAGCACACAGCATGCCATCTTTGGAAATAATTGGCAAAAGGAAAAAGAAACTATCTGTGGAAGAACTGGTGATGTGGGAAAACAGCATCAGACAAGAAGACTCAGGATTCCTGATCTAGTGCTCAGGGATCTCCTTGGAGTGCACATCGATTCCTGAGAAAACCATGGGCCTTTGGAGGCGCATTGGCAGGATGCATTAACTGTTACCATTTGTCTGCTTTATTTTTTAATTAATATTTATTTATTTATTTGACTTTGCCAGGTCTTAGTTGTGGCACAGCGAATCTTCAGTTGATTCCAGCACGTGGGCTCAAACCCAGGCCCCCTGCATTAGGAGTGCAGAGTTTTAGGCACTGGTGTGTGCGTGAGTGCTCAGTCATGTCCAGCTCTTTGCGACTCTATGGTCTATAGCCCAAAAGTCTCCTCTGTCCGTGGGATTCTCTAGGCAAGAATATTGGAATGGATTGCTATTTTCTCCTCCAGGGGATCTTCCCCACCCAGGAATCAAACCTGCATCTCCTGCACTGGCAGGCAGATTCTTTACCACTGAGCCACCTCTTAGCCAATAGACAACCAGGGAAATCCTCAGTTGTCTGCTTTAAACTGTCACACTCCTTATTCTCGCTTTATTCACTGATCCTCCCTGTACATTTTTCCCACTTCCCTCCACACTGCTATTATTGTGTAGCAGTTTCCAAACCCTTGTACTCAGACTACTCAACTTTTCAGGGTAGGGGGAAAGGAATCTGGGAGAGTCCTCTTCCTTAGCAACTTAAACACATGAGCATGTGCACACTCAAGGCTGTATCTTCTATGGATTATTAGAGCGTGTGCAATCTGGGGACCACAGTCTGACTGCCATGGGGTGTTTATGTTTTGTGGTCTTCATACAGGTGTGGGGCACACCTTGGGTACATGGCACTACTTTGTACCCCAGCAGTGCCATGTGCCCCAACCAAGTCTATTGTTCTACACCAAGGCTACCCCTTTTCACTTGTCGCTATTATCTGTGAGGCATTTATGTCTGCATCCTTGATCTAGTCCAACACCTCTGATTTGCAAGTAAGGGAAATAAGGCCCCAAAGGTGAGATAATTGACTGTTCTAACCAAAGCAAAACAAAAACCACACACAGCCTCTGCTTTCTAATTTATTATCTTTTTTCATTTTTTCTCAACAATCCAGTGTTAGTATTCATAGATGGAGAAATCAACATTTTGGGTGTTAAAAAAAAAAACCCTACAGCCTGGACCCTGGTTTCCCTTTGAGTACACGCTCCAAAACAGCATGTGGAGTGGGCCTGGAGTAAAAGGAAGGAAGAGTATTTTCTATTTCTCAGGTTCAGTTCAGTTCATTCACTCAGTCGTGTCTGATTCTTTGCGACCCCATGAACCGCAGCACGCCAGGCCTCCCTGTCCATCACCAACTCCCGAAGTTCACCCAGACTCATGTCCATCGAGTCAGTGAGGCCATCCAGCCATCTCATCCTCTGTCGTCCCCTTCTCCTCCTGCCCCCAGTCCCTCCCAGCATCAGAGTCTTTTCCAATGAATCAACTCTTCCCATGAGGTGGCCAAAGTACTGGAGTTTCAGCCTCAACATCAGTCCTTCCAAAGAAATCCCAGGGCTGATCTCCTTCAGAATGGACTGGTTGGATCTCCTTGCAGTCCAAGGGACTCTCAAGAGTCTTCTCCAACACCACAGTTCAAAAGCATCAATTCTTCGGCGCTCAGCTTTCTTCACAGTCCAACTCTCACATCCATACCTGACCACTGGAAAAACCATAGCCTTGACTAGACAGACCTTTGTTGGCAAAGTAATGTCTCTGCTTTTCAATATGCTGTCTAGGTTGGTCATAACTTTTCTCAGGTTAGGCCAGCATTTTCCATGACATCTCGACTCTCCCTCTGCTGAGTCCCCAAGTAGAGAACAGATTTCATTTGATACACTTGAAAAACCTTGAGCAAGTGAAGTTGTCTACAGATCCCCATGAATCATTTCATTTGTTATTTTGTAGCAAATAATGGAAGCCAATGTGAAACTCAAGTGACCAATATAGCTTTGTGAGAACACTGCAAAACCCCTCTTTCATCTTGCATTGTAGACTCCTAAAGAATTGGGCCTCCCTGGTAGCTTAGTTGGTAAAGAATCTGCCTGTAATGCAGGAGAATAGGGTTTGTTCCCTGGGTTGGGAAGAGCCCCTGGAGGAGGAAATGGCAACCCCCTCCAGTATTCTTGCCTGGAGAACCCCAGGGACAGAGTAGCTGGGCAGGCTCCAGCCCATAGGGTTGCAAAGAGTCAGACTCAACTGAGTGACAAAAGCACCATAGACAGTAGGTACCACTTTTTTTTTTAGCATCTAGAACAATGAGTAGAACTCAGTAGGTGTTCAATAAATAGTTAAAATCATGAGTGGTTTTCCTGGGGTTCCTTGAGTGAGACTTCTTTGCTTTCTCCATGGATTACTAGTTAGAAACTTGGTGCCTAGGCTGGCCTCTCGTAACTGGCTCTGTTCAAACCCCCTAAGCCTCACTTTCCTCATCTATTAAATGAGATTACAGAAGACAATCTTTTGTATTCACCCCAGGTTCAAAAGTCCATCGTTCTTTCATTTTACATTGGTTCGGGAAATGAGAAAAAGTACTTAAATATTTTCAAAGTTTCAGTATCTTTTTCTCACTTTTGAATTTTATAGTTTAAACCCTTCTACAGTAAGAAGCAGCAATCAGTGATCATTGAGATCCGTGCTTGGGAAGTTATACTTGAGTTGAAGGGATACATTGCCTCGTGGTAGCTACTGAGTGTGGGTCCTCGGTGTCCATCTTTGTTACACAGCCAGATCTTGAAACACATGGACGTTTGGAGAATGAGAGAGCCAGAACAGCCTGAGTTTATACAGTAGGTCAACTGGTGAAATTGCTGTTCACTTAATAGACTACAAGATAGACCAAGAGGCATAAAACTAGGAGATAATTATTTCTGAGTTTTCTTAGACTAGGGATAGAGGCATTTCCTGAATATTATGCTATCACTGTGAACAGAGACATAATGCCTGGCATCTAACCAATACTTAATAAAATTCTGCCTACTGAGCAAATCCATGAATCAATGAGTGACCTATGCTGAGTCATTCTCTTTTCTACTTAAACAGGATTGAATCAATTGCATGTTCTTCATTCTGTCTCTTTCTCTCTCCTGGTTTGATAGTTGTGCATATGTTTCATGTTCTTTTAGTGGTTGCCCTTACTTATGCTTTCCACCAGATGCAAGAAAATGGAAGTCTTCTTAAGTCCTGATCCTGTGTTTCCCTCCAAGGAGAAAGCCACTGTTAGAATCTTGTTTTTTCCTGAGATAGAGAGGTAGATTTTCTCTGATGTGAATGAAGCTGAAGTTCATGGCCCCTCATTTGCATGCTTCAATATTTTAGTATATATTTTACAAGTGTGAATCTAATTATTATCTCTGTCATCATCCCATTAAGAGATGCAATTCATAGATAAAGAACTGCATGATTTTTCCAATTTATATGGACAGAAGTCTGGAGAATATATGTGGGAAGGGATATTGAGAATGTGTGCTTAAAGTAGAGGAATATAAACTTGGAAAGCCTTGAAAGTGGGGCTGAGGTTTCAGAGAGAGCGCATGAGGGGAGAAGGGGGAGGAAGAGGGAAGGAGAAAGAGAGGTGGAAAGAGAGGGAGAGAGAAAATTCCACCTGTGGACAGCCACTTTGGCCCATACCCATGGGTTCCAAGCTTTTCTTGATCCTCCCATCCTAACTGTTTTTCCTGTGGATTTTGAACTTGCTTAGCCAGCCCTTACAATAATATAAGCCAATTCATTGCAATAAATCTCTTAATACATTATCACCTACCTCCTTCACTTCTCTGATTGAGCCCTATTGTTCAATGTGTCTCCTGATTTCGAAGTGTCCTCTCTCAGTTCTTTCTGCTCCTGCCTTCTGGTTCTGTCCTGTTCCTTGATTGATCTCTTTGGATATTTGGAAAATTTTGATTTGGGAGCCTTTCAAAAATGATTTCCTTATTTTGAGTTCTTGGTTGCAAACTCTCCCATATGCTGAGTTGATACCTCTTTATTCAGGTGGTGTGTAACTTTTGTGTGTGAACATCACTGCAGCGGTCATTGTTCTCTATGGGGGTCTGTGTGATTTGGGTCATGGAAATAGCTTCTTGTTGGATGCTCTCTGTGGTAAAATTTCACTGGAGGCCCAGTGGATTGTCACCAGTTCCAGACCATTTTTCATGCTAATTTATGCTCTTGAATGCATACACCTTGAAGGGAATATGAATTCAGATCCCTCACCCATGTAAGGTACCATCCTGGCTTCCAATATTTATGGTGATTCTTTTCCCACTCACAGAGTCCCGGGCAGATGGGAGGATTCCTCCCACCATCTGTAGTTAGTGGTCAGAATATTTCTATTTGGCAGTCCTGAGTAGGAAATGCACAGTGACCATCAGCTTTATTCCAATAGCTTGGTTATAGGTCCAAGTGTTCCTGGAACCTGGGACCAGAATCCCCTTCTCAGGGTCCTAGAATCCTAACCTAAGACGTTATGGGCTCACCTGGCAACTTGGGCAGCTATCTGGATCCAGCTTCTTCTCACACCTCTGACTTCTAGTTCATTCTTTATTTCTGACACTGGAAGATTTCTTTTCCCTGGTTTCAAGCCCATTGTAATGTAATATTTGAAGAACAGGGAGATTTCCCACTCTAGTTTCATCAACCACGTTGACTAGAAATGGCCCTGAATGTAGTTTGAGAAAAATTACAATACCTCCTTAGTGTAGTTTGTGTTCTTTATGTCCAAAGTCTCAGAATAATTTTCCATGTGTCTTTAAAGACCATTTCAGAATCCTCCTTGGAGAAACCTCATTCTCCTGAGTCTGCCTTTCTGTTTTTATACAAACTATTTTCATCCACAGCTCATTTCTTATCCTGAGATGTGCAAGGACATAATTTACTTTCTGCCGTGAGTATAATCTTCCTCTTGTCCGTAGTGGCCACTTTCCCTAAAATTGGGAACGAGAGAAGGCAGTGCTCTGGTTATTTGAAGAACTTAAGATTCATTTCATCCTTAGAAGAAATATCTTGATTCTGTTTCACTCTTTGAGTAGCCTGGACTCAAATTTTTTTCTTCTCCTCTTTGTTTATAAAGGCGATGGCAGGGGTGTTGAAAAGATGAGGGGTTCGGAGAGAGGAGCTTTCCGGTCCTTCCCCTCCTTGTCTCCTGAAACTCAGACTCTGCCTACTTCCCTGAACATAGATCCTCTCATGCTGAGTGAGGCTCATCAAAATGTGACTCAACAGCCTTGAGACTTAAAATTTTTTATTCCTTCTGTTTTTCTGTAAATGGAGGCTGTAACTTATAAAGACTATGGAGATATAGGAACCCTTAGAATATGATACAACACAAGGAAGGAGATGGGTATTCTTAGCAGAATACTTTGCAGAAGATGTGCTGCCTGGGGTTTAATCATTATAGCTGAAAAGTCTAGTTGTCTTTCAGATATTTCATCTGAGGGCTCTTGCCTCTCCTTTACTACAGTGAGGATTTGAATTGATCCCTCCCCGTTCTTTCCACTCAGGGGCATCAGAGAGAGACATAGAATTACTTATCCCTCACAATGAAGGTAAAAGACAGGCAAGGCAGGACTTTAATGCAGGAAAAGCTGTGTGGGGAGCAGGGTGAAGAGGGCTAAGGACCTGGGGGTAGTAAGAGAGACTGAGGGTGTGAAGAAGGGGGAATGAAGGGATCTTCTGATGGGAGGTTAGCTGGCAGGTTCTGCTCAAGAGACTGGACCAAGACCCAGTAGCAAGGAGAGAGTACTTGGAGACATACTGAACAGATGAGAGATGTCACCTGACATGGTTACGAATTCTTCATTGGCTAGGAGTAAAGACTGACCAAACTGTGTGTGTGTGCCTCACTGGCCGACAGTAAGATCACTTTGTTCTGTGTTAAACCACCCATCCTTTTACAATAAAAACCACAGTGGCAGAATTACAGTAGAAAAAGAAAAGTCGTGTGTCAGAGTAAAAACAGTCATGGAATTAGAGGATTCATATTTCATCACACTGCTTCTGACATCAAGTCCTCTCAATCTCTCTAGCCCCTCCATCAACTATAGCAAGTCAGATTTCATGGATATGAGCAGTAGCATTGAACCATTCTTAGGATTTGTCAACTTGCTGCACCTTCTTGCAGTATCATGAATGCTTTGTGTTGCACTTAACACACAGAGGAAGAAGTGTAAAGTTATTTTTCATCAGCTAAATTTAAGAGTGACTTTTTGACCAGTCAGCTATTATTTGATTAATTGACCCCTCAGTTAACCATGCACCAGGGTTAAAAGTTAGTTGATGATGAAATTAAATTGGAAGGTTTTACGAATCAAACCATTCAGATGGAAGAAAAGCATTCAATTCACAAACTGCAAGACCTTTATAAATTGCTATTGTGCAAATGGGTACTTTAAAAATGATGTTCTGGGTTCTAGCTTAATTTTCAAATTTTCTGCATTTTAACTTTATAAGTGATGTGCTGTTTTAGGGAAATGGTGCTTTATTTATATTCTGGGCATGAAACTTTCCTGGTTTATCTGTAAAAGCAGAATCTTGTTCTACTTTCTCATCCAAATAAGAACAAAGACAATAGAAAAACAATGGTTAGAGGGGAAACAACCAAAAATATCTGCTTACCAATTTGAGATGGAAAGTTAAGTCTAATGACAAGAGCTGTGGACCAGGAGTCAGCCTGGGTTTAGGGCAGAGACCCACCACAAGCTAATATGCAGTCTTGGTCAGGCTACTTCTCTCCTCTGGGTCTTGGTTTTCTCCAGTGTCAAGCGAGGGGGCTAACTTGGGTAAGGTCTGAGATCCTTTCCTGCTCTGGCATCTAGAGCGCCTTAGTGGCTCCTCTGCCTTTCCCATCACTCCCAGCTCTGAGTCGAGGAATAGAAAGCTAGTGTGTGTGTGTGTGCGCATTGTTCTCTTTGCCAGCCTCTTCTTTATAAGATAGCATGACCTCATTGTGAAAGGCGGCCTCCACAGTGGCCCCTGTGATCTTTGCCTCCTGCTTTTCATGTATTTGGGCAGTCCCTCCAACCCTGGCTGGGCTTATGATTTCATTTCTAACAAACAGAAAACAGCAGAAGTGATGGGCTATCTTTTCTGAGGTTAGGTTGCAAAAAGACTGTGGCTTCCATCTTGCTCACTTGCACTGAGAAAAGCCCCTGTTGTGTTGTGAGCTGCCCTAAGAGAGGATCAGGTCTGTGACAAGGAATTGATGTCTGTCCAGCAACCAGCAGGGACTGAGTCCTGCCAGCAACTGGGCAAGTGAGTTTGTTGCAGTCCTCTAAGCCGCACCTGGATTCCTGACACTCTTAAGACTCTGATATGATAAATGTGTGTTGTTTTTAGTCATTAAAATTTTAATTAATTTATTATGCATCATTAGTTAACTAATATACTCATCAAAAGTGTTGCCTTCTAACTGAGAAGCATCTTTCGTTACCATTACTGAGATTTCATTCTCCGTCTTCAAACTGAGTGTATTTGGAAGTTGGGGACACTGTTAGAAAGGGAAATAGCATCCTTTTTGCCCTAAATTTTTAATGCTAATAGTAAGACCTTATTTATGTTGAGTACTTCCTACTGCTAAACATTAGGCGCTAATGCCCATGGCAGTCCTCTAAGGGTTGATACTATTGTTCTCATTGTATAGATATGGAAACTGAGACTTGGAGAGGGTAATTAACATAAGAAGGTGAATAATATATAAAATAAAGGAGTAGTGGATATAGAGTGGTGTTCAAAAGGAAACATTGTAAGCTGGTTAAACTATAAAATGAATATCAAGTTCAGGTTGGGGTACCTCACATTAAAAAGGATTTTTATATCACTTAGCATAACACCATCCAGGCTCATCCATGTTGTTGCAAACAGCAGAATTTCTATGTTTTGTATTGTATTATTTTATTGTAAATATGTAATAAAATATTTTCTTGATTCATTCATTCATTAACGGACACTTCGGTTGTTTCATTACCTTAGCTATTGTGAATAACACTGCATTGAACATTGACTTCAGTATCTTCTCAAGACAATGCTTTTGTTTCCTCTGGATAAGTACTCATAAGTGGGGTTTCTGGATCATATGGAATTTCTGTTTTTAAAGGAGCTTCCATACTGTTTTGCAAAGTGACAGTACCAATTTACATTCCCACAAACAGAGTACAAGGGTTTACTTTTCTCCACATCCTCATCAGCATTTGTTATCTTTTGTCATTTTGATAATAGTCATTCTAATGGGTGTGAGATTTCACTGTAGTTTTTCATTTCCCTGATAAACAGTGATGGTGAGCACCTTTTCATGTCCCTATCGGTCATTTGTATGTGTTCTTTGGAAAAATGTCTATTCAGGTCCTTTGTCCATTTTTTAATTGTTATTTGGGTTTGTTTGTTTTTTTTTGCTCTTGAGTTATATGATGATGACGATAATGCCAAGTCACTTCAGTCGTGTCGGATGCTTTGCAACCGCATGGACTGTAGCCCACCAGCATCCTCTGTCCATGGAATTCTCCAGTCAAGAATACTAGAGTGGGTAGCCATTTCCTCCTTCAGGGGATTTCCCGGACCCAGGGCTTGAACCCACATCCCTTATGTCTCCTGCATTGGCAGGAGGATTCTTTACTATTGACACCACCTGGAAAGCCCATTGAGTTATATAAATTCCTTAATCTCTTATCAGATGTGTAGTTTGCAGATATTTTCTTCTGTTCCTTAAGTTGTCTTTTTATTTTGCTGTTGGTTTCTTTTTTTTTCCGTCGGATACAGTTTCACATGTTTCTTTTGCTTTTGCTGCCTTTGCTTTGGTGTCAGATCCAAAAACTCAATGCCAAGACCAACATCAATAAGCTTACCCTCTATGTTTTGTTCTAAGGATTTTATAGTTTCAGGTCTTACAGTCATGTCTTTAATCCATTTTGTTTTTTGTGTATGGTGTAAGAAAGGCCATACAAAGACAAATATGGCTTGGTATCACTTATGTGTGGAAAGTTAAAAAAAAAAAAATCAAGCTCATAGAGACAGAGTAGGGGCAGGGGAAATGGGAAGAGGCTGATGATGTGCACAAACTTTTAGTTATAAGATGAATAAGGTCTGAGGATCTAATGTATGACATGGAGACAGTAGCCGAAAACACTGTATTTTATTATATAATTGAAATTTGCTATAAGAGTAGAACTTAAAAGTTCTCACCAAAAAAGTAAATATGTATGTGATATATGTGTTAATTAACTCAAAAAGGATTTTTATACGTTGAAGTGGGATGCTCTCAGGGATGCGGTTATTTAGCTTAAAGGAAAAAGCCAGGAGGGCAATGACCTGCCTGTGTGTAAGAGAAATTTGATTTCTTTCTATGGCTCTGGGGAACAGAGAATCGTCAGGTGGGGGCTTCAGGAAGGCACATGTCAGCTCCTTACAGAGAGGAACTTACACAATAACGAGAGTCTGAAATAGGTGGGCTGCTTAGAACCATCTCGTTTCCCCTGGGTGCTCAGGCGAAGGCTGGATGGCCACTCCCCTGGGACAGCCTAGCGGAGATATGGGTATTGCCCGGCACTGAGATTTGGGTTATCTTTTCGTTTTGTTGATGTTTGTTGATATTGATGTTCTCTGCTGTGCAAAAGCTTTAAGGTTTGATTACGTCTCAATTCATTTACTTTTGCTTTTATTTCTTTTGCCTTGGGAGACGGATCTGTGAAAAGGTTGCTATGATTTACGTTAGAGAATGTTTTGCCTATGTTCTCTTCTAGCAGTTTTATGGTGTCATGTCTTATATTTAGATCTTTAAATCATTTTGAGTTTATTTTTGTATATTGTGTGAGGGAGTGTTCTAACTTCATTGATTTTAATGAGGCTGTCCAGCTTTCCCAACACTGATTGTTGAAAAGAATGTCTTTCTGCATTGTATATCCTTGCCTCCTGTGTTAAAGATTAATTGTCCATAGGTGTGTGGGTTTGTTTCTAGGCGCTCTATTCTATTGCATTGATCTGTATGTCTGTTTTTGTGCCAAGACTATATTATTTTGATTACTGTGGCTTTGTAGTATTGTCTGAAGTCTGGGAGGGTTATGCCTCCAGCTTTTTTCCCCAGAATTTCTGGGTCTTCTGTGGTCCCATATAAATTTTAGGGTTATTTGTTCTACTTTTGTAAAGAATATCATGGGTAATTTGATAAATTGCATTAAATCTGTAGATTACTTTAGGTAGTATAGCCATTTCTTCCAATCCAAGAGTGTGGGCTATCTTTCCATTTCTTGGAATCATCTTCAGTTTCCCTTGTCAGCATTTTATAGTTTTCAGTGTATAAGGCTTTCAACTCATGGTTAGGTTTATTCATAGGTATTTTATTTATATTTTAAAAAATATTTCGTTGGCTGTTGCAGCTCTTAGTTGCTTAGTCATGGCATGCAAACTCTTAGTTGTGGCATGTGGGATCTAGTTTCCTGACCAGGGATCGAACCCTGGCCCCCTGCATTGGGAGGGTAGACTCTTAACCACTGGACCACCAGTGAAGTCCCATAGGTATTTCATTTTTTGACATGATTTTAAAAGAGATATTTTTAAACTTTCTTTTTCTGACATTTCATTGTTAGTGTAAATAAATGCAGCAGATTTCTGTATACTAACCTTGTATCCTTCTACTTGTTGAATTCATTTATTAGTTCTAATAGTTTTTGTGTGGAACCTTTAGGGTTTTGATATAGAGTGTCATGTTATCTGCAAATAGGGACAGTTTTACCTCTTCCCTTCCAAATTTTGATACCTTTTATTTGCATCTCGTGTGTGACTGCTGTGGTGGCTAAGACTTCCAATACTATGCTGAATAGAAGTGGTGAGAGTGGGCATCTTTGTCTTTTTTCAGAATTTATCAGGAAGGTTTTCAGTTTTTCACCATTGGCTGTGGGTTTGTCATTAAATGGATAAATCTTTGTCTTGGCAGGACTGAGATTCTTTCCTTCTTCCTTACTGAGTGCCTATTGTGAGCTATTTCCAGGCACACAAAGATAGTAGGACAGAGTCTCTGTTTTCAAAAGCTCACAAATCTTTCTTAAAGTACCTGGTTCCGTAAGATTTTAATTACTTAATTGTCAACAGATGATATAAATATATGAAAAAATAGATGACTGAATCTTGGCATCACATGATATATTCTATAATTACAACATAAGCTGTCATTTTTATGGTTCATGAATGTATTGTTTTCATTAAATGAATATTCCTGGTAATATATGGTTCTCATTTAGGAGAGATGGACTGCCAGTGCTCTAAGAATTATAGTCCATTCAAATAAACTCAGAAAGCTATTTTTGAACAGCAGTTTTTATTGATGATTCGGAAGATACTTTGGAACCTGTAGGACCACAGGATCAATATTATGAATGTGGACTTGTATTTTACCATACATCTAAAGAAAGAAGATAAGGATGAAGAGGAGAGACATAGATGTGCCAGAGAGGTTCTTGGAAAACTAAAAGTTAAATGATAAAAGTTAACACCATTATTAAAATTAGGTAATAGCAATGATATCTTGAATAGCACTCTTTTAAGGCCAGGAATAGGAAGAGCTTGAGTCCAGCTCAAATATAGCAGATGTATAGAACAGTCTTTTGGACTCTGTGGGAGAGGGCAAGGGCAGGATGATATGGGAGAATGGCATTGAAACACGTAAATTATCACATGTGAAATGAAAAAAAAAAAAAATTAACATTTCTAAGAGAAGAAAACCAATCAACCAGAAGTAGGGATCTGCATGAAACAGAACATTGCAGTGTCCATTTAGCACTGATTGGTGATACAGGATCATGTGTAGGTGTTTCTGAAGGAAAGGGGAAATTTTTATGTAAAAGGAGGGAATTGGACTGCTTTAGCTGATAGAACTGGGCTTCCCTGGTGGCTCAGATGGTAAAGAATCTGCCTGCAATGTGGGAGACCTGGGTTCCATCCCTGGTTTGGGAATATCCTCTGGAGAAGGGAATGGCAACCCACTCCAGTATTCTTCCCTGGAGAATCCCATGGACAGAGGAGCCTGGTGGGCTACAGTCCATGGGGTCACAAAGAGTCAGACACGACTGAGCAACTACATGATCATGATGATGATGTAGTTCTGTCCTTTAGGGTAGAACTAGAATTATTAAAAGTAAAAATATAGGTGAAGTTTAAAAATTACAGGTCAAAGTTAGATTCTGTAGAAGGCTTTCTGAAAGATGATGAAAATTGGAAGTATTTTAACATGAAGATTAAGTAATGCAATTACAAATGTAAAGGATGGAAAAATTGGCTGTTATGGCAGATAAATCACATAACCAAAAAGATACAGAAGATGGAGAGAACCTGTTTCTGCCTTTTGGGGACTTTAATGGTCAGATAAACAAGGACACTGATGAAAGTAGAGCAGAGGTCTTAGCAAAGGTTGGATTTCAGTGCATCACTTTCAGTTTCCTAGGTAAATTGAACCCCTAATTATAATAAGAAAATCCATATATATGATTATTAGTGAATACATTTGGTTTGTAGTACTGTGGTTATTAGTCTAGGAGTTCTTAAACTTGAGCATGCATTGGAATCATCAACATCATTGAGCATGTACTTGGTTAATTTCAAGCAGGGCTTATTAAATATAGATTCCTGGGCCATTCTCCCAGAGATTCTGCTCCACTGGATCTGTGATAAGGCACAAGAATGTATGTTGCTACCAAGGTCTCAGGTGCACTGCTGCTGTAGAAGCATCACCATTTGAGAATGAATGGGCTAGTCTTTAGAGCATCGACAAGACTTAGTTTCTGAGTCCACTATGCAGAGGATGAGTCTCCAAACATTGGTGACTTCTAGGAGATGCTGCCATATGAGGTTTCTTGATGGCTAGCTGAATCTCCTGTTCCTGGAAACCACCCTATCTTGGAAATATCTCTTAAATATTGATCAGAGTTATGGCCTATCAGTCAGTTAAGTCACTCAGTCGTGTCTGACTCTTTGCGACCCCATGGACTGCAGCATGCCAGGCTTCCTTGTCCATTACCATTTCCTGGAGTTTGCTCAAACTCATGTCCATTGAGTCCGTGATGCCATCCAACCATCTCATCCTCTGTCGTCCCTTTCTTCTCCTCCTCCAATATTTCCCAGCATCAGGGTTTTTTTCTAGTGAGTCAGTTCTTTGCATCAGGTGGCCAAAGTATTGGAGTTTCATCATCAGTCTTTCCAATGAATATTCAAGACTGATTTCCTTTAGGATTGACTGGTTTGATTGACTGATATGACCTATAGGTCAAATCTGTCCTGATCTTATGATTTGTATCAGGAACTGTTTAATGAATTCCTGATTTTCACTTTGACTACGTGCTCTTTACGAGTGTCAAAAAAGCAGGCAGCTCCATTATTACCTTCTAAAGAATGCAATCTGAAATGATAACTAATAAGGACCTACTATATAGCATAGGGAACTCTACTCAATACTTTGTAGAGGCCTATATGGGAAGAGAATCTAGAATGGATCTATATATTTGTATAACAGATTCACTTTGCTGTACACTTGAAACTGTCACGCGAGTGTATGTTCCTCAGTTCTTTGTCTCATCACAACAAAGATTTGGAGCGACGGACATTAAAGCCCTTGGCACGTCACAGCTCTGGAGTCTTGGACAAACGGTGCTACAGCTCTTAGGCAAATCAGTGTTACAGCTCCATTTTATTTAGAAAGGAGAATCCATCCTCGATGTGGGAGGGCATGCCAACCCAAAGACTTGAAGAAGAGAGTGGAGGAGTGCGCAGGGAGGGAGGGAGGGAGGGAGAGAGAGACAGAGAGAGAGAGAGAGTGCACGCACGTGGGAGAGGGAGTGAGACACCGTATGAGAAAGCGCTATGGCTCCTCCTCTTATATGTTTTTTCCTCCACCTGGGCCTGCCCTATGCAAATTGGGCTTAGCCAGGAGTGCTGTTTGTTCTGCCTGAAGTCTTCACTCTGGTCCTCGGACCTTCCTTTGACCTTCCTTGTCTTTTAGCCACTGCCATTTTGGACTCCTTTTCCCTATTCTACCTACCTAACACTAACACAGCATTGTGAATCAAATATACCTTAATAAAGATGTTAAAAATAATGAAATATCTTATAAGTAAAATATACTTAATAGTAACTAATCTTTAACTTCATAAAATAAATCATTATTTTATGTAAAAAAAAATAATGTAATCGGGTTTCTTTTCTGCAAGTTGATTACAATATCTAAAAGTCAAAGTAGTCTTTTCCAGAATACCTTCTTCCTTTTTACGGTTAATATGTTTGTCATTAGTATCTTCTGACTCTCTAGAATTCAAAGTAGTTTCTGTCACTTCTGCACCAGTAAAAACTAGTATCAAATGGAGTTTCCTTGCTGGTTTCAACCCAGCTGTTCTTCCAGTTCTTTACAAAGTCTTCCAGTTGACTGCAATTTCAAGCTGTTGCCCTTGCTTCTGTCTCTCTCTGCTCATTGCTGGCAGTTTGAACTTGCATGACGTGAAAAACACTCAAGTCTATTTTGTCTTGACTGACAGAAGCTCACCAAATAATTGTTTCTTTCCAAAGCTATTTTCTTCTAAATTTCCTTCTTGATCCCTCTAAGCAAGTTATTTTTAACCTTTTAGAGAATTTCTGCCTAATAGAAATAAAATGTGAACCACGAATACAAGCCTTATGTACAATTTTAAGATTTCTAGTAGGTACATTAAAAGAGTGAAAAGAAATAAGTGAAATGAATTTTATAATGTATATTTAAAATTTTTCTTTCTTTTTAAAATATTTTATTTATTATTTATTTATTTGGCTGAGCCAAGTCTTGGTTGTGGCACATGGGATCTTCTGCTTTGGTTGAGGCATGTGAGATCTTTAGTTTTGGCATGTGGGATATAGTTCCCTGACCAGGAATTGAACAGAGGTCCCCTGCATTGGGAATGCAGAGTCTTAGCCACTGGACCACCAGGGAAGTCCCGATAGTATTTTTTATTTAACTCAACATATCCAAAATACTCTCATTTCAATATGGAATGAATATAGAGCTATTAATGAGATAGCCTATTTTCTCTTTTCATCCCAAGTCTTCAAACTGTAGTGCATTTGACACTGCACATCTTAATTTGGACCAGCCGTATCTCAACAACCACATGTGACTAGTAGCTAGTATATCAAACAATCGTGGATTTAGTGCTTCTAAATTCTCTGAATTGATTCCTCCAGAATAAAGCAGCTAAGTTCACATTTTGAAAACTCTGTCAAGGCTTTTGGGAACAAACCCCTGAAGCCCATCTTTGGAGCTCAGGTTAGATTTCTTGCTCTTAAGATCCCTCAAGTTTCTAAAGGACCTGGGTTCCTGCCTCTTGCAAACAATGACAAAGCAATTTCTGCCTTTGTGGCACATGTGGGAAGACCTGGCTAATCAGAGCTTTGAAACGCAGGGTGTCTGCTCTTTTTATCTGTGTTCTTGGCGCTAGCACCTCCACACCATCACCTCCTGTTCTTACTTTGCCTCCAGTTGCTATCTATGAGGGTGGGAGATGCAAAATGAATTAGAATTAATGGAGACTTCTTAGCCTGCCAGATAAACTAGCATTGCCTGTGCTAGTGTTCTTTGTCCTTGTGACAAGGGTTTATTGATAAGAAAAAGGATTTGTACTTAAATACCAAACACTCAAATGCTTGGCTGGTTATACTGTTCGCTATCACTGGTGTTGTCCTTCTCCAAATCATTTGTCCTCTGGTGGATCTTGACAAAGCGCCTGCACAAAATTAACAGGCATGCAAAGCCTGGATGAGCAAAATCAATTTGCCTATAATTTGTTTGTGAAGCACTCAGGACGTGGTTGAAGTGATTTTAATTTCAAAGCCCAAGTTGCCCGTCTGTCTTTTTGTCAGGCAATTAGTTCCACTGGCTGGGCAAGAATGCTGTGATGCAGAGTGCTGAGAGGAGCCAACCAAGGAGAATGGCACCCCCTTTTTGGCTTCTTCCGCATGTTCCTCATGCCAAACTTCTTTTGTCTCTGGTTTATTTTGGGTAAAATCCCCTGCTTGGCACCAGGCTCTGTGACTGCTTGGCATAGTGCTGTGGATAAGTGCTTTGAAAAAGGACCTGGAGGGAGTAAACAGAGGAAATCCTAACAGTAGCTACTTCTGGATTGTCTGGCAGTGTGTTTTTATTGAATATACTCAACAACCTCAAATGATCAGTATTAATATCCTCATTGTACTGAACATGAAATCAAGGAGCAGAGAGATGTTGGTAATTAGCTAAAGTCCATGTCTTAGAAGTTCAGAACTGGGGCTACAACAGGGGTGCTCTTAATCCCTGTGCTGCCCATCTAGTCCAATCTCCATAGGAGCCATTGCCTCCTGGACTTTGGGGAGGAACCAAGTTTGAATAAGAGACAGGATAATAGGAACCTCAGTTAAGTACTTCCACCATGAGGACAGGGACTTTGTCAGTATCCTCTAAACCAAAGTGAACCTGGCTCATGGAAGTCACCTCATAAGGACATAGGGGCCCACCTGTGTTTGTTTAGCGACTAAAATGCATTATCTCTTCTGACTCACAATGACCATGGGAGGTAGGAAGGAAAGGTATTATCTTTTATTTATGAATCCCTTGTGGCTCAGCTGGTAAAGAATCCGCCTGCAATGTGGGAGACCATGGTTCGATCCCTGGGTTGGGAAGACCCCCTGGAGAAGGGCAAGCCTACCAGCTCCAGTATTCTGGCCTGGAGAATTCCATGGACTGTATAGTCCATGGGGTCGCAAAGAGTCGGACATGACTGAGTGACTTTCACTTTCACTTTATTTATGAATACTTTAGCTGAGTTAAAGGGAATATCTCACATTCCCAAAATGACTTAAATAAATGTCTGAGTTGTAATTGTGGTTGTTTTAATTGCCTCAGATTGTTTATGGCTCAGACAATAAAAATCTGCCTGCACAGTGGGAGACCTGTGTTCAATCCCTGGGTCGGGAAGATCCCCTGGAGAAAGGAATGCAATCCACTCCAGTATTCTTACCTGGAGAATCCCATGGACAGAGGAGCCTGGCAGGCTACAGTCCCTGGGATCACAAAGAGTCGAATTGGACTGAATGACTAAAACTTTCACTGTAATTGCCATGGTAATAACTTAGTGGTTGAAACTTCTGGAAGCAGGGACCATTTTCTATTCATTTTGTGTCCTTTTCCCCACAGTGCAGAGAGAGGACATTTCTACAAGCACAGAAAGTTCTATCAGACAGCGCTGCTCTAGAGGCAGGGAGAGGCCAGTGGGTGATAATCTGACATAATGCCCTACTTCACAGCAAGAAGTAGAATTTAATAATGTTTTAATGAATAAATGAATGAATACCATATGGAAGTGTTTTCGTAATATGACTAAGCTAATTACACTGATCAGTTATAGGTTGAATTTGGGCTTTCCAGGGCAGCTGATTCCATTTTTCAAAATGAATTATCAAAAAGAGAAAAACAACTCATTCCTTAAAGATGTCAAAATGCAACTTTAAATGCCATGCTAAGCAATGGGAAGGTGCTGGAGTGGGTTAGTCAGTGATTACTGCTATTTAACAGCAATTTAAAAACAAGGCAACAGCAATGTTTGTACTATTATGACATTTAAATAGTTAAAACCAACTCTACTTAGATAATGAATTAATTCATATTTACTGATAAAATACTTCATTTATTTTCTATCATTTTTCATGCAGCTTGAAGTATGTCATGATTATTGTTTTAATATCATGTCATCTATCAGTGCCCAGAGGTTGTCATTGCCTTTTCAAAAAATGACAGAGAAATGAAAAAATGGTGAGGTTTTTACTGACTATCATACTAAGTCAGCAAGTGTGATAACCCAAGTTCCTTTTTCTTGCCCATGACCCTTTGACCTACACTGTTGGAGCAACTTGGGAAAAAAAAAAAGAATTGTAAAACAGATGCCAGAAAGTGTAGATTATCTTAAATTTCTAGGTGCGCTAAACTACTCAGCCTCTTAGGGAAGAAGTGCCTTCTGTTGGTCTATGAGAATGTCTGTCCTTAACTGAGACTCATCTAATAAAGTTCAGGGAAGGGCCATATCTCCAGGGTAAAGCAGCCCATTCGTTCATTTACTGTGTATCTGTAACTGCCAGGCAAAACCCAATGGTGAATGTCACATAAGTCCTTCAAGGAACTCTTGGGCTACTGGGAACTCAGATGTGTAGACTGACAGTAACCACAGAGAGCGACCAGTGCTATAATGGGGTAAGCAGAAGTGTCTATGAAAGCCACACTGTTTAGTTTGGGGGATGAGAAAAGATCTTCCATGAAAATAGGAAGAAATCATGTCATGAAGCCCCTTCTCCAGGGGATCTTCCCAACCCAGGGATCAAACCTGGATCTGCCACATTGCAGGTAGATTCTTTACCAGCTGAGCCACAACAGAAGCCCAAGAATACTGGAGTGGGTAGCCTATCACTTCTCCAGGGCATCTTCCTGACCCAGGAATTGAACCGGGGTCTCCTGCATTACAGGAATGTTCTTTACCAACTGAGCTATCAGGGAAGCACCATGAAACCTAGGTAAGGGTTATTCAGATGATGAGAGAGGAAAAGAAATTATAAGAAAGAGAATATGTCTTGATTCAGTTCAGTTTAGTCATTCAGTCGTGTCCGGCTCTTTGCGACCCCATGAATCACAGCACGCCAGGCCTCCCTGTCCATCACCAACTCCAAAAAACTATAAAAAGGAAGGTTGCTTTAAAGCATAGAGATTTCAGAGGGCCACAGAGGGTGGTGTGGTAGAAACTATGCTGTCCAATATGGTAGCCAAGAGAAACATGTGGCTAATTAACATTAACTTAAAATTAATTAAAAGTAAATAAAATTAGAAATGCAGTCCCTCAATTGCCTTAGCCATATTTAAAGAGATCAACAGTCAGTTGTGGACAGTGTTGAACAGTGCAGATCTGAACTATTTCCATCATCATAGAAAGTTCTACTGGATGGTGCTTCTCTATAGGCAGGCAGGGGCCAATCAGTGATGAACTTTGAATGACCTGCAAAGATGTTTGGACCTTACTTCGAGGACAATGAGATGCCACTGAAGTATTATATATAGGGAAGTAGAGTGATCAAGTTTATATATTAGAAAAGTCATTCTGCAGGGCACAAAAAGGCTTAGAGAGAGGCAACACTGAGAATTAGACCAGTAAAAAGCATATTTCATTCATCAGGGAAAGAGATGATAGGCTCCTAGAACAGGTAGCGTAATAGAGAAGTGCATGGATTCAGGAAATATTAAGGAAAACAATCAGTAGGACTTAATGGTTTAGATGTGGAGGGTTGAGGAAGGCAGATGTGAAGTTTGATCTCTGGCTTGGGCAGCCAGGGAATGATGGTACCATTGACCTAGACAGGAAACAAGGAAGAAGAAGGGGTAGAACTGAGGAGGAGAGCTGATAAATTCAACTATGTCCTTGAATGCAAAATGAACAATGAGGCATCCAAGTGAGCTTGCAGGAAGCATTTAGATAGTCAGATCTGACCCTCAGGAGACAAATCTGGGCTGGAGACAAATATTATAAAGCTATCACCACATGGATGAATTGAAAGCCATGGAAACAAATGAGATCTCTGAGGAAGAGAGTGTGGAATGATATGCTAAGAAGGACAAGGACTGAACACTCACAGTGATGAGACCAGCCTAGGAAGAGGAGTCCAGAGGAGAAGCCAGTCAGGCAGAAAGAGAACCAGGAGATCTCCTTCACCTAGAAGGGGATCTAGGTGAAGAGAATATGGTAGGAAAAAGGAGCGGTCATCATGTCAAATGCTACCCAGAGGACAATGTAATTGGAGTTGAACAGGGTTGTTATGGTTTTGCAGGAAAAAGGTCATTGGTGACTTTGGTGAATGCACTTCACCAGGGGAATGATGGGGGCAGAAGGTGGGCTGAAGAGTGACTTGGAGTTGAACAAGTAAGAGCAAACGTAGACAAGTCTAAAACCGGTGAAAGATTTAGAGATGGCTCGTAATAGACGTCTTCTCCATAACCACTGTACCATTTTCAAATGTCTAGCTCATATTAGAGACATTTGTGACTTCTTTTATGCTTGGTGCTCCTGAAAGCTTGTTGAAAGTCTAGAGGAGCCTTCTGCACCCTCAGATTTTCATTGTTCCTAGTAGCTCTATTAGTTCCTAGGAGTTCTTGCATTTGGAAGATGCTCTATTGGTATTTCATTACTTTCTAGATTTCAAATTAAAGGCTCTTATTGGCCTTAAATATATATAAAAGTATGCAGTTTTTTCTGACTGAATGAAAAGGTCTCAGTTCCAGGTGAGAAAAAGGTCATGACGAGCCCGTAATTTAATAGAATCTCATTTTTTTTTCTAATAGGAATGAATGTTATCTTTATTTATTTATTTTGAGCTTTTTATTTTGTGTTGGGGTACAGCTGATTAACAATGGGTAGTTTCAGGTGAACAGGGAAGGGACTCAGCCATACACAGACATGTCTCCATTCTCCCCTTCAGGCTTCCCTGGTGGCTCAGAGGGTAAAGAATATGCCTGCAGTGCAGGAGACCTGAGTTCAATCCCTGGGTTGGGAAGATCCCCTGGAGAAGGGAAGGCTACCCACTCCAATGTTCTTGCCTAAAGAAGTCCATGGATAGAGGAACCTGGTAGGCCCCAGTGTATGGGGCTGCAAAAGTTGGACACGACTAAGTGACTAACACATGCACATGGCTCTCCCCCAGCCCCACCTCCCATCCAGGCTGCCACACAACACTGAGCAGATTTCCATGTGCTATGCAATAGATCCCTGTTGGTTATCCCTTTAAATATAGCAGAGTTTGGGATGGTCATGCATATACTGCTATATTGAAAAGAATCTCATATTTTCAGGGAATTCTGTGAATTAGGGTGAAAATCCCTCCCCCCCACCAAAAAAAAGCCAGAAGTAATAGAACTAGGATGAATATGTTTTAATAAAAAATTTATTATGACTATTTACACCAGTTCCTTGATAAGCATATAAATGTAAACTTTTATGTTGGCATTATTTCACACATGATTTATCCAAATGCAGAGTTAATACTGTCATTTGAGTGTACAGGTAGTGAGAAAATTTTATTATATTCACAGAATATACATACACGTGCATTCAAAATGTGTCCCTCCTTAAGCCAGTGGTATGGACACAGTCCCATTGGCCCTGCTTCTGCTTCGCAGGTGGACACTGGAATCAGTGATGTCATCCACGTGCTCCTCACTCTTCTTTTCCTTCAGGCTGTTGATGAATCTCAGGGTAATTTCGTCCCACTCCTCAGGCAACAGCATCAGCAGAAACCCAATGCAGATGATGATGGTAGCAGCCAGGCGGACGACATTGAATATTACCTCCTGCTTCAGGAGATCCACAGCTAGGGGAGCAACAGCAAGTCAGTCAGCCTATGACGGTTTCTAAGCTCCTCTGAAAACAAGTGACCCAAATCAGTGCTACTTCTAGAAGATTTCCAAAAGTCTCTCTCGTTCTCACAAGCTTATCTTTCCTTTTTCTATGTCGTTATTGACATGGCTCTCTACATCTGCTTTCCATTTCTTTTCTCTAAATCATACTCACCCCGCCAGGCAAATACCATCTGATTGAATAGCCTCTGCAATTTTAAAAAATAATTTTATTTTATATTGGAGCACAGTTGATTAACAGTGTTTCAGGTGTACAGTAAGGTGATTTAGTCACACATATCCATGTATCTATTCTTTTTCAAATTCTTGTCCCATTTAGGTTATTACAGAATATTAAGCAGAGTTCCCTGTGCTGTAATAGTCGGTCCTTGTTGATTATCTGTTTTAAATATGGCAGTGTATACATGCAGTTTTATTTCTTAATATCTTTCCTCTGTATTCCTTCATACTTCTCCAGTTTCACTGGCCCACTGAAGATTTTTTAAATGAACCAAGATTATTAATGTCTAGGTCTTTGCAAATGCTAGTCTTTTTAAAATTTTTAGTTGCAGTGAAACTCATGCAAATTAAAATTAACCACTTTCAAGTGAGTTTACTAGCATTTTGTACATTCATTTTGTATAGATTAATGTACCAGCTTCTCCATCTGGTGTAAAACGTTTTCATCATTTCAAAATAAAACCCCATACCCATTAAGCAGTTACTCCCCAGTCTCCTACCCCCACCCCAAAACCTGGAAACCACCAGTCTGCTGTGTGTCTACGGATTTATCTATTCTAGATATTTCTTATAAATTGGAACATACACTATATGACATTTTATGTCTGGTTTCTTTTGATTCACATAATGTTTTTGAGGTTCAGCCACATCGTAGCATGCGTTAGTGCTTCCTTCCTTTTTATGGCTGAATTGTATCCCATTGTATCACAATTTGTGTATTGATTAATCTCTTGATGGACATCTGGGTGTTTCCACATTTGGCTTTTGTGAATAGTGCTGTGGTGAACATCTCATACAGGAATATTTTTGAGTCCTTGTTTTCAGTTTTGGGAGGCATGTATCAGTAGTAGAATCATATACATGCTCTTCTCTTTGTATGAAATGTTCTTTCCTCTTTGTATGCACTTCATCCAGCTAAACCCTCTGTTAAATTCCTCCTTTTATTCTTCTTGCAAGAAGCTTCCTTCAGTGCCCCTCCTGTGTGCTTTCAGAGCATTCAGTAAATATCTTTGTCAAAGTCTTTCTCTCTCTACATTGTAATTACTGAGTTCCTTTTATCTCCCTTCTATATCACATGATCCTGAGGGCAGGGACCATGTCTTACTCAGGATTTATCATCAGTGTTAGCACAGTTGGTAGCATATACTAAGTACTCAGAAATTATTTATTAAATGAATGAATCAATGGATGAATGAATGGAATTCCTTGACAACCCCACTCCTCCCTGATATTTTCCTCTAAATATTTTATAGTCCTTGGAGTCTTTTACACAATTTAGCATTTAATGATAAGTTACTTTGTGGATCTCTAAGTTATTTCATATAGTCAGTCTTGTTTTCCATATTCAGCGTAAGTTGTTTTTTTCTCATAGAAAGTGAAGTCACTCAGTCGTGTCTGACTCTTTGCGACCCCATGGACTGTAGTCTACCAGGCTCCTCCGTCCATGGGATTTTCCAGGCGAGAATACTGGAGTGGGGTGCCATTTCCTTCTCCAGGAGATCTTCCTGACCCAGGGATTGAACCCGGGTCTCCAGCATTGTAGGCAGATGCTTTACTGTCTGAGCCACCAGGGAAGTCCTTTTTTCTCATAGCACTCCTGTTTTTCGGAGTTTAGTTGTTTTAGAATATTGTGTTAGTTTCTGTTGTACAGAAAAGTGAATTAGCTATATGTATACATATATCGCCTCTTCTTCAGCACAGAGCATTAAGTAGAGTTCCCTGTGCTATACAGAAGGTTCTCATTAGTTATCTATTTTATACATAATAGTGTATATGTTTCAGAGAAGGCAATGGCACCCCACTCCAGTACTCTTGCCTGGAAAATCCCATGGACGGAGGAGCCTGGTGGGCTGCAGTCCATGGGATTGCTAAGGGTCAGACACAGCTGAGCGACTTCACTTTCACTTTCCACTTTCATGCATGGAGAAGGAAATGGCAACCCACTCCAGTGTTCTTGCCTGGAGAATCCCAGGGACGGGGGAGCCTGGTGGGCTGCCATCTATGGGGTCGTACAGAGTTGGACACGACTGAAGCGACTTAGCAACACTTAGCAGTGTATGTGTTAATCCCAATCTCCCAATTCATCCCACCCTACTTCCCCCTTTGGTGTACATACATTTGTTCTCTATATTTGTGTGTCTATTTCTGCTTTGCAAATAGATTCATCTGTACCATTTTCCTAGATTCCACATATATGCATATGCATTAATATATGATATTTGTTTTTTTTCTTTCTGACTTCACTCTGTATGACAGTCTCTAGGTCCATTTACATCTCTGCAAACGGCACTATTTCATTCCTTTTTATGGCTGAGTAATATTCCAGTATATGTATGTGCCAAATATTCTTTATCCATTCCTGTCCTGGCGGTTCTATATACCACTGTCATGAACACAGGCATGCATGTATCTTCTGTAATTACAGTTTTCTTTGGCTATATGCCCAGGAGTGGGATTGCTGGGTCACTGTTTTTAGGGCGCCTCCATATTGTTCTCTATAGTGGCTGTGTCAGTCTACATTCCAACCGATAGTGTAGGAGGATTCCCTTTTCTCCACGTCCTCTCCAGGATTTGTTTATAGATTTTTTGATGATGCCCATTCTGACCAGTGTGAGGTGATGCCTCATTTTAGTTTTGATTTGGATTTCTGTAATAATTAGTGATGTTGAGCATCTTTTCATGTGTCTCTTAGCCATCTGTAATGTCTTCTTTGGAGAAATATCTATTTAGGTCTTCTACCCATTTTTTGATCAGGTTGTTTGTTTTTAGGGAATTGAGCCACATGAGCTGTTTATATATCTTGGAGATTAATCCCTTGCCAGTTGCTTCATTGGCAAATATTTTCTCCTATTCTGAGGGTTGTCTTTTCATCTTGTTTATGATTTCTCTTGCTGTGCAAAAGCTTTTAAGTTCAATAAGGTCTATTTATTTTTGTTTTTCTTTTCATTACTTTAGGAGATAGGTCAAAAAAGATCTTGCTGTGATTTATGTCAAAGAGTGTTCTGCCTATGTTTTCCCCTAAGAGTTTTATAGTGTCTAGTCTTACATTTAGGTCTTTGATCCATTTTAAGTTTATTTTTGTATGATGTTAATGAGTGTTCTAATTTCATTCTTTTACATGTAGTTGTCTAGCTTTCCCAGCACCACTTATTGAAGAGACTGTTTTTTCCATTGTATATTCTTGCCTTCTTTGTCATAGATTAGGTGACTGTAGGTGGGTTTATCTCTCAGCTTTCTATTCTGTTCCATTGATCTATACTTCTGTTTTTGTGCCAGTATCATACTGTCTGAATACTGTAGTATTCAGTGAAAGTTTATTATGGGACCAATACTATCTTTTCTCCCCCTACGCCCCAGTCTCTTCTATAATCCTGATCACATAGTAAGTGTTCAATAAACATTTGCTGATTATCCTGGGACAAAGAAAGAGGGCTATCAAAGACTTGGAAACATAGAATTTTAAAATTAGAAGGACTATATAGTCATCCAGATAATTCACTTTCATTATTTGTTCCACTGACAGTTTTCACTAGAAAGATTTTCTTGGAAAAACAGCTTTTCCCCTTGTCCCTGAAGTCAGTCAGATTGCTTTTTTCCTGTCTCTATTCCAGAGGGCCATCTGCTATGTCCCCGGGAGGAGCTTTCACAGCTCCCCATGGGCAGTCTGATGGGGAGCCAACACCCTGTACGTTCCCTACACTTTCATTAGTGACGTTGACATAAGAGTCCTGTGCTGGGATGCCTTTTGTTTCCATAGGACTTCCTCTAAAAATACCACAAAATTAGGTTGTCAGGGAGAGTACATGAAACCCAAATGATACATTTGGTATTTAATTCTAAAAGCACGACCACGTAAAAACAGTGTTTGTAGCTGCAATTTTTAAATCTGCTGCACAGTTATTCTGTTGTCTGCCACCTTCAAGATATTTAAAAACATGTTCCCAGGCAAGGGACACAATTCACAATTACTTGAAGAAATAACTCCGGGTGTAAAACAAACACAAGCAGGGAACTTCCTGTGCACATTTCAGTTTGTACAGTACCTGCATTTCCAGGAACGCTGAGCACTGTCCCGATGGAGATGAGGATTGGGTATGTCAGCACCACACCAACATTCACCAGGATGTTGAAGGCTGTCAAATAGAGGAGGATGGTGGCTCAGGTGGTAAAGAACCTGCCAGCAATGCAGAAGCCCCGGGTTTGATCCCTAGGTCAGGAAGATCCCTTGGAGAAGGGAATGGCAACCCACTCCAGTATTCTTGCCTCAAGAATTTCATGGACAGAGGAACCTGGTGGGCTACAGTCTATTGGGTTGCAAACAGTTGGACATGACTGAGTGACTAACACACACATATAGGATAAAGGGGAACTGAGATGCTGGTCTCTTTCCTTCTTTTAACATAAAAGAATCAATGTCTATGCTAAACATGCCTTCTAAATTATCTGTTCAGTTCAGTTGCTCAGTCGTGTCCGACTCTTTGCGACCCCATGAACCACAGCATGCCAGGCCTCCATGTCCATCACCAACTCCAGTTACCAGACTCATGTCCATCAAGTCAGCGATGCTATCCAACTGTCTCATCCTCTGTCATCCCCTTCTCCTCCTGCCCTCAATCTTTCCCAGCATCAGGGTCTTTTCAAATGAGTAACATTGGTCAATTAATCCTCTAATTTTGGAGATGGATTCATATGTATCATACCTGAAAAAGTCATGTTCCTTGTTCCTCTTCTGCCACACTAGCTGCCTCATTTCTTACCAGTTGGCTCACAAAAGGGGTAGGGAGCCATGCAAAGAGGTGAAATAATGTGTTCACTACACTGCTTGTTAGCACTATAAAGTTGAGCCAGAGGTTGAGAGCTAAGGACTGACTGGGGCTTTCTCCCTTGCTAGTTTGCTGTATCATGCCATGTTCCTGGATAACTAAAAGGTCCTAGTGTTACTGCCTAACAGAAGATCTGTCCAAGGATGGCCTGTGCTGTTTTAGTCCCTCTCTTTTGGGGTGTGCATCACATGAACCAACAGAGGTACATATAATTCACTGAACACCAGGGAGCTTTTCCACATCCTGATTTTATACACAGATAACCTTAAGGCGCCTGATGGCCTGCCGTCTATGGGGTCACACAGAGTCGGACAAGACTGAAGCGACTTAGCAGCAGCAGCAGCAGCAACCTTAAGGCAGGTCCACAGAAAAACCTGAAGGTATAACTTGATATCCTTTAATTTGTATCTTTGGACACTTTAAACTAAATATAAAGTTATTCAAGTAATCACATACCCAACAGTGATCAAAAGTACTTGTTTTCAAAAAGAAAAACATTTATAAATTATATAGCATTATTTTAATAGATTTCAAGCCAATGTTTGTTTTGGGGGTTAGAGAAATATGACAACTATGAAAAATAACAACTATGAAAAGTCCTCAATTCAGGAAAGATCTCTATGGAAATGACCCCAAATCATTTGCCCATTTCTCTATAAAACCAAAGATGGTTCTAGAACCTTTACAGTTAGGACAGTGTTTATTCTTCTACTGCTTTCTGTAATTCTTGCTTTAGTTAAGCTCCAAAATTTAGGTATCTGGAGTTCCTCGTGCTTGTTAGAGACAATGGGTTGGATTTCCACAAGACTTGGGCTTGTTCATCATTTTCATACAATAGCAGTAGCAATCAAGGCCAAAGACCTTTGTAAGTTAATATCAATAACTACTCCTTCTTTCAGACACAGATGCAATGGGAATGGATATTCCAGCATCTCAACTCTCTCCTCAGATGTGGGGAGTCAAATACAACCAGTCCTAATAAATCAGAAATTTAATAAGCATAGCATAGACTCTGCTAAGATCCCCAACTGTCATTCTGTTGGCTGGACTGAGTATTTTAGCAGATTGATAGAAGTATTGGTCTTTGGTTGAGAACTGAGCTTTTCTCACTGAGCTTCATCAAAATGGGTAACTGCTTTTCCTTAGCACTTTCCATAGAACCCTTACAAGCTCTTTTGACAATCTAAGGACAAGAATATATAGTTCAATATGTTATCTGTAGCCCGGGGCCCTGCCTGAGAC
This sequence comes from Bison bison bison, assembly GCF_000754665.1. Taxonomy (NCBI): domain Eukaryota; kingdom Metazoa; phylum Chordata; class Mammalia; order Artiodactyla; family Bovidae; genus Bison; species Bison bison. The sequence goes on along the minus strand of NW_011494826.1, from coordinate 5,180,579 downwards.
ACATCAGGTAAATGGATGGATCCAATCTGCATGTGGACTAAGGCACTCCCTGAAGACAGGCCAAACCAAAGGCAGGAGCGAGGCCAGGTGAACCTAAGCAAATTAAAACTATAGTTCTAGGTGATCGGGTGGGGGCAGGACAGAGTACTGTCTACTGTTCACCTCTCAGATCTGTTTCCCAGCCTGGCTCTGACTAGATCATCTGATTCCTATGGAGAAGAGAAGGTAGCAAAAAAAAAAAACTTGAGAGCAGAAGCACTGAAGACTATAAAACCCTGGGGTGTGTAACACAGTCAGGAGAGAGGCTGTCTCCTCATTTTGTCTCAGGGCAACCTTAACACAGAGAGAACTCCGTGCACTGGGGATGGGCCAGGTGGGGCAGCCCTTAACCCATGGACATGCCAGTTGGACTGCTCTGACCTAATCAAGCAATAGCCTGCAAAGAACTTTATAACCATTGCTGCTGCTGCTGCTAAGTCGCGTCAGTCGTGTCCGACTCTGTGCAACCCCATAGACGGCAGCCCACCAGGCTTCCTCGTCCCTGGGATTCTCCAAGCAAGAACACTGGAGTGGGTTGCCATTTCCTTCTCCAATGCATGAAAGTGAAAAGTGAAAGTGAAGTCACTCAGTCGTGTCTGACTCTAGCGACGCCATGGACTGCTCCTCCATCCACGGGATTTTCCAGGCAAAAGTACTGGAGTGGGGTGCCATTGCCCAACCTTAGGTGAGTTTGGGAAATAGAAGACAGGGATGTCTATCTTTGATAGGCATCTAAGAAGGGAGGGCTTCTGTTATGACAATTTAACTCTCCAAGGAAAGGACAAGTGACATAGGAAATGGAAGGCAAGACTTGGCCACTCACCCAGCCAGAGCCCTGCCATCCCGCAGAGACAGCCCCATGGCAGAGCTGCAAATGAGGACCAGTGCTCCACCTTGGTGAAATACAGGATGACTGGGGTGAAGGAGATGAAGATTAAATTGAAGAAACCCAACGTGGAGACAAAGTGTGCTGCCTCACCAAAGTTAGCACTTCCAAGAAACATCTTAAACAAAACCTAGAACAGGAAAGGAACTTGTTAGCCACTCGGTCAGGGACTGTTGTTGGATCAGAAAGGCAAGTTCTACATCATGAGCTAACTGGCGCAGAACTTATGCTCTATGTCGTTTTATCCCAGCATTTCCATGACCCTAAATGGGCTGCTGAGCTAAGGAATTCAAATACACTCTAGCCTTTATGTAAAACAGAAATTGTCATAAAATAAATCCCACTTGGTATGCCACAGGGATACTGTACCTGGGAAAAACCCACCGTCAGTTACAGGTATAGGGTAGATGATAAAGAAGAGTGCAGACCAGCCCAGAAACATTTAGGTTTGAGATGCCATTAGTTCTTTCCTTTGAGAATGGGGTTAATTTTATCCTTATTTTGATAATTACTGAAAACTAAATTGGACAGAGAAAACCTGTCGTCATGTTATTGAGAGAAGTAATAGCTTCCCTTGTGGCTCAGCTGGCAAAGAATCTGCCTGCAATGCATGAGACCTGGGTTTGATCCCTGAGTTGGGAAGACCCCTTGGAAAAGGGAAAGACTACCCACTCCAGTATTCTGGCCTGGAGAATTCCATGGACTGTATAGTCCACGGGATTGCAAAGAGTAGTACAGGACTGAGTGACTCTCGCTTTCAATAGTGATGCCTTGGATTTATAAGCACTTTTCTCTCTGAGTTTAAAATATTTTCACAAGGTCTGTATTTATTCTCCAGATTTTAAAGATGTTTTTCTTTTCTGGATTATAAATCTGTGTATAGAGAAAGATGACAAAGACATGTAAATAGCTAACCTAAATCATACATTTAGTTTGGGAGGAGACAGGTCTCTAGTCCATATTTCTTGGTTTCTTAACCCCTCTGCTTCCTTTATTAATCCTCAAACAATGTAGCACAGAATATATCTTTTCTGTGGTGTATATATGATGCTGTGTGTGTCAGCAAATATTACAGCTACCAGAATGAATACATCTGTAATGTGGTCAGGAGAATTCTCTCTATAAAAGAGACATTCCAGGCATACAGCAAATCCAGGTATTTCTTTTACTTTCAACTAAACATATTGTGTTTTCTCTTGGGAGACTTAGAACTTGAGCACGTGCTGGTGGTCTTTGCTCACATTAGACATCTCAGTGGAGTCTCAGCTGGGGGCAAGTTAAACACTAATGGTAACTGAGTGAACACTTGTCAAGCTTGTCAGAGAATCAGTGGCCCAGGAAATGTCAATATGGAAACAGACACAACGTCCTCTGAGCCGCAGAGCTGGTGAATAAGCAGAACAGGAATCTGGGAGGGATGCAGAGGGCATTTTCTGCCTTTCAGAGAAGATTTTCTCCTTGAAACACCATGAGAGGTGAAAGTGGAACAGTCACAACATCCAGAAAGTTGGCTCTGGAAAGCGGCACGTTGGTGAATAACCTTTTAGATCTGCTTTCTTAGTTCTTGCTTCTGAAGTCAGGGGCAGCGACTCTGAATAGAGCTTTCACTGATGACAGGTAGCTCCAGGGGAGAAAGAACTGTGAGGACATAGTTAGACCCAGCGTGTGCATCAGAGAGGGAAAGAGGCTCTTCATCTAGCTAATAACATAGCATGGGGTTAGTATGTAGCAAATAAACTCTCGAGTGATAGTTGGTTTAGGATTTTTAACACCTCATTGTAGTTAAAATAATGACCGAAGGTAGTTAAACATAGAGAAGTCTTTCTCAGCTCCTGCTACAACTGGTTGGCGATTTGGGAGGGGTGGAGTCATGGCCACCAGGGGAGTCCTTGGAGTTGACCAGTCCGAGTTTAAATCTTGTCTCTATCACTTCCTGGTTGGATGATATTGGACAAGTTACCTAATCTTTCAAAGTCTCAGTTTCCTCATCTGCAGAGTGGGAATAAGTACCTATGCCTCATAAAGGTATGTTAACAGGTGAAAATTCTGGCAAGTATACAGCCTGTAGCAAGTACTCAATAATTGGTACTTATTATTATTATTTAAACTATCTTTTTTTTTTTTTTGCTAGCCAAGATTTTCTTTGTCCTTTCTTTATAAAATATTACTTATTACTTTATAAAAATATAAGCTACAAAGATAATAAGCACATAAGAAAGTACACGAAATACCTTATACAGTGCAGATGTTGAGGCTGAGCCCACTGCAAATGCCACTCCTATGATGGAATCGGCATGGAAGTTATCTGCATACGCCATCATCACGATGCCAGTGATTGCCATTATTGCAGCGACTATCTGTCACAAAGAATGCAAAGAAAAAAATGTTTACATTGATGCCTCCATATCCCAGAGCAAGCATTTGAAAAACCCATGGGAGTTGCTACATGCTTCCTCAAACCCAATTACCTCTTGTACATCACTGTTTAAATGTAGGAGGGTCAGTGTTAGAAAGAAATCCATATACTCATGAGACATCCAGGCAGAGAATATAAAAGCTGCTCACATATTCTAATTAAGGACTAGTAATTTTAGTTTAATTTTTAAGCTCCGCTTCCTATAGATTAATACCCATATTGATGAAATAAATTTAATAGGAAGTCACTTCTTAGCATTTTCATCTATACTGTGTTCTTTTCCTTCAAATAATTCAGCACATATCAATCAGCTCCTTGGATCAATGCATGTTTCTGAAGATCTCCACATAATCAGAACTTGATTATGGTGATGTAATATTGATTGAGACATAATAAGAGACAAGTTTTAGGCCAAAGTAAAAAAAGAACTGAGAATAATCTTTCAGAATGATTTATAAGGAGTGAGTTGAGTTTGCATTGTCACTTGCCAATGTCAAGCGGAGGCTACTTCTTCCTTTTGTTTACATGTAAACTAAGCCACAGAAAGATAATTTCATTGAGCTATTCTAAAGCATTAGCTGTATAAAGTGAAATATTAATAATTGATTGAAATCATAATGGTTTACTGTAAATTAATATGATCCTTGATACATTCCAAAGAGAAGTCCACTTCCTTTGTGAAATGCTCATTGACATCTGTTTCTTTCATTATCTCGACCTGCTTTTACTGGAAAACATTTTAAAGATACAGTAAAAAGTAAAGTAACAACTCTGGAATAGGAAACACTATGTTATTTCATTGTGAAATAGTCTCACTGACTTTAAGATCACGATGCAACTTTGTGGGAAATTTAAAAATACTTGCTGATTGATTTTGTTAAGCTTCAGTTCTGAGTATTCCCAAGTAAACTTACCTCTGTAGATAGATTTCTCACATATGTGATTTTTTTCGACCCTTTGAAATATTATTAGTGAATTATTCATTACAATCAAATGTATATCTTTAACATGTAACTTGCTAGAGGGCAGTGTGAAGTATGATAACGATGACATGTATAATTTAGATGCTGTTAAAGCATTTCTTTTGTTAATGACCACCCAAAGCCAGGGCACAGTTGGTATCAGAGCCAGCTCCATACTGAAGCGTCTTTTATGAGAAACAGCAGGAGTACTTGAGAACAGACGCCGACTTGTCAGCAGTGAAAAACTGTCTTCATAAACCGTTATCCGGGAGGCTACATGATGGGGGGTGTTGCTCATGCTGAGTGAGTATTACAGTCTCTAGAGCTATCAGGCATGTGTTCCAGTTAGACTGTGCTTCAGACTGAATGAAACAGAATTTAATACACACACTATGAGGTGCCAAGGACATTTTCCAAACAGGAAGTAATAGACTCATAAATAAACATGGTGGTTACCTAGGCCTGGAAGTTCTGCAAAGGTTATTATTTTCTTTGATTTGGGGATTTATAGTTCAGCTAGGGATTGCAGTCTTTGTTTGGGTAGTCTGATGTCAAAGAAATGAAAAGTTATGTTAGATATGGACAGTTTCTGATTTTTGTGTTTCATGAGTGTTCGTGTGTTCACAGATAGATTTCCCTCAAAATATTGAACTTGTAGGATAAAACATTTGAATTAATATTTGTTTTCTTTCTACCAAGCATCAGTTGTATTGTCTTGGTCAAATAAATAGGTGATATCTTCAAGACAGGGATAATAGAATATAATGTTAATCCTAAAGAACTTTAATGTGATATACTGCTTTGAACTTTAAAATATTAAAATTATTCTATAATATACAATATTCAGGCTTAGGCAATTGTGTATAATACATAATTCTTGATTTAGGGAATTCTGAAAATAAACAATCCCTACAAAAATAGGGGAAAAAAACCAAAAACACTGTGGAAAATGTTGAACAAGGAATACAGTTAGCCACAGGATATGACCCCAACTGGGAACTCTTCCTTTTCTGAGTCAGCCATTAGTAAAAATACATATGCACTATATTTCTGTTATATGTTTTCTCAATATAGGAATTAGACATGGACAAAGGTTACATAACTTAATAGCAATTCAGAATTATAACCATGATGAACCTCTTAAAGATCTCCATTATATTTAATATTCAAGGGCTTATGAAATTATTAGCTCAGACCATTTAAACTGACATATCAATTACACGAGCATCTCTCTGAATTGTGTTCATGGAGAGAAGCATTTTTCACTTCGGGGACCAGACAACACTATTAGTTAAGTTCCAAAAGCATGAAAATTTGATATTTTTGATGTTAGAAAAATTATTCTCTATGGTATGAACAGTTATTTATAGGTTAGTAGGTTATCTGGGGATAAAAGATAATTTAAATTATTTTCCACATTTCTATTTACATTTCACAACTATCTGATAGAACAAGTTCTCTGTGGCCATGTTTCAAAATGTTTTCATTATATTTCTTATCTACATAGTTGAAACTAAGGGAAAGGAACTCAGCTAATCTAGAAAATTCAGGGAAATTTTGGGTGGCAGGCTCATTTGGAGTGGTGGCTTGGATGATCTCGGAGTGGCTCTGTCTCCTACCATGGGTTAACTGTAAGAGTAAATATTCTTGAGATTGCTGGAAAACAGGTGACCTGAGTACAGGTCTGAATCACATGCATTTTCAGAAGTAATCAATCATTAAGGCAGGATTAATTGTCTTCACGATGGTGTGATCACTCATCTAGAGCCAGACATCCTGGAATGTGAAGTCAAGTGGGCCTTAGAAAGCATCACTATGAACAAAGCTAGTGGAGGTGATGAAATTCCAGTTGAGCTATTTCAAATCCTGAAAGATGATGCTGTGAAAGTGCTGCACTCGATATGCCAGCAAATTTGGAAAACTCAGCAGTGGCCACAGGACTGGAAAAGGTCAGTTTCTGT
>NW_011494826.1:5173922-5174215 GCF_000754665.1 Bison bison bison | reverse complement strand
CAGCAGTGGCCACAGGACTGGAAAAGGTCAGTTTTCATTCCAATCCCAAAGAAAGGCAATGCCAAAGAATGCTCAAACTACCACACAATTGCACTCATCTCACACACTAACAAAGTAATGCTCAAAATTCTCCAAGCCAGGCTTCAGTAATATGTGAACCGTGAACTTCCAGATGCTGGTTTTAGAAAAGGCAGAAGAACCAGAGATCAAATTGCCAACATCCGCTGGATCATGGAAAAAGCAAGAGAGTTCCAGAAAAACATCTATTTCTGCTTTGTTGACTATGCCAAAGC
>NW_011494826.1:5145752-5173822 GCF_000754665.1 Bison bison bison | reverse complement strand
AATACCAGACCACCTGACCTGCCTCTTGAGAAACCTGTATGCAGGTCAGGAAGCAACAGTTAGAACTGGACATGGAACAACAGACTGGTTGCAAATAGAAAAGGGAGTATGTCAAGGCTGTATATTGTCACCCTGCTTATTTAACTTATATGCAGTTCACATCATGAGAAACGCTGGGTTGGAAGAAGCACAAGCTGGAATCAAGATTGCTGGGAGAAATATCAATAACCTCAGATACGCAGATGACACCACCCTTATGGCAGAAAGTGAAGAGGAACTAAAAAGCCTCTTGATGAAAGTGAAGGAGGAGAGTGAAAAAGTTGGCTTAAAGCTCAACATTCAGAAAATGAAGATCATGGCGTCTGGTCCCATCACTTCATGGAAAATAGATGGGGAAACAGTGGAAACAGTGTCAGACTTTATTTTTCTGGGCTCCAAAATCACTGCAGATGGTGACTGCAGCCATGAAATTAAAAGACGCTTACTCCTTGGAAGGAAAGTTATGACCAACCTAGATAGCATATTCAAAAGCAGAGACATTACTTTGCCAACAAAGGTCTGTCTAGTCAAGGCTATGGTTTTTCCAGTGGTCATGTATGGATGTGAGAGTTGGACTGTGAAGAAAGCTGAGCACCAAAGAATTGATGTTTTTGAACTGTGGTGTTGGAGAAGACTCTTGAGAGTCCCTTGGACTGCAAGGAGATCCAACCAGTCCATCCTAAAGGAGATAGGTCCCGGGTGTTCATTGGAAGGACTGATGCTGAAGCTGAAACTCCAATACTTTGGCCACCTCACGCGAAGAGCTGACTCACTGAAAAAGACCCTGATGCTGGGAGGGATTGGGGGCAGGAGGAGAAGGGGACGACAGAGGATGAGATGGTTGGATGGCATCACCGACTTGATGGACATGAGTTTAGGTGAACTCCGGGAGTTGGTGATAGACAAGGAGGCCTGGTGTGCTGCGATTCATGGGGTCGCAAAGAGTTGGACACGACTGAGCGGCTGAACTGAACTGAATCTTCTTCTCAACAAAAAAACATAAAGTGATTCTTTTTGGGCTCAGGACGTTGAAAATGTGCCAGCAGAAAGCTAGCACTTTAAATACTGTGTCAGAAGTGCTCATATGTGACATCTACATGATGACAAACACACAAAAAAAGCTTCTGAGCATGTTAATGTCCACAGGAGGGACTCCTGTGCTGAAAATGCGCCATCTCATGGTGCCACCTGCTTGGCTTCAGAAAAACACGGCTCTCCTGACAACCTACTCCAGTTCTAGCTCCGTAACCAACCAGAGGTGTCTACACAAGATGGACACCCACCACTACCATTACTTGAATCTGACTTCAGTGAAAATGTTAGTAACCAGAGTGACCATAAAGCTTCCAATGCCTCATTTTTAACCCTCTGAACCTCTGGGTTCCCTCCCATCATGGTGTGCCCACCTGGGGTGAGAACCCAGAGGGAGATAATTTATTTAGCCCATTACCCTTGCATGCTACTTGAGTGACATCACCACCTGATGCAGCTTCCTTCCTCTGCAGGCTCAGTCCCCTGAGATCTTAATCTGTATCAGCTCTCAGGGCCAGTCACAGAGGGACCTGGTTTGAGCCTGTTCTTAAAGCTCAAAGAGGGCGTTAACAATAAACATTTGGGGATTGCACAGATCTACATACCACCTGTGTCCCTGCCTGAAAGCTAGGTTTCTTTCCCCTCTCGAAGAATTAGTTTGTACAGGTAACTGGCTTTTGCCTGTTTCTGTTTTCCTTTATCTTCATTTCCCCTCCTCTTTTGGCTCAGGTCCTCAAAAACCACAAGAGTCCAGCCCTTCTCTGGATCTCCAACCTCATTATAGTCACTGTGTTTCCCACTGACAAATGACTTCCAGAACTATTATTTGCATAACAATATCAGTTCTTCTCAATTCAGGGTATTGAGATGATCCTTTAACTGCTTCTCTTTCTAATTGTAATTGCTTAGTTTGTGATGTGGTTAACCCTGTTTCTGGAGCTGGGTGGAGCATGGATTCACTCACACTGGAGCCTTGAGTCCTAAGCCTACATCAGGCTCTGAAATTGAGGGCCTCAAAGTTATACTGCTGGCCAGACTATACTCGTCAGGACTCAAGGTCAGCAGTTGAAGGTGGATACACACCTTGGCCAATGAGACCTGCACTGATGATTATCCTTGTTTCCTGTGAGTGTCTAGGTAGAGTCCATTTCAGGGAAACATCGCTACACAGAATCCTTAAATTTGTCCACATTTTATGTTTGCATGAGTGCGTGCTAAGTCGCTTCAGTCGTGTCCAACTCTTTGCCATCCTATCAACTATAGCCTGCTAGGTTCCTTTGTCTGTGAGGATTCTCTAGGCAGGAATACTGGAGTGGGTTGCCATGCCCTCCTCCAGACATGTTATGTTTAAGCTTCCATAAAGAAGAGCCATCTATTTACTCAAAGCCAGTGAAATTGGACAAGAGTCAATGTGTGAGAAATAAAAGAGGTAAGCATTCTGCAGCAGTCCAGATATTATGTGTGTGTTCAGGGGTAGGGGGGTGAGGAGGTCCCAGGGTTTACATCTCAAACTAGATTCCCACCCTCCATCCCCATCACACACACACACACACACACACACACACACACACTCTCTCTCTCTCTCTCTCTCTCTCAAAGGGAGACCAGGATGGAAAAAAGAAGGAAAGAAATCCCAGAAGGAAAGACTCAAGAGTGTGTGGAAGCTGGTGTTGTTCAGTCACTCAGTTGTGTCCAACTCTTTGTGACCCCATGGACTGCAGCACACCAGGCTTCCCTGTCCTTCACCATCTCCCAGAGCTTGCTCAAACTCATGTCCATTGAGTTGGTGATGCCATCCAACCATCTCATCCTGTCATCCCCTTCTCCTTTTATCTTTCTCAGCATCAAGGTTTTTCCCAATATGCTGGCTTTTCACATCAAGTGGCCAAAGTATTAGAGCTTCAGCTTCAACATCAGTCCTTATAATTAATATTCAGAGTTGGTTTCCTTTAGAGTTGACTGGTTTGATCTCCTCATGGTCCAAGGAACTCTCAAGAGTCTTCTCCAACACCACAGTTCGAAAGCATCAGTACTTCAGCGCTCAGCCTTCTTTATGGTCCAACTCTCACATCCATACATGACTACTGGAAAAACCATAGCTTTGACTAGATGGACCTTTGTTGGCAAAGTAACATCTCTGCTTTTCAATACATTGTCTAGGTTTGTCATAGATTTTTTTCCCAGGAGCAAGCGTCTTTTAATTTCATGGCTGCAGTCACCGTCCACAGCAATGATGTGGAAGGTAGATGGGACCTATTGACTGTAACTTGTTGACAGGGTTTATGGATTCCTTATGGGCATAAAATCAGAGAACCTTTCCAATTCAACTTTCACTTCCTTGTATTCGTGAATTATTCTCCTGCCAAGAGGGGGAAGAAAGGGGAAGAGTCCCACTACCCATCCTCTGCTCTCTCCTCCAGGAAGCATGAAGATTCCAGACAGAGGAGCCTGCACTGCACATGAATAAAGAGTTACTGCATAAATGTCAATCAAAGGCAAGATGGAAACAAAAGGTTGCCTTGAATTTCATCTAAATATGTAATACTGGCATAAATCAGTAGAAGCTCAGAGCCCTGATTTAGAGTGCCCTGGAGCCCAGTTAGAATTCGGAGACGAGCAGTTTAAGCAATGAATGATTCCATTCAACTGACATACCCTGGTCGGTTCTTGGCAGATGGCGGCAAGTCTCCAAAAGAGCCAAAGCGTGGGAAGCTAAACACACAGGGAGCCAGTTATACCTAGAAAATAGGTGGGTGCCAAGCTGAAGGGACACAAATTCATTTCCTAAATCTGCTATAAAAGTCGAGGTCCACTGAACCATTCATTGCCCACCAATTTCCTTCATACTTTCAAGCAAATTTTAAAAGGAAAGAAAAATTTCAATTAATAATAGAAAAATAAGGGAGCAACAATATCTGAAAGAAAGTGTGTTAATTTTCTAGTCTGACTTTTACTTTTCCTTAGAGTGAAATGGACACTCATGACAGAAGAAAACCTGAAGCAGTGCCTCATTTTTATTTTTTTGGTGAGAACTTTTTTTATTAAGGTGATTTTTCTGGTTCTGATGAATTTAAGAATGCTAGCTAAATAAAACAGAATCTTGGAGATGGTTAAAACATCCATCTTCAATCCTGCAAGAGCTGGATTCTCAGTAACACTTTTGCAATTAGAAAAGGTCTTTTACAGAAATTTGCTAATTTCCACAGGATAACCATACATCAGCTGTAAGCAAGTACTTATGAAAGGGTTTTTTTTTTTTTTTTTAAACACACCAAAGCTTACCAGCCAGTTGGTTGAAAGGATTTCATAATGGAAAACTAAATGTATGAGTGATTATCTTTTCATCTGTAATTCAATCAATATTCCAAGGAAACTAAATATTAACAAGTTAAGGCTTCCCTGGTGGCTCAGATGGTAAAGAATCTGCCTGCAACGCAGGAGACCCAGATTTGATCCCTGGGTCAGGAAGATCCCCTGGAGAAGGAAATGGCAACCCACTCCAGTATTCTTGCCTGGAGAATCCCATGGAGGGAGGAGCCTGGCGGGCTACAGTCCACGGGGTCACAAAAAGTCGGACACAACTGAGTGACTGACACTGAGGCCACATGTTTCACCCTAAGGGTGATGATTCTTGGGTCATGCAAATGAGAATTATAACCCCCAGATTCTATTTTTCTGAACTACTGAAGACTTAGAATGAGTCAGAAATATGTTTTGATTTGATGACTGAAAGCAATCCTTTAACTGTTTTTAAAAAGAGTAGTCCAAGTGGGGTGGCATGTACAGGCAGTGTCTTATTTATGGATATAGGCAATAAGAGCTGCATTTTTGTTGTCTGTATTCTATTTGCCCTCCTCTGATTTCTCAAATGACCTAATTATACATGTTCTCAATATGTCTTATTAGGAAAAGAATTGCTGATATGGTCAGAAGGCAAAATGCTGAGTATGTTTTGGTGCTTCTTATATTCCATGGCCTGATTATGGGCATTATTAAAATTACATCTTGACATTCTTCTAGAATATGGCATTAAAAACTTCCTAACACTTTAACAGTCAGAAGTGAAGTGCCTCCTATCATTTTAAAAGAAAAATTCTGACTTCTCCAGCATGACTGACATTAATGCTCACCATTTTATCACCTATGATGTCTTAGTTTATGTATTTACTTATTAACAACTACTTATTGGCTACTTAATTTTTCTATCAGGTCTTCTCATTACTAACAGATACTGTATTAGTTTCTTGAGGCTGCTGTAACAAATGGCCACAAACTTGGTGACTGAAAACAGCAAATATCTATTCTGTCATAGTTGTAGAGGCCCGAAGTTCAAAATAGGCAGGGCCATGCTCACCACCGCAGTTCTGGGAGAGAATACATTCCTGCCTCTTCCAGTTTCTCGTTGCTGCCCCAGCTTTCCTAGGCTTGTGACCACATCACTCCAATCTCTGTCTCTCTGGGTACATCGCTCCTCCTCTTCTGTGGGTCTTTCCTGTGTGTATCTCTTCTAAGGATACTTGTTACTGGATTTAGCAGACACCTTGTTACTGGATGGGCTTCCCTGGTGGCTCAGAGGGTAAAGCGTCTGCCTGCAATGCAGGAGACCTGGGTTCAATCCCGGGGTCGGGAAGATCCCCTGGAGAAGGAAATAGCAACCCACTCCAGTATTCTTGCCTGGAGAATCCCATGGACAGAGGAGCCTGGTGGGCTACAGTCCACAGGGTTGCAAAGAGTCGGACACGACTGAACGACTTCACTTTCATTTTCGCTTTGTTACTGGATTTAGCAGACACCCAGATCAACTAGGATGAGCTCCTGTTTGTAAAAATCCTTAAGTTAAATATGTCTGCAAAGACTATTTTTTTCAAGTAAGGTCACATTAATAGGTTCTGGAGATTAGGATGTGGACACCTTATTGGGGCCCACCATTTCACCCACCACAGATGCCAATTTTAAAATATTAAGTTGGCCAAAAAGTTCATAAGATGTTTTTCCATAACGTTATGGAAAAACTCTAATGGACTTTTTTGTTAGCCCAATAGCATGCTTTGTAACTTCTAGGTAGATTTCCTAAATCTGCCATTTAAATATAAGTTACACAGCTGAGTTTTTTCTTCTAAAAGACCTCAAATAAACGTCTTTTTTTATACGACCTTTTGCATAAGTTTCATTCATTCAAATACAACTTATTTCCTTACTGGTAAATCTAATAGCATCTTATTGCCTTTTTATACTGTTCATGGGGTTCTCATGGCAAGAATACTGAAGTGGGATGAGATGGTTGGACGGCATCACTGATACAATAGGCATGAACCTGAGTGAACTCTAGGAGATGGTGAGGGACAAGAAGGCCCGGTGTGCTGCCATTCATGGGGTTGCAAAAATTAGGACATGACTTAGCGACTGAACAACAACAGCAAATCTAACAGTGGGTGTGTTGATTTCCTTTTGGTAGTCACATTACACTGAAAAACCAGAAAAGCCCCTAAATCTCCTTTCTTTCCCTCTTGTCTGAAAAGATTTCCAAATTCTCATGGGTGATTCTCGTGGTGATAGATAGAAATGAGAAAGATCTTGTAAGTATGAGTTCATTCACTATATCCCTAAATATGTACAATCCCTACTTTGTCCCTTGTATTGTTCTAGGTGTTAGAGATAGAGGCAGAGCCAGTTTCATGGGTATATGACCTGTACAGATGCACTGGGCCCCATAATGTTTCCATCTTGTAATTATTCACAATGTTTTTCAGCAAGGGGCTCTGCATTTTCACTTTTCACTGGGCCCCACAAATTATGTCAACCCCAGCTGAATGGATCAGTGAGCAGTGTGAAGAAGGTTCTTGTTCTCAAGGACTCGTTGGGGTTCCTGACACTAGACAGCCAGTGCTTCATGAGTAATGCCATTATGCTAAGCCTCTTGGGTGTGATATCTAAGATTAGCTAGTGGAGAATGAGTGTGAGGCTGTATCTGGTATAGTCGAATGGTATCATGGACTGATTGAGAATTTTTCATCTTGTTTTCTGCGGTAGCTTTCTACTTCTTGTCTGTGTCAAGTTTCAGTTCTGAATTTCTGAGCAGCATCCCCCAAGATACAACCAGAATTAGCTAACTGGCTATTAAGAAAATGTTTTCAGGATGATGACTATCACAAACTCTCTAATATAGATGTGAATTTCAGCATTTAGCGAGGCAAGGACCCTGGAATCATTGCAACAGGAGCAAAAGTTTGCAATAGCGAAAAAATGTTTCAACCCAGTCTTGGACATTTCTTTTGTAGAACAGCAATTGTGTGATGTTTATTTTCTGGAAAAACGCTCTTTGTTTGGATCTACTTTTAAATAATTATTTACTCAATATTTTCATCATGGTGGCATGCCAGATTATATGAATGAGATCTGGCTCCTTATGTCTGCATAGCTCTCAATCAATGTAACAAAGGTCAAATATACAAAAAACCTTTTATTTTTAAATCCAGAATATCTCTGAAAGGAATAAACTCAGAACTGAAGTGGTTGGTGGAAGTTTAATGCTATCCAATTAAGGATATGTACCCCAAAGTACAAGTTGTTGTTTTTAGTTCCATTTCTAGATTAGTCATACTAGATATATAGCCACTTTTAACAGCATTGTGCCACTACTGGTGACTTTAATTACTGTTTGGTAATCTTACTACTTACACCAATATTAATTAAATTCACGGGGGGGGTGGGGTGGGTGGTGCAAAAAACATGAGTTGTCCTAACATGTTGACTGGGGGAAAAAAAAAAAAAAAAACAAATCATAATCTTTACTGTGGCTAATTTTCTCAGACCCTTCTTCCCCAAGTACAGAAGGAGTTGATATACCATTAATTCTAAAAAAAGAATTTATTTTCCCTGAGTGCCTCCTGTTGACATCAGCTGACTGCCCAATGGAAAAAATCTTTTATCCTCTCATGACATTGTAACTGCCTGGGTGTTCTAGCGCATCTTCAAATTTCAATCTGTACTTAAAACCAAGTAAGTTTTGCAGAAACTCCACAAAACAAAGCAGCTCTCCCAATGCCAAGGATTTATGATTAAATGCAGCCTCACGCATCGAATCAAGTGTGCTATTACCCTCACTCCCATGAACCTGTCTTTCAGCACGATCCATGACAGCAAGAAGACAAAGGCTTTGTTACAACAGAACAGAGCAGAGACATCCGTGGCTGTCAGCTTCTTTAAAGCCAGTAAATACAGGTAATTAGTCAAAGTCCATAGAATAGAAAAGGGAGCAGTTCTTTTAAGAAAGAGCTTCAACGTCAGACCATCTTCACCAAAAATTCGACTGCATTCCCTAAGGAAGAAAGAGAGGTTAATAGGTATTGATGTTAACACATCTTGTGTGGACTAGCTCTTGACAACCATTTTTAGGCAAGAGCACAAACCCTCAAGACCCATTATTCACGTGTGGAACCTACTGAACCCAGGGCTGTCATCTTCAGGCCATGAGTGGAGAGGGTTGCATGGAGGAGTTCCCATCTCCTCAAGCACAGGCCTTCCCTACCCATTCTGCAAGATTCTGGGGGTAGCCATTCTGCTTTTGCTGAATATTCTTAGAGAAACCTGGAGAAATCCAGAAATGAGTGGTTGCTGGAATTACTAGCTATTCGAAGATACAGAAGATGCTTTCCCAATGGACAAATGCAACAGTGTCAAGACAGCTGCTACAGATTGAATAGGCTACAGACAATGTGCAACCTCACACAGCATGTGAAGGCAAGCCTAGCTCGGTATTTTATTATTCCTAAAACATTATGCCTCTTTCTAACATCTGCCCACTGAACTAATTTCTTTTACACCTTCCCTGGTAGCTCAGCTGGTGAAGAATACGCCTGCAGTCCAGGATACCCCAGTTCAATCCCTGGGTCGGGAAGATCCCCTAGAGAAGGGGTAGGCTACCCACTCCAGTATTCTTGGGCTTCCCTGGTGGCTCAGATGGTAAAGAATCCGCCTGCAATGCAGAAGATCTGGGATCGATCGCTGGGTTGGGAAAATCCCCTGGAGAAGGACATGGCAACCCACTCCAGTATGCTTGCCTGGAGAATCCCCATAAACAGAGGAGCTTGGTGGGCTACAGTCCACGGGGTCACAAAGAGTTGGACACAAGCTGAGCCACTAAGCACAGCATAGCATTTTTAAGGCAGAAAAAATGAAGTTTCTGTGACAACCCCAAATCATAAAGTAAATAAAATTCAAGTTGCATTTACATACAAACTTTGACCATTCTGGAGGAGTTGTCTGAATATACTGCTTAAAAATAGTTATTTCAGTTAAATCTTTGACTTGCATGGTTTCTGACTAAATTAATTATTTAGTCCAGAGGGTTGTTTTAATCAAATTGTTGAGGCTAGCAATATATACAGGTGATATTTAAAGGGATAGAATAACAATGCCTTTTTGATTATGGACTGAAAACAGGCTGGGAGTCGTTCATGAACATTCAAGCTTTCGTTAGGCAACTATCTCGTGTCAGGCATTGTTTTTTTTCAAGAGTAGTATAAATATCCCATTTAAAGCAACAAGTTATTCACAGTTGCACGTTTATGTTTATAAATCTATTTATATGGCTCTAGATAGCTCGTTTCTGGTTTCTCTTCTAGCTCTTTCTGAAGAGAGATAATTGTGTCTCAAAGTATTACTTTGCCTCAAAGCAATCTCCAGGCAATGTTTGTCTCCCCTGTATGAAGTGATTCAGCCCACAGGAGGACTGCATGTGGGGAGGGCACGACCAAGTGGTGAGGCTTCAGGCTCAGGGGGATGAGCTTCAATATCAAGTCTCGTAGTAAACGTTGCTTCCAAGCAGCTGAGAACACAGGGAATTGTAGGCCAGTGACTCTCGGAAGGTTAAAAATCCATTTTGAACACATGGACATGCATGCCGTGGTTTTACTTTCATGTGAGAGACAACCAAAATGGAAAGGTTTCATAAAATCAAAATGGGATTTCCCAAAGCTTAATTTTAACTTGAAGGAGACAAAACTTCAGTGAAGGGACTAAATAAGCCAGAGGCAAAAGCTTTTGCAAAGTAAACAGAAATTACACATGCTCACACACACGAAAATGGATGGTGTCTCTGCTTTGTTTGGCTTTACTGAGGTGTAATTGATTTACAATATTATAAAATGGATGGCCTTTCTAAAGCCCTACTGTTGAGATACTCAGAATCAGAGGCACACACAGAGCAAGCAACAGTTTTTATGGAGCATCTAGGCACATGCTTTGTATTCTGTTCTTACAGACAGATTTGGTCCTTGCGGAAATCTGCCAGGGAGAGCTGGAGTGGGGAGTCATGGATTTATTTATCCTGACATCTATAACTTCTAAACATCCTTTAAAATATATTCATTAAGAACCACAACAAATCTATTTATGATTAAAGACTTTCTTTTCCTATCACAAGCCCTAGCCAGTGATGGTTCTTCTTACCAAGGGCTCCACATCATGCTGGGTAGAATGTACTCAAAGACTTTGGATTCAGGAAAGGAAACACCCTGCCCGTGGGGAAGCCAGCAGAGGCAGGTGGGCTGAGGAGAGTGCCCCCAGTATAGCACTGCTGCCTAGCAGAGGCTCTTGGCCTGGCTTATCCTGTCCCCCAAGAACTGGCTTCCTCCTTATTACCCTTTCTTCCCCTTTCCTCTCAGTGCCAACCTTCTCCCCACTTGTCACTGCTGTTACAAGAATTAAAACTGGTCTCCATTCAAACACCAGTTCACCTGCGTAAAACCTCTTGCTGTTTAAGCATTAAATGCTAGGAAATGTGAAAATTTCTTTTAAAAAGATGGATTTCTGTGGAGAAACAGATAACAACAGCCTGTCTCTCCCTGGGATGATGAGATCAGAATTTCTAGACAAGAAGCATTGACAGGAGGCAAAATTTGGAAAGAAGCTTAGAAGTTGGGGGTACTGACAATGTAATCATGCTCATCGCTGTTCCAGCAGCTACTAGTTACGGAACACTTTCTGCATGTTGGATGGCATCTTAAGCACATTTCCTAGCTTCCTGACATATGGCAGGTGTATCTTTGGCTCTAGTTTCAGGCTTTCTAGAGACTTTTTTCCCTTAAGAAATGACCCTTTGATATTCTTTTGATATACCATCAAAACTGGTATATAATTTTTTTCTTAAATTTCAAATTCACCTGAGGCAATTGAATTCTCTTAACTGTATATAAATGGCATGATTGAAATATCAAAAACTACTTCCAAATGAACAATCCTTACCACCAAGTTTTGATACTTTGTTGAAAATTCTTTTGATGTTAGTGATACGGAAAAAACTGGAAATGCTTTCATACCATTCAAGAGAAAGGGAGAAAATAGAGGGTTTGATGCTATGGGATACATCCAGTTTCCAGTCTTAGACACTAACTATTCTCCCCTTGTTCTGCCATGAGAGCTTCGTGGGGTGACTTCTTGGCAGACAGTGTTAATGGCAGAGTCCCTTGGCAGACTGTCCTTTGGCAGAGTCCACAGGGAATAAAGATCAAGGATCTCAGAATTTTCTGGCAGTGTTTACCTTTCATATGGAGGGGCCACTAGAGAATATTCCCTTCAAAGACAATGTTTTCTGCTTGAAAATAAAAGCTCTTTGATTCAGTTTCAGAAATGGTCAACTTCACGCTAGGACTAACAGGTGGAGGTGTCCTGTTAAGTCACAGATTTCACTAAATTCGGAGTTTTTTCAGTGTGAGAGAAACTCATTCCCCAAACAACACTTCTGTCAGCAGGAGCCTCTTGTTGTAAATGTGTTCTCTTAAGTAACACTGACCTGGCTTTCTTTGAGGTCTTCTGAGGCATTACTTCCCATACTAACCTTTTGCTGTTTTTAATCTGCATATGTGTCTAAACCATAGGAACCTTTGAGTAGATCACATACACTATAAGTAAATGGAGGTATCTGCAATCAGGGAGAACTTTATTCTGATGATCATGTCCCCTGCAATCATGTATTAAGTATTGTTATCTAAAAAGATCTTATGCCCCAGGATCATGTCTGTTTTAATGGGAAGAAATTAGTCTTAGCAATCCTTAATAGATATAAGGCTTTTTTCTTTCCTCCAAACAAGAAAACACTTCTTTTTGAACTGGTTTTTGTTGCTTTAATGATAGCAGAATGTTCATGGACACACAGAGAAGGTCAGCTCACAGTGTGACTTCAGTATTCCCGGGCAATTCCAAGCTGGTGATAGAAATTGGAAGTTGAAGATAAAGCCTTCAGAATGTCTTACGTTTTTAAGGACAGTCTTACCATGTTATCATAAGGTAAAAGGGCAAGGTAGAAAGGTTATTTGGGCTCCTGTAAGACAAATGTATTGCCATTCTGCTGAGGAGGAATAAGCAAAAAAGCTGTCACTCTCCCATTGCCATCTGCTGAGGTCAAGACCACTGTTTTCTCTTGGTGAGCAGAGTGACTGTCCTGGAAGTTGTTCCTTGATTCTGGTTTTTCTTTTCAAGAAGCTGTCTGTTGACAAAGGACCTTTAACCCAAATGCTACTTTTACCTTTCCTCAGTGCTGCGCAGGACTAGATGACATGACTCTGCCAACTTTCCGATCTCTCCAAGATGGAGCTGCATAAGCCAGATCTAACTCAGGGCAACCAATACAACCATGGCAGTCAAGTTCATGGCCAGCAAACCAACAGACAAAGCTCTCTGTTCCTAGCCAGCAAAGAACAGCTTCTTTTAAACTATCCCAAGGCCAGACTTCATTTGCATGAGACCAAGTCATTTTATCTGCTATAACACCACTGTGTCCAGACTACTGAGCAAGTGTTTTTGTAAGAATCTTATTAATACAGTGTTTTTTTTTCTTTCTGGGCTCGAGACCCTGGGTTGTTCTTTGAA
Source organism: Bison bison bison (assembly GCF_000754665.1). NCBI lineage: Eukaryota > Metazoa > Chordata > Mammalia > Artiodactyla > Bovidae > Bison > Bison bison. Next base: position 5,160,883 of record NW_011494826.1, on the reverse strand, counting down.
AACATGATAAGAGAGAGATTGAGCTGGATTAAAATCTGGGTTCCATTATTTATAAATGTGTGACCTTGGACAAGTCACTGAATCTCTCCAAACCTGTTATTCTTGTGCTAAAATAGGGATAATTAACACCACCTTAAAAGGTGGCTGTTACCATCAATGATAATTAGATAAGATCTGCAAAAGCACTAGCACAGTGCCTGGCATGTTGTAGACAATAATTTTGGAGGGAGGAGCGAGCTGATTCTGTTTCTTCATGTTCATATGTTCATTACTGACCTTAGATCCTGCCTCTCCACACTCAACTCATCTTTCAAAGAGATGAAATCATGCATATTTGCATGAAATTATTTCAAACCATCTCCTATTGGCCATTTAATATGAAACCTACCTGAATTTTTTCATTGGAGATTGTTTTTCTTGAGCAGTGGCCAGATGACCAGAATAATAGACTGGGAAAAACATAATGTTCCAGTTTGTTGAAAACCAAGTCATGAAAAATGGACAGTAGAAGTTCTTATAAGTAATTTTTACAATCTGTGTGGTTCCAACCCAAGATGATGACACTGACAAGATGATCAAAAGTCCCCAGACAGCCTTCAGAACCATGGACATGCAGGACAGGTAGCGAGCCTTGATTCTGTTTTCTTGGCTGCTGTTCTCAGAATGAGTCTGTGTTCCATCATCCCCTGCAAACAGGAAAGGAATACAAATGTGTGGAAATCAAGTTATAAAACAGAAATCAAAGAGACAGTAGAATCACCAGTGTTTTGTTTTCTCTGCTATCATCTGAAGAGACAAATAACACTGGCTCATTTTCTGTCTGGAATCTCTGCTCTATAAGGTATACTGTGTATCTGGGACCCTTATCCAGGCCATGATGATGCTGATGAACTTGGTGGATGCTCTCTGTTCTCAGGGGAACCCTACCCACCTCCTTGTGAGAGCATTTCAGCTTCAAAGGCTTTGGCCTTGGCCACATGATCTGCTTTGCCTAATCAAACATGAACAGATGGTATGTTCACCATCTGTGGTATGGTATGCCAGCTCTCTGTAGAAGCTTTAAGAGGCTTCACACAGTCCCACTACCTATCTCTAGCTCTTCCTTTCTGCCACTAGAATGGAAAATCTCAAATAGAAGCTGGTCTATGTAGGAGAATGAGCAGGACCTAGTTAGAACCCTGTATTCACCAACATAAAAAGTGAATGAGAAATAAGTACTTATTGTTATTTCCCACTGAGTTTTTTTTTTTTTTTTAAACTGCAGCAAAGATTAAATAGAGCAAGTCTGGACTGCACAAAATCACCTCCTACCTCAGAACAAATTACTATTTAATATATTTCTGGGAGCACAGTGAGTTCTGCTTTATATTTTTACATTTACTAAGAAAATTTAGTAGCATTTTTTTTCACACTGAAATAGCCGAAATTCTCCAAAAGTGACAATCATAAAGGCCTTCTCCCTAAGAGTTAAAAAAACTTCAACACAATGAATTTATATACCCATCAGGACATTAAATGAGAGCAGTGGTCATCCTGAGTCCCTAGATGGTAGAATCCGGGGAAAGGTAGACAGAATTGTCTGTAAAATTCCATGGTGTTTCCAGGGACCTCCTCTAAGCATATAAGGTTTATCCTGGGCTTACGCAAGTGGTACAGCCCACAGACTGAGAGTGATAGTGGATGGGTTTCTCACATTCCTCTTCACAACCTGCCGGCTCTCTGCTGAATGTTTCCATTGCTTAATGACCCAGGCGTGACTGCCCCGCTTTGGCAAAGGCGTTCATCCAGCCATTTATTTGGGGAAAGCAGATAGCAAGCCTTGAAAGCGAATTTTTCACTGGAGAATATAAACCAAGCAGGATGAACAGGCAATTACTACGTGACTTCCAAGTCTTATAAACAGAATTCTCAGAGCCTAGTCTCCGGAAGATGAAAACTGGTATTCTTTTTATTTATTCAACAAAGTCCTGTGGAGACTACCAGGAAGTAGTTAAATAGGTCCCAGGGGTTCAAAAATGAAAGACTTGAGCTCATAATCTAGAGGAAGGTCAGGAAACACATCTAAAACAGTGGGAGAAGGGCCGTGTATGGCAGATACAAGGCCACGTGGAGGCAGACAAGAAGCACTTGTTAAGATGAGGTGTAGTGGCCAGGAGAAACCTCCGTGATGCAGTAACATTGAGATGAGGCTGAAAGTATGCTAACCAGAATCCTTGGCTGTGTATAGACTAGACCTGATAACACTCTTCAAATTCACTATGTACATGTGGTTTATACAGAGAGTAGAGGGGAAAAAATGAAAATGAATAAGAGGTCCGAACAAGAGCTGTTGTCTTGGAAGGCTGGAAAGGGAACATGAGCCTACCCAAGTAAGTGGGTTATTACCAGTCCCATTTTACAGATGCAAAAACTGAGACTTGTATTAAAGGTTGTTCAAGGTTGAGCCCAAGTCAGTATGACTCCAGGGTCTAAACTTTTTATTCTGAATATTCATTCGGTCTAGGTTTCAGGCTTGAGCTCCCCATTTAAGCACTGGAAGCTTCAAAAATGGTTTAGAGAAAAGTTTCCTGGCAGGAATGGCAGCCTTGCATGAGGTTTAATAGAAGAGAAAGGTATACTACACTTTAGATCACACTATTCTAAGGGACTAGCTCATAAAGGAGGAATGATTATACAAAGGTTATTTGTATTCCTTTGACATCTGCCTTTACTGTCACCTTTGAAGATGACATCTGTACCACTGTCAGAACATACAGAGTACTTTCGATGACACCAATAGTCACCTAAATCGTCCCATAGTACTGGCTCATCTTCTGAGAACTAGATTGAATTGTTGACAATTCTTTAATTTTACTATCTGTAGATACCATTGGAAGATTGACTCTCCAGGGTTCTTTTATTTTTCTGATCATTTAAATATGAGTTTCTATAGTCCTGCTTAGATTTATTGTTTTGTATACATCATTAAAATTGATTTATCAGTAATTCCATTCGTCTCTCTGAATCTTGATTACAGTCACACAGATTGATGGTAGAGGCCACTGGAATTTGGAAGCATGAGTGAAAGTCCTAGCCCTGCCACCAGAAGGCCCTGAGTATATATTTAATTCTGGTCTTAGCGTCTCTGTCAAACACCAATAATACTTAGCTCATGGGATTCATTTTGAGGTTAAGTACCATAACATTCATGAGAACATCGAGCTGCTCTTTAGATTCTTCTCCTTTTCTTTTTCTTTTTGGTGTCTAGGAATATCCCCAAGTGTCTTCCGAATCATTGCAGAAAGAGTGAATTATGCCACATGTGGTCTTCAGTGGTACAGTCTTTGAGATTTGTAATTGGTATATGATAGAGAGGGCAAATTTATTAACCATACTTAATTAACTGCAACATTCTGTTCTGCAGATAACTGGGATAATAAGAATATTACTGCAACTAATTAAAGCCAATTAAAACTTTCTGAAGATTTACAATGTCATTTTCTTCACTTTTTACAAAGGAGTTTTGGCCCTGGGGTCCATAGTTGCTGAGATTCCATTTTAAAATATTGTCATTTTGGGGAAAAAAATCTTTTCTCATAAAAACCCCTAATCAAATAAGTAGGACCCTAGAAGAGGCTTTCACACCTCCTCTATGCCTTCATTTACCTGCGTCCCCTGAATTATTTCTCTTCTGCTTATTTTTTAAAGCTAGTGTTCTCAAAGTTATAAGGTTTTTGTTTTTTGATTTTTTTCCACTACCCACTTGTTTTGAATAGAGTTATTTTGTTGTTTTTGCTGGTGTCACTATTGACTTTAAGGATGCAAGAGATTTTAATATATTGCTGGCCAAGCTGAAGGAATAAATGGAGAAGGGGAGATTGAAAATGTAGGTGGTAGATATGGAGAGGAGGTAATCACGGATGTAGGAGGAGTTGGCATCAGAATGATAGCAAACACAGAAGTCAAAAGCGGTCCCTGCAATGATGACAGTGAAAGTCTCTCAGTCAAGTCTGACTTTTTGCGACCCCGTGGACTGTAGCCTGACGGCTCCCTCTGTCCTTGGAATTCTCCAGGCCACGATACTGGAGTGGATAGCCGTTCCCTTCTCCAGGGGATCTTCCCAACCCAGGGATTGAACCCAGGTTTCCTGCATTGCAGGTGGATTCTTTACCATCTGAGCCACCAGGGAAGCCCCTGCAATGATGATAATTAGCAAATTAGCAAGCAAGAGAACTGAGACACTTTGAGGCAGGGAGGAAAGCATCTGTTAGCACACAATTGTTTCAGTCTTTTCAGGAAGGTAAAAGTGTGGTCATATGATGAGAGGAAGTGCATATGGACTCAAAGCTTGAGATTATCTCTGGGGAAGGCAGTATGATGTCCATCACCAAAATGTAACAGTATTGGGCAGCAGCCTCGTGGACCCAGCTGCATTTATTTTTTTCACGTGACTTGTTTTATTGTGATATTTGTTTTACCGCAAGAGTCTAGAAACAAACCCACAGTATCTCTGAGGTCTGTCTGTATACTGTACTTAACTATCTTTGCTTCTTTCCCACCCATTCTTCCTCAACTGCTACATTTTGGCTTTTGCCCCATGACTCTCTTGAAATTTCTCTTTCTAGATAATAATAAATAATCTCCTGTTTTTGAAGTTCAATGGATACTTTTTCACTACTTCCTTTAGATGAAATAACAACCTTCTATATCACTAACCTTTCCTTTTCAGTTTATTTTGCTGAGTCCTGTTCCTCGTCCTCTTCTGATCATTTTAGAGTTTTCCAGAGTTCTGTCTCTATTTAGCTCTCTCTTGTGTCCTTCTTCATCTTTTAAGGATTTTATGCATACTCCTGCATTGCAGGCAGATTCTTTACCGTCTGAACCACTAGGGAAGTCCCATGCATGTTCCAGCTATGTTTTAAAATGATACATTCTCTGGGAAACCCATGGATATAGTTAAGAGATTTATCTAGTGAATCCAGTAACCCAAGTATTCCAGGGATTGGTAAGTGATCAGGCAGATGTGAGGAAAGGTTAAAGGTCTTGATCTAATAGTAAATGCTGATCAGGGAGGCAACTGAAGTGTCCTGAAGGAGGTATAAAATTGGGAAAACTAGAAGGGCTCCAAGGACTGGCAGTCCTAATAAAGATAAAAGCAGAGTCTGTGATTTTACTGGTGCTTTTATTCTTCTCAGAATGGGTACAGCTTGCTATTATTAAATCCCAGGACTGAGATAAAAGGTGCTGGCTTTTGCCATCTTGAAGATAAGAAAAATAGTTTCCTTATAAACTTCATTAGAAGTCACTGTTTAACCACGGGTTAAGCCCTCCAACTATAGGTTTTGGTATTGTTTCTCTGCTACACTGTACCCTGTCCATCATTAATGGATTATATCTATACATTTCTCTTCTTCCTTCTCCTCCCACTTGATAAACTTTGCTCACATGTACTCCTGAGAGTCAGTGTCACATCTCTACATTCTGTGCCAATGGTGAGATCTTTCATTGCTGGCTAGAAGCTTACCCCATGTACTGTTGTTTAAGAGGAGGTCACTCACATACCTGATCTGTTTTGCCTCTCAGCTCTGTGTCCACAAACTCCAGAGGATCCTCGACTCTGAAGTTCAAGAATAGGAGCAGAGGAATCTTCTGTGACAGAGAGAGGGGACAGTTGTCTGCTGATGCTACTGTGTGAACTGGGGCAGTTGGCTCCAGGTTTACATCGAGTAACTGATGATCTGGAGGTACCTGGGAAGAAAGAGATCAGTTTGAAAATTTCCTGGAGGAAAAACATATTTTAAATGTTGTGGCAGTAAAATATACGGCACATTCATTGAGTTCGTTTCTAATTTTACAAAAGGGCCTCCAAAAAGAAAATGCTATGTTGGTAAAGTCTGTTCCCTAAGATAAAGGGTCCTTTTAGACAAACCCATTAACTAAATGAACATTAGAAAATGGTGTTTGGGTTGATTTAGCTGTTCTGAATTAGAACTGTTCTTAAAGTCGAATAGTTTACCTCAGGGAAAGCAAAATGGTGTTATTTTTTTTCTCCCTTTTCTTCCTGAGGTTGACTGTTGAATTCCTACCTGGTAAAACTGCCAACTAGCTCTCCTACTAAATCTTCTATACACTTTTCCATCAGTTGGATCACTAAAATCCAGCTTCGTTGTATCTCCTCTGTTCTGGCTAGATTTATTCAATACGTTGAATAAAAGTGGTGAGAGTGGGATGCTTTCAACTTTTTTCACTGTTGAGAATGATGTTAGCTGTAGGTTTGTCATATATGCTCTTTATTATGTGGAGATAAATTCACTCTATTCCCACTTTCTGGAGAGTTTTTAATGATGAATGGAAGTTGAATTTTGTCAGAAGTGTTTTCTGCATCACATGATTTTTATTCTTCAATTTGTTAATGTGTATAGCACTGATTGCTTAGCAGATAATGAAAAGCTCTTGCATCTCTGGGATAAATTCCATTTGATCATGGTATACTATCTTTTGATGTATCTTTGAATTTGGTTTGCTAATATTTTGTTGAGGACTTCTGCATCTACATTGTTGCATCAGTGATATTGGCCTGAAGTTTTCTTTTTGTCTGGTTTTGGTATCAGGGTGATGGTAGCACCACAGAATGAGTTTGAAAGTGTTCGTGCCACTGCAATTTTTTTTGAATAATTTAAGAAAGATAGGTATTAATTATTCTCTAAATGTTGGGTACAATTCACCTTCACCGTTTGGTCCTGGACTTTTGTTTACTGGAGTTTTTTTTCTTTTTCTTTTCTTTATTACTGATTCAATTTCATCACTGATAATTAGTCTGTTTGTATTTTGTATGTCTTCCTGGTTCAGATTTGGAAAATAGTACATATTAGGAATTTCTCTAGGCTGTCCATTTTATTTGCATATAGTTGCCCTTAGGAGTCTCTTATGATCCTTTGTATTTTCGTGGTGTTGGATGTAACTTCTTTTTCATTTCTGAAATTGCTGATTTGGACCTTTTCTTTTTCATGATGAGTCTGGCTAAAGTTTTATCAATTTTATCTTTTCAAAGAAACTGCTCTTAGTTTTGTTGATCTCTTCTATTTTTTCTATTTATTTCTGTTCTGATCTTTATCATTTATTTCCTTCTACTAATGGGTTTTGTTTGTTTTTTGCTTTCTAGCTCCATCTGGTCCAATGTGTCACTTCAGGCTAGTGTTTCCTTGTTAATTTTCCGTCTGAATGATCTGCCCATTGATGTAAGTGGGGTGTTAAAGTCCTCTGTTAGTATTACATTACTGTTGATATATCCATTTATGTGTGTTAATATTTGCTTTTATGTATTTAGGTGCTCCTATGTTGGGTGTGTATTTATAATTGCTGTTATCTTCTTAGATTGATCCTTTGATCATTATGTAATGTCCTTTTTTTTGTCTGTTGTAACAGTCTCTGTTTTAACTATTTTAAGTCTATTTTATCTGATATAAGTATTGTGACCCTGGCTTTCTTTTGATTTCCATTAGCATGGAATACCTTTTTCTATTTCTCACTTTCAGTCTGTACGTGTCTTTGGACATGAAGTCTACTGTAGGTCTTGTTTTTATATCCCTTCAGCCTTTTTTGTTTTAGTAATACTTTTAAAAATTGAATTAAAGTTTATTTAAAATGTTGTGCCAATCTGTGCTATACAACAAACTGAGTTATACACATATGTACACTTTTTTTAAAATATTCTTTTCCATTATGGTTTATCCTAGGACACTGGGTATAGTTCCCTGTGCTGTACAATAGGAACATGTTTATCCATTCTAAATATAAGAGTTTGCATCTACCAGTTCCAAAGTCCCAGTCCCTCTCTCCCTCCCCCCGTCCCCCTTGGCAACCACAGGTCTGATCTGTGTCTGTGAGTATGTTTCTGTCTTGTAGATAGATGGGTTCACGTGTGCCATACCTTGGATTCTGCATATAAGTGATATCATATGGTATTTGTCTTTCTCTGACTTACTTGATATGATAATCTCTAGTCACATCAATGTTGCTGCAAATGGCATTATCTTTTTTTTTATGGCCGAAGTAGTAGTCCATTGTACATATGTACCACTTCTTTATCCATTCATCTGCTGATGGACATTTAGGTTGTCTCCATGTTTTGGCTTTTGTGAATAGTGCTGCTATGAACATAGGGGTGCATGGATCTTTTTAAATTAGTTTTCTCTGAATATATGCCCAGGAGTAGGATTTCTGGGTCATATAGCAGTTCTATTTTTAGTTTTCTGAGGAACATCCATACTGTTTTCTATAGTGGCTGCACCGACTTACATCCCACCAACCGTGTAGGATGGTTCCATTTTCTCCACACCCTCTCCATCATTTGTTATTTTTAATGACTTTTTAATGATGGCCATTCTTACTGGAGTGAGGTGGTACTTCCTTTTTCTTTTGATTTGCATTTCTCTAATACTTAGTAATGTCGAGCATCTTTTCAAGGTCCATCTGTATATTGTCTTTGGAGAAATGTCTGTTAAGGTCTTCAGCCCATGTTTTGATTGGGTTGTTTGTTTTGTTGTTGTTGAGTTGTATGAGCTGTTTGTATATTTTGAGGATTAAGTCCTTATCTGTCACATCATTTGTGATCATTTTCTCCCTTTCTGCAGGTTGTCTTTTTTCTTTTTTTTTAAATGATTTCCTTTGCTGTGCAAACACTTGTAAGTTTGATTAGGTCCCGTTTGTTTACTTTTGTATTTTTTTTTCCTATTGCCTTGGGAGGCTGACCTAAGAAAACACTGGTTGGACTTATGTCAGAGAATGTTTTGCCTATGCTGTCTCCTAGGAGTTTTGAGGTGTCATATCTTATACTTAAGTTTTCAAGCCATTTTGAGTTTATTTTTGTGTATGGTGTGAGGATGTGTTCTAACTTCGTTGATTTACATGTAGCTGTCCAACTTTCCCAGCACCACTTGCTGAAGAGATTGTCATTTTCCCACTTTATATTTTTACCTTCTTTGCTGAAGAGTCATTGATCATAGGTGTGTGGATTTCTGGGTTTTCTATTCTGTTCCATTGATCCATATGTATGTTTCTGTACCAATATCACAGTTTTGATTACTGTAGCTTTGTAGTATGTGCTAAAGTCTGGGAGGGTTGTACCTCCTGCTTTGTTTTAGCTTTTTTGTTTTGTTTTGTTTTTTTTCCCTCAGGATTGCTTTGGCAATTCTGGTCTTTCATGGATCTATAAGTTTTTGGAGAATCCCATGAACAGGGAAGCCTGGTGGGCCATAGTCCACAGGGTCACAAAGAGTGGGGTATGACTTAGTACACATCTACATAAATTTTTGGATTATTTTTTCTAGTTCTGTAAAAAATGTCATGTGTAATTTGATAGGGATTACATTAAATCTCTAGATTGTTTTGGGTAGTATTGCCATTTTAGCCATATTAATTCTTCCAGTCCAAGAGTATATCTTTCCATTCTTTGAATCCTCTTTAATTTCCTTTATTAATGTTTTATTGTTCTCAGGATATGTCTTTCACTTCCTCAGTTAGGTTTTTGGGGTTTTTCTTTTGGTGCAATTTTAAGAGGGACTGTTTTTTTTTGTTTGTTTGTTTTTTGATTTTTTTTTTTTTTTTGCATTCCCTTTCTGATATTTCATTGTTAGAGCAAAGAAATGCAACTGATTTCTGAATGTTAATCTTGTATCCTGCTACTTTGCTGAATTAATTTATTAGACCTAGTAGTTTTTTTGTGGAGTCCTTAGGGTTTTCTAGGGGCTTCCCAGGTGGCTCAGATGGTAAAGAAACTGCTTACAATGTGGAAGGCCTGTGTTTGATCCCTGGGTTGGGAAGATCCCCTGGAGGAGGTCATGTCAACCCACTCCAGTATTCTTGCCTAGAGAATCCCATACAGAGGTGTCTGGCAGGCTGTAGTCCATGGGGTTGCAGAGTTGGACACAACTGAGTGACTAAGCACTAGGGTTTTCTATATATAGTATCAGGTCATCTACATATAGTGACACTTTTCCCTCTTCCTTACAATTTGGATACCTTTTGTTTTTTTTGTTTGACTGCTGTGGCTAGGACTTCCAATACTATGTTGAATAGATGTGGTGAGAGTGGGCATCCTTGTCTTTAGTGTAAAGGCTTTCAGCTTTTCACTATTGAGTATCATGTTGGCTCTGGGTTTGTCATAAATAGCTTTTATTATGTTGAGATATGTCCCCTGTATACTCACTTTGGTAAGAGTTTTTTTTCTTTTTATCATGAATGGATGTTGAATTTTGTCAGATGCTTTTTCTGCATCTGTTGAGATAATCATGTGGTTTTTAGATTTTCTTTTGTTGGTGTGGTGGCTTACACTGATTTGCATATATCGGACCATCACTGTGGTATATGATCTTTATTATTTGGTTTTGGATTTGGTTTGTTAGTATTTTGTTGAGAATTTTTGCATCTGTGTTTATCAAAGATGTTGGCCTGTAATTTTTTTTCTTGGTGGTTATCTTTGTCTTGCTTTGTCTTGTTTTGGTATCAGGATTATGGTGGCTTCGTAGAATGTCTTTGGGAATGTTCCTTTCTTTTCAATCTTTTGGAAGAGTTCGAGAAGAATTGGTGTAAGCTCTTTATATATTTGGTAAAATTTATCTACGAAGTCGTCTGATCCTAGACTTTTATTTGTAGGGAGTTTTTATTTTTTTTTACTACAGATTTTGTTTCACTTCTAGTGGCCAGTTGCACGAATCATCTATTTCTTCTTGATTCAATTTTGGAGTGCTGTAAGCTTCTAGAGAGTTGTCTGTTTCTTCCAGGTTGTCAAATTTGTTGGCATATAATTATTCATAGAATTCTCATCTTTTTTTGTATTTCTGCACTATCAGTTGAGATTTTTCCTTTTTCATTTCTTATTTTGTTTATTTGGGTTCTTTCTCTTCTTGGTGAGCCTGGCCAGAGGTTTGTCAATTTTCTTAACCCTTTAAAATAACCAGCTCTTGGTTCTATTGCTTTTTTTTCCCTTCTTTTTTCAATCCCTATTTTATTTATATCCTCCATATCTTATTATTTTTTTTCTTCTGCTGACTTTAGATTTAGATTTCATTTGTTCTTCTCTAATTATTTTAGGTGGTAGGTTAGGTTGTTTATTTCAGATTTTTCCTGCTTTATGAGGAAGGCCTGTATTGCTATTAACTTCCCTCTAAGAACTGATTTTGCTGCATCCAGTGGATTTTGAATGGTTGTATTTTCATTGTCATGTGTCTCAAGGTATTTTTAAATTTCCATTTTGATTTCATTGACTCATTGATTTTTTAGTACATGCTGTTTAGACCCCGTGTAATCAATTTTTTCTCATTTCTTTTCACTATGTCTTCTGATTAGAGCGTTTAGTCTATTTACATTTAAAATAATTATTGATATGACATTTTGTTAATTGCTTCTGGGTTGGTTTGGTAGGTCTTTTTTTTATTCCTTTGTTTTTGTCCTCATCTCTTACGATTTGATGATCATCTATAGTGTTATGTTTGGATTCCTTTATCTTTTTTATGTATGTATCACAGATTTTTGGTTTTAGGTTACTATGATGTTTTTATATAGCAATCTGTACATATGAATGGTTAAGTTGCTGATTCTTAATTTCAAATGCATTTCAACAACCCTGCGTTATGCTCTTCTCCCCTTAAAATTACTGTAAATATAGATAATTTTACTACTTTTTTCTTTTAACCTTCTTACTAACTTTATGAGGGGATGATTTCCTACCTTTACTGTGCATTTGCCTTTATTGATGAGCTTTCTCCTTGTATGATTTTCATGCTTCTCATTGTGTCCTTTTTTGCTCAGAGAAGTTACTTTAACATTCCTTGGAAGCTTGTTTGGTGGTACTAAACTCTCTTAGCTTTTGCTTGTCTGTGAAGCTTTTGATCTCCCCATCAAATCTGAACAACAGCCTTGCTGGGTAGAATAATCTTGGTTGTAGTTTTTTCCCTTTCATTACTTTAAATATATTGTGTCACTCGCTTCTGGCTTAGAGTTTCTGCAGAAAAGTCAGCTGATAATCTTGTGAGTTCCCCTGTATGTAAAATGTTGCTGTTCTCTTGAAACTTTTGATATTCTCTATCTTCTGTTTTTGCCATTTTAATTACAATGTTTTGATGTGTTCCTCTTTGTGTTAATCCTGTATGGGACTCTCTGTACTTCCTGAATTTGGATGTCTGTTTCTTTTCCCAGGTTAGGGAGGTTTTCAGCTATTCTCTCTCCAATTATGTTCTCAGTCCTCCCCCTTCTCTTTGTGGGACCCGTATAATGTGAATATTAGTACATTCGATGTTGTCCCAGAGGGAATTATCCTCATTTCTTATTCCTTTTTCCGTTCAGCATCAGTGATTCCCACTACTCTATCTTCTAGCTCATGTTGTTATATTCCTCTGAACCATTTAGTCTAATGTTGATCCCTTCTAGTGTATTATTTCATTTAAGTTATTGTATTCTTCATCTCTTTTATATTTATTATTTTTATCTTCTAACTCTTCATTAGAAACTTCCAACTTCTCATTCTATGCATCCATTATTCTCCCAATTTCTTTGATCCTGTTTATGATCACTACCTTGAACTCTTTCTCAGGTAGCATGTCTATTTCCACTTGGTTCTTCTGGAGTTTATCTTGTTCCTTCATCTGGTATATGTTCTTCTATCACTTCATTTTACCTAACTTGCTATTTTTATGTATCTGGTAAGTTAGTTATATTTCCTGGTGAGACATCCTATGAGTCCAATAGCACACTCCCATCTTGTCAGCAGAGCTATACACTCCAAATGTTCTATGAGGGCTGTGTGGGTATTTCTGTTGTGGTGAGCAGACTATGTCAATGGTCTGGTAGGTTTATTTGGCTGTGGTCGAGTTGGTTGCCAGGTCCTGCCTGGTGCAAAGGCTGCCAGCTGCTGGTTATGGGGTCTGATCATGAGGCAGCTAATTGCAGAAACCTGGAGGCCCTAGGCTAGTGCTATATTACTGATGGGCAGAGTCAGGATCCAGGAGAACCTGGGGCTGTTGTCTACTTACTGGTGGATGAAGCCAGATCCTGGGGCTAGTGCCAGCCTACTGGTGGACAGAGCCAGGTCCTGGGGCCTGCTTGCAGGCTTAGGGGTCCCAGAGCAAATGTCAGATTGCTGACTGTGGGGGCTGGTGTCTTGAAGCTTGTATTGGCCTACTAGTGGGTGGAGACCAGGCCCAGCCAGTTCCAGGGCAGGCCTGGTCTACAGATTGTGGTGGTGTTTTTTCTGTCTAGTGCCTGCCTGCTGGTGGGTCGAGTTGGATCTGAAACTAGGGCAGGCTCACTGATGGATGGGACCTGGGCCGGGGTCTCTGCTTGGAGGGTCCTGGGAGTCTTGGATCTATTGCCTGTGTACTGGTGTGTGGGGATAGGTCCTGGGTCCTCTGGTGGGCAAGGCTATGTCCAGAGGTAGCTGCAGACCCAGGGTTCTTGAGGCAACCTGTCTGCTGGTAGATGGGGCTGTGTCAGTGTCCAGTTAACTGCTTGGCCTGAGGCATCCCAGTACTTGAGCCTGCAGACTGTTGGGCTACAGTGGGATTTTTCTGTGGTAATAAGCTATAAGAAAAATTCCAGGATAGTATTACCATGTCGTAGAAGGAGCTCCCCAAAATGGTTCAGGAATCTATGTACCCAGGGTGAAATGGAGTTATTTCCTACCTCTCCAGGAGGGGGTAGGTCTAACCCAGGCTACCACCAAATTACTGCTTCTACCCTGGGTAGACTTTGTGTGAATCCCTTACAAGTGAGGTCTCTATTTCCATCAGCCTTCTGGAACTCCCAGAAGTAAGCCTGTGGCCTTCAAAGCCAAATTCTCCAGGGGCGGGGGTGGGGTGGGGGGAGTGCCTTCCCAGTGCTGGATCTCTGGGCTGTGGAGCCCAGAGTGGGATCCAGACCTCTCAGTCCTTTGGGAGAATCTCTGCAGTTGTGATTGTTCTCCTGTTTGTGGATCACCCGCCTGGGGGTATGGGATTTGACTTTATCACTACTCAGCCCCTCCTGCTGTCTCATGATGATTCCTTCATTATATTCTCATTGTAGATCTTTTCTGGTAGGTCTGGGTCTTTTTCATCGATGGCTGGCTGTAAATAATTGTGATTTTGGTGTGCCTGTGAGAGAAGCGCTCAAGGTCTTTCTATATCATCTTGTGACCAACAGTTTGTTTCTAATTGAATGTTTCAAATTCAATGAAAAGAGGCTGTCTAAAATTCAGGAAACTCTCATTTACGATGTTCTTCAAAGGATGTGACATTTCAGATACGCCAAGAGTAATTTTTAATTTATCTTTCAAGTATCTTGTATAATTTATGTTTGCATGAGGTGTGCCTTCTCGTGTTTTCTTAGGTGAGTATCAGGTTTCATTTTGTGATTACTCAGCAGTTATAGGTGGAAAGGAGGAAGTCCAAAAACTGAGTAGCAAGTTGAGATGGAGCTGAGATAAAAATATTGGCCATAGTTACTAAAAAGTTTGTGAATCATGTGTAACTAGCAACTGTTGAATTTATAAGCCAAATTAGTGATTTCTTTTGCTTCCGCATTTTCACTGCAGTGTTATGTCCTGGCTTCAGTACCTCGTGGTCCTTATGCAATATAGCTCAAACCTCATTGCCTTCTGCCAGCTGCCTCCCACTTGGTGATTCACGGAAGAGGCCTGAAAATAGTTGAGCCACTGGACCCACTTTATTCCATTGTCCTAAAAAGGCAAATATAAACTAAGAGCCAGGCCCAGAGGCATGTTCAGAGCTTAGTCCATAAAACAGTCATCTCCAGCCCTGGAAAGGCAGATGCTGGCCCATGCTACATGGTTTTGTACCATTCAATTAATATAAAGCCAGCCCCAACAAAAATAAATATTCAGAATGTCACCTGGGATGCAATCAAGGATCACAAATAAATCATTTATATTGTGTTTTATATGCCACAGTGAGAGCCTGGATGTTGCAAAAACAGTTAATGAACAGTCTTCAGACTTTGACAGGTTTTGAGGATAAACTGCATTAGGAACAAAGGACTGGAAGTCTCCCATTAATCACACTAGACGGTCCCTCTGCCCCTTGTAAAGACATCCGCTCACCTGAGCCATAATGTTTGGCCACCTTGTGCCATTTTTCATAATTGCCCAGGCATAAAAATAT
>NW_011494826.1:5136538-5145652 GCF_000754665.1 Bison bison bison | reverse complement strand
AAAAATATGATTTCTTCATCTGTACTGGTTAGACTCCACATGCTCCCCAAATCAATGTAACTCAACAAGTAGTTATTAAGCGCCTATTCTAAGGCAGATATTTTGTCAGGTACAGGAGTTAGATGATGACAGCATGGAACTCTCAACATAATATTAGAGTCAGGTATGTAACCAGTTAACTATAATGTGAACAGGAGAGCAGGAAGAAAGGGAGTGAGTGGTTTATTCAGCGGGAGTGCGAAAGGTTCTATGGGAGGTTACATCAGAGTTGGCTGTGAAGGATGAGCAAGACTTGGCCAGGCAGAATTTTATGCTGAGTCAGAAAATTGTAGGAACAGATAGTGCTGGAAAATGCATGCTATGAAACTTAATGGTAAGATGCTCAACTCTAAGATGCTAAATTCTGAGTACAAAAGAGCACTGAAAATTCCATTCTTCTACCCTTGCCTATTACTTGAAAAGGAACTTTGGTCTAATTGAAATTCAGACAGAATATAGTGGTTATAAACACAGGGTGTTTAAATTTTGGGAGACATGGTAGGAATCTGGGTCCAGCCATGTATAACTGCACAATGTTGAGCCTGAAGAAGGCCATCCAATCTCAATTTGTTCTTCTGTTCTATTCACATCTGAGGAGCATTGTATGGCTTAAATGGTCCATAGAAAATTCTCAAGAAATGCATATATCATAACTAATAATGACCAGGTAAACAGAAATGAACATTTGTACTACTTTATCAATCACAGTGTTTGACTTCATGAAATAGAAATACAAACTGAACTGGTTTAGCAAAAATGGTGAGTTTTCATAAAGCTTAGCAATCAAAGGGTAGGATGACCAGAGATGTTCCTAATCCTTAGAAGCAGCTGGAACCCAAGGCATGGTGTAGCTGAACAGAGCACCCAAATCTCTTTTTTAAAAAAATTTATTTATTTTTAATTGGAACATAATAGCTTTACAGTGTTGTGTTGGTTTCTGCTATCCAGTGTTAATTGGCTATATGTATACATATAACCCCCTCCCTCTTGAGCCTCCATCTCAGCCCTCTAGGTTATCACAGAGGGCCGAGCTGAGCTCCCTGTGCTATACAATAGGTTCCCACTAGTCATCTATTTTACACATAATAGTGTATATATGTCAGTACTATTCTCTCAATTTACCCCACCCTCCTCTTCCTGCTCATGTCCACAAGTCCCTTCTTTACATCTGCATTTCCTACTGCTGAGTGCCAGTTTCATTTCTCCTCATGTGGCAGCCGCCTGTCTTTCTTTGCAGAAAATTTGTTGTTCAAGGCCCCCAAGTTTCCAATCTTACAGCTTTAGCCTCCTTGGAGAAATATAGTTGTCCACAGACAAAATCTTGAAGAAACTTGTGTCTTTTACTGATTCCTGGTCTAATGTCCGTGGCCAGAGAATACTGCAATGGGTGCAGCTCTCAGAAAAGTGTGGGTGGCGCTGGGCAGACAGTGCCTTGGGTTTCCACTTAGAAACTTGAAAAGGACGAAGAAGAACTACAACTGCTAAGTAAAGCAGCTGCCCAGCAGATGGAGGATAAGGTACAGAAGTCTCAGATAACAACTTGAAAGAGGTTCACTGGGTAAAGGTCTTTAGAAAGTAGGTGAGAGAGAAGCAAAGTGTCAGACTGAGTTTCTGTGTGACTGACTACAAGATGACATGGGACATAATGGATAGACCAGACTCACAGATATTATCAAACAGAGATCCTGCCATTAACTCTTATCTCCCTTCAGCACAAAACATCAATGAAATATTTGGTTCTACCAAGCCGTCTGCTGAAAACTGAGCTAGAGATCTTATCCTGAGAGGCCCCAAACTATGGTGCGTGCTTACCTGAAAATCATATGTACTGCAGGTGCCCAAACCTAAAGACAGAGATAACAGAAACACAGAAGGGGATTACACAATGTAAGGGAGGGGAGAGGGAGGTGGAGTGAGAGCCACTATTTGATAAGACACAGCAGTATCCTGGAAAGACTTTCCTGAAAAGCAGGGTATCAACTGGTTGATCTCTGTCTACAGTTTTTCTGCTCTGAAATTTAAATTGGACAAAATTAATTCCTAAATCCCTACAGCTTTCTCTTCTTTGATTTAAAGATTTTTCAAATAAACACTTAAAAATCATGTTTAATTATAAGACTTTGTCTATTGTCAACAAATTTTTTTTAGCCATTTATATTAGTCAAGGTCTTGAAGGAAGAGAGAGCAAATCAGATTAGGATAATTTATAAAATGGTGGTCAAGGTAGAGAGCTACAGGGCCGTGGTTCTAGCATCGCCTGGGAGCTTGTTACAAATGCAAATTGTCAGCAGCTGACTCAGACACAGGTCTTCCTAGGTGGCACAGTGGTAAAGGCTCCACCTGCAAATGCAAGAGACATGGGTTGGGTCCCTAGGTCGGGAGGACCCCCTGGAGTAGGAAATGGCAACCCCCTCCCAATATTTTTACCTGGGAAATCCCATGGACGGTGGTGCCTGGCAGGCTACAGTCCATAGTGTTGCAAAGAGTTGGACACAACTGAGCATGCATGCGAACACACAACTCAGACATAGAAATTAGAAACTTTGCCATGTGGTAACTAGCAACCTGGGTTTAAGGAGTCCTCCAGGTGATTCCAATGCAAGTTAAATGTGAGAACCAGTGCGGGTGAGAAACCAGAGTGAGTAGGACAGTATCCAGGTTTAACAACAGCTCTTATGACACTTGGGCCTGAAGGGACATGAAGAGGGGGTGAGTGATTAGAAAACTCTGGAAGGAGAGGGTTATGAGTTATGACTTTTCATTAAGGTAGGCATCCATCGGGAGAAATTCTAAAAATACTCTCTTCCTTTGATATCCTATAGGGATGCCCTGTAGGGGGTGGGATAAATCAAATCAATAAATCAAAAGCCAGAGAGCAAGAAAATCTGTTTCTGTAGTCCCTGGAGTTCTACTCTCAGAGGCAAGGTGGAGGAGGGGCAAGGAGAAGGCATCCAATACCCACGTTTCTACAGTAATATTATAATCACAAAATCAGGGGGTTGGACCATGTGATTTTCCAGCATTAAGCTTGTTTAATTGATGATTCTTCCAATCAGTCTCTTGCAAATTGTATTTTAAACATAAAACTAGCTTTGGCAATTTTCAACTTTTTTATTAGTTCATTTCTTTTAAACATCCGTGTATTTTCTGTAAAGCTGTTGTAATCACTCTTGAAATATCAAAGACAAAAATGTAATCCCAAAGTTGACTTAGAATTGGTTGGAAGCCATCATTATCACTGTGAGATTTTTGACTTATAAAAATAAAACATCAATAATTCAACAAAAGATTATGTAAAAAGCTGTATTTCAGCTTGTTTTGCAATGGCAGTAAATATATTCCTTGTAGTAAGAGTACTTAGTGGCATCAGTATTAGTTGGATTTTCATAGAAGACCATATGGAATTTGCTGAAATTTCTTTTTTAATTAGTGGGTTTATAATATTGTGTTAGTTTCAGGGGTACAGCTTCAGATTGTTTTCCATTATAGGTAATTACAAGATGCTGAATATAGTTCTCTGTGCTTTACAGGAAATCCTTGTTGTCTGTCTAATATATAGTGGTGTGTATCTGTTATTCTCATACTCCTAGTAAACTCCCCTCCCTTTCCCTGCTGTGGTAACCGTAAGTTTGTTTTCTGTGAGTCTATTTTGTAAATAAGCTGATTTTTATTATTTTTTCAGATTCCATATATGAGTGATAGTAATTTGTCTTGGTTTGATTTCATTTAGAATGGTAATCTCTAGGTAATCTGCTGGCAATATTCCATTCTTTTTATGGCTGAATAATAATCCATTGTGTGTATGACCTTGGAGTGAATCCCACTTGATTATGGTGTACGATACCTCTCTGTGTTGTTGGATTTGTTTTGCTAATATGTTGCTGAGGATTTTTGCTTCTATATTCAAAGATACTGGCCTGTAATTTCTTTTCTTTTTTTTTTTTGGTGGTGTCTTTGTCAAGTTTGGTATCCTAGAATGACTTGTGGAATATTTTGAGAACGATAGGTGTAAGCTCTTCTTTGTATGTTTGATAGAATTCCTCAGTGAAGCCATCCAGTCTTGGAGTTCTGTTAGCAGGGAGTTTTCAGTCCTTGTTTTTATTATTATAGATGCTATTTCAATTCTAGTGATCAGTTTGTCTATTTCTTCTTGACTCAGTCTTGGCAGGCTATATGTTTCTAGAATCTTGTCCAATTCTTCTAGGTTGCCTATTTTGTTGGCATATATCTGGTCATAAATTTCTTATTATTTTTATTTCTGTAGTATTGATTTTTCTCCTCTCTTCATTTCTTATTCTGTTTATTTGGATCCTCTCTCTTCTTGGTGAGCTTGACTAAGAGGCTTGTCAATTTTATCAGTTATTTTCTTCTTAGGTAAACATTTCACCCTAGAATTACTAAAAGGGGCAGCATCGTGGATGGTTAATGCATAGGCAATATACTAACTTTCCATTTCAATTTATAGCACCTTATTCTTTAACTTATCAAGTACTATTTACTATATCTTTAACATTCATTTCATAGAGAAGGCTCAAACAGGTCATTTTAAAAGATACTTAAAAGGAGAAATCGACAGTAACAAAATAATAGTGGGGGACTTTAACACCCCATTTACATCAATGGACAGATCACCCGGATATTAAACTAATAAGGAGTGCACATGGAACATTTCAGCCTCACCGCATGGATAAGCCTTCCTTCCTGGCCCATGCGGGCCTCAGTACCCTCATTCAGGCAACTCTTTCTCCCTTTGCTTTGTTTTTTTCCCCTCTCCTGATTCTTCTCTACTTTTCTCTCTGACCTCTTCTACGTCGGTCCTAGACACCGGGCAGCTACAGCATCAGTCCTCTCAGCTTGTGAGACCACGTTCCCACTGGTTGGCAAGAGCTCACCTTAAACGATAACAAGCAGAGCTAGGAGAGGCTCACCTCCCACCATGCACATCCTAGTCCAGCAGACTCACCCTGAGGGGAGATTTACGAGAGTGATCAAGGTTTCGACCTCATCTCGTCTGGTGACTGGCAGTCCTAACTTCCCAGTATTTTCCTGCTCTCTTTCTCTTTCTCAGTCTTTTCTGTCCCTCCTCCTTTTACCTTTCCCTTGATCCTTTTACCTGCACTCCCACCCCCTTTATCCTGAACACTTGGTTTTTAAGTTGTTGGAATTGGTGTCTTTTCTTAATGTAGTTTTGCTGTCCAACTGCTCCTGCAAGTCTCTGCCAAAATTGTGGGCATAGTGAAGCCTTTATTGCCTGAGATTCCAGCTTTGGGATACTTGGTGGGATTTTAAAGAATGAAAAGAAAAGAAAGGAGCTTGCATTTTTCCCTACTCTGCCTTTGCAATTTAACTATTTTGCCTTGGCCCTCAGGAACTACCTGATCCATCTGTAGTTCCCTAGACTGAGAGGGGGAGAGGGCCATTTTAAATTTTAGAAGACTATGAGATCTCTGGTTCTGTTCTTATGTAAAAACTAACTTGTAAATAAGCTGTATTTAATTAGTTTAAAGCAAACTGTCTATATACACATTCTCAGAAATGTAAAAGATGCTTGCCAGAATATATTTCAGGTTCATATGATCAGGGAAATAGTCAATATTGAATACCTGGTATTAAAGTTAGCTTAAGTTTCTGGGTTTAATTAATACACATCTGTCTTTAGAGTATCAACATTAAATATAAAACTTATTGTACCCAGGGTTACTGAAAGTCAGTAAGTGCATATTGGTTTGGTTGTAACATTTGTCAAAGAGAAAATAACCTGATATGATTGAATTTTTAAGTAAATGTAACTGGGATAAGAACTTTTTGGTAAACTATAGAAATAATTATACTTTGGAAATATTGATCTAAAATTTTGGTAAATTGGAACTAAGTTAAATGATAATTCATTGAATATCCAAGCCATTTCAAAGATAAAATATCGGAACAGTAATTGCTAAACAGGTCTACATTTACCTAATTTCATCTTCTTGTGAAGGAGAAGCTAAAGCTGATTACTGCCTTGAGATATTCTCTACAAATTTACAAAATGCTACTGTAAAAGACAGTCAATAGTTGTGTAAGGAAAGCAGGATGAGTGTTTTCAGAAGAGAAGATATATAAGGAATGGAAATAAATTTTGTTAAAGGAACAGGGGGTGATTTTGTCCAACAGCTGGCCATTTTTGAATGGAAATAATGGACAAAAGTATGGCTATGGAAAGTTGCAGAAGGTTTGTGGAAAAGGAACATTTGAGAAAAGAATTTTGTATGTGCTAAGGATTTTCTAAGGTTGGATTAAATTCAATTAGGTAAATTGATTTTATTAAGAATAGGCTGATGCAAGACTGCATTTGGTTTCTTTCATAAGAGAACACAGAGTTTATTTACTTCTGAAATTTTTTTTTCACCTTAGCTCAAGGAATAATTGTTTCACAGCAACTTATGATTCTGTCTGACCAGATATGTTTCAAAAGTTTGAGATTTTTGACACACTTTACAAATATCAAAATCTAAAGTTCTTTTGAGATCTCTAGCTAACTTTAGGGCGCTTCAGAGGGCCCCTGGAGCATTCCAGAGAGAGATTCTAAACTGAACTGGGTTAATTTATACGTTAAACTATCTGGGAAACATTGTCCAAACTCACTGCTGCCTGTGTCAGGGAGAAGCAGCAGGCTCTCCCCACTTTTATGGTAGCCACCAAAGGGGGAAGAGGGTGGGGGGTTCTGCCGCTGTCTAGTTTCTCACCTTACTCTATGTCTAAAAAAATGCCCTACAGGTATCCTGCCACCTCTAGGCTCTCCGGTTCGTGAGGCATTTCTACTGCGACAAACTCCAATTTGTCCAGGAGTTTCTTTTTGCACCTTTAGGGCTTCCTCACTCCAGGTTTTGACAGCCCATATCTTGTTGCAGACTACCTATTGTAATGGCACTTCTAAGCAGTCCACAGGTTTGCAACCCCTCACAGCCTATGTCTTAAAGATGCTTGATCTTGAGGAATACAGCCCAACGTAGGAAAAGCTATCAAAGGATATAAATGATATAGACAACAGATTCCCCTCAAGGAGGGCTCTGGCAACACACTGGTACTGGTTCAAACATGCCCCATCAAATGAGGGACCAGGTCAACCAGAGACGTCTAGTTAGGAATTGATGGGAGAGTTGAAGACACTCAAATCCCTTTCTGACAAAAGCTTCCTAGTAAATGTCTCAGGGATCCTGGACTTCATTTCTAGTAGCGCTCTCAGTTGCAGGGTACTCAACAAGGGTAAGTTCTTTCTTCTAAGCCAGAAGAAACACCTCTGGAATGTATCCTTAAAAATTGGAAATTTTTAAAAATAGATGAGCTTAAAAGGGAAAAACTCTGCTGTAACACTGCTTGGTCTTTATATAAGATGGAGAGATGAAGAAAAATGGCCTGAAAATAAGTCTCTATAATACCATCTTGCAATTGAAACTTCACTGTCACAAGATGGGAAAATGGACTGAAGTTCCTTATGTTCACGCCTTGGTGGTCCTTTATCAGAACCCTACTCTATGCAGCTCTTGTAATCAAAAGTCCAGGGAATCAGAAAGCACTCCTGACATTCAAGATGACCCCCTTCTAACCTTCACCAGGCCTCAGGAGAGAGACCAAATCTCCCCTGCTTCTCCAGAGCCACCTACTTCCTCAGATCCTTCTGACCAATCCCAAAGTCCCTTTATCCCCTCCATTACTCCAGGAGGGAGAGACTAGTCCCTCTAGAGTAATTCACCCCAAATAGGGAAAAGTGTGTCCTCTTAGGGAAGTGGACAGAGAACATGTGCCCTTCTCTTTAACCAGTTTAGCTCAATGCAGAGGCTGGGTCAGTTTGCTGAAGACCCTAATAATGTTTGTTGAAGGGTTTCAGACCCTAACTCTGTCCTTTGATTTAATCTGGAAGGATGTCCAAATAGTCCTATTTACTGCACCCTGAGGAAAAACAGAGAATTTGGACAGCGGCCTAAGGGCATGCTAACTAGCTTGCCAGGGACCAACTCAAACATTTTGTTATAGGTTGACATGCAGTCCCAAATTAGGAGCTCCCTTGGAATTATAATTCCTGGGAGGGAGGAGAAACCAGGAAGCACATGATCTAATGTGTATCAAAAAGCTAACTATGAAAGATTAAAGGAGTGACCCCCCAAAAAAAATCCAGCCCTCTTTCAGACACAGCTTGTGGAAGCTTTTACTACCATTTAACCTTCCACTCCCGAGGAAGGTCAGTTGGGATTGCTGCTGCTAAATTGCTTCAGTCGTGTCCTACTCTTTGTGACCCCATGGACTGTAGCCCACCAGGCTCCTTTGTCTATGGGATTCTTCAGGCAAGAATACTGGAGTTGGTTGCCATTACCTGCTCCAGGGGGTCTTCCCTACCCAGGGATCAAGCCCACGGTTCTTACGTCCCCTGCACTGGCAGGCAGGTTCTTTAGCACCAGTGCCACCTGGGAAGCCTCAGTTGGGATTTCCCAACCTCTAAAAATTAGCCTTAAGTCAGAAGTCGTTTATCCTAACAAGAGACAATACCCCAAAAAGTTGAAAGCAAAAAATGGTTTGCAACTCCTCATAGATAAATTTTTAAAACATAGCCTCTTAGTGCCTATTCAATATCTTTATTCTTTCAGCTGTTAAGCCAAATGGAGAATACTCAATTGTACAAGACCTTAGAGCAGTAAATGATGTAGTGGTCCTTATATTAGTCCAGATTCCTGGAGATGCCAGATGGTTGACTGTGCTTGACCTCAAGGATGGCTGCCTTCTTTTGCATCCCAGTTCATCCCTCATCTATCTTGTTTGCTTTTGAGTGGACTAACCTCCACTTGGGCCAAATGAAAAATTATACCTGGATGATACTGCCTCAGGGGTTTTGGGACAGCCCACATTTGTTCACCCAGGTCCAGAAAATAACTATGGAAAATACACCTAACAGAAGGGGCCATTCTACACTATGTAGATGATATAGTAATACAAAGCTAGTGGAGGTGATGGAATTCCAGTTGAGCTATTCCAAATCCTGAAAGATGATGCTGTGAAAGTGCTGCACTCAATATGCCAGCAAATTTGGAAAACTCAGCAGTG
>NW_011494826.1:5123154-5136438 GCF_000754665.1 Bison bison bison | reverse complement strand
ACAGCAATATGCCAGCAAATTTGGAAACCTCAGCAGTGGCCACAGGACTGGAAAAGGTCAGTTTTCATTCCAATCCCAAAGAAAGGCAATGCCAAAGAATGCTCAAACTACCGCACAATTGCACTCATCTCACACGCTAGTAAAGTAATGCTCAAAATTCTCCAAGCCAGGCTTCAGCAATACGTGAACCGTGAACTTCCAGATGTTCAAGCTGGTTTTAGAAAAAGCAGAGGAACCAGAGATCAAATTGCCAACTGGATCATGCTGGATCATGGAAAAAGCAAGAGAGTTCCAGAAAAACATCTGTTTCTGCTTTATTGACTGTGCCAAAGCCTTTGACTGTGTGGATCACAATAAACTGTGGAAAATTCTGAAAGAGATGGGAATACCAGACCACCGGACCTGCCTCTTGAGAAACCTGTATGCAGGTCAGGAAGCAACAGTTAGAACTGGACATGGAACAACAGACTGGTTCCAAACAGGAAAAGGAGTATGTCAAGGCTGTATATTGTCACCGTGCTCATTTAACTTATATGCAGAGTACATCATGAGAAACGCTGGGCTGGAAGAAACACAAGCTGGAATCAAGATTGCTGGGAGAAATATCAGTAACCTCAGATATGCAGATGACACCACCCTTATGGCAGAAAGTGAAGAGGAACTAAAAAGCCTCTTGATGAAAGTGAAAGAGGAGAGAGAAAAAGTTGGCTTAAAACTCAACATTTAGAAAAAGAAGATCAGGGCATCTGGTCCCATCACTTCATGGGAAATAGATGGGGAAACAGTGTCAGACTTTATTTTTTGGGGCTCCAAAATCACTGCAGATGGTGATTGCAGCCATGAAATTAAAAGACGCTTACTCCTTGGAAGGAAAGTTATGACCAACCTAGATAGCATATTCAAAAGCAGAGACGTTACTTTGCCAACAAAGGTTCGTCTACTCAAGGCTATGGTTTTTCCAGTGGTCACGTATGGATGTGAGAGTTGGACTGTGAAGAAAGCTGAGCACCAAAGAATTGATGCTTTTGAACTGTGGTGCTGGAGAAGACTCTTGAGAGTCCCTTGGACTGCAAGGAGCTCCAACCAGTCCATTCTGAAGGAGATCAGCCCTGGGATTTCTTTGGAAGGACTGATGCTGAAGCTGAAACTCCAGTACTTTGGCCACCTCATGTGAAGAGTTGACTCATTGGAAAAGACTCTGATGCTTGGAGGGATTGGGGGCAGGAGGAGAAAGGGGCGACAGAGGATGAGATGGCATCACTGACTTGATGGACATGAGTCTGAGTGAACTCTGGGAGTTGGTGATGGACAGGGGGGCCTGGCGTGCTGCGATTCATGGGGTTGCAAAGAGTCAGACATGACTGAGCAACTGAACTGAACTGAATCCCAAAATAGATGCCTCAGGGCAGAATACCATTGGTCGTTAATTTCCTTAGGGCCCAGAGTTACAGGATCTCCCAGAAAAAAGCACAAATCTAAAAACAGGCATTAAATTTCTGAGATATAGTATAAATTCTGGAAGCAGACAGTTATCTCTAGAAAGAAAACAAGCTATATTAGGCTTAAGCATCCCAAAGACAAGAAAACATTTTCATACTTTCTTAGGCATAGCAGGATTTTGCCGAATTTGGATTCTAGGTTTTGGACTAATGGCTAAGCCTCTATATGAAGCAACTGAAGGTCCAGATACAGGACCATTACTTTGGACTAGAAAACAAGAAAAAGCTTTTGGTAATATCAAATAGGCCCTCACCAGAGCTCCTGCTCTGAGTCTCCCTGATTTAAAACAAACATTTTTCTTTTACATAGCTGAAACCCTTGGGACAGCCCGTGAAAGTGAAAGTGAAGTCGCTCAGTCATGTCCAACTCTGCGACCCCATGGACTGCAGCCTACCAGGCTCTTCCCTCCATGGGATTCTCCAGGCAAGAGTACTGGAGTGGGGTCCCATTTCCTTCTCTAGCTGTAGGGGTCCTTGTACAAAAGCTGGGAGAAGTTCCTCAGCCTATAGACTGTTTTCCAACTAGATTCCATGACCTGTGGTTGGCCTGGTTCCCTCCAGGTATGGAGGAAGAAGCTAACAAGCTTACTTTTGGACAGCCTTGGGAAATCCAGACCCCTCTTCAAGTACAAGGGATCCTGGAGATGAAAGGCCATCACTGGCTCACTGAAGGCCACCCTACTAAGGTTTTACTCCTTGACTTTACTCCTTTACTCCAGGCTTTACTCCTTGACTCCCCAGAACTAAGCAATCAAAACTTCCCATAGCAGGTTATGCTAAAGCCTATGGAGGGCCCAGAACTAACTTAACACATTCCTACCTTGAAACCCTTGATCAGGTTTATGCCTAGAGGCCTGATCTAACAGACAGGCCATAGAAAACCCTGAGGAAGAATGGCTTAATGATGGCAGTAGTTTTGCTCAAGATGGAGTCAGGAGGGCAGGATATGCTACTCTGTGTGCTCATAGTGTTAAAGCTTTTGCTACTTCAGCCCAGAAGTGAAGTGAAGTCTCAGTCGTGTCCGACTCTTTGTGACCCCATGAACTATAGCCTACCAGGATCCTCCGTCCATGGGATCTTCCAGGCAAGAGTACTGGAATGGGTTGCCATTTCCTTCTCCAGGGCATCTTCCCCACCCAGGGGTCAAACCTGGGTCTCCTGCATTGTAGGCTTTACCATCTGAGCCACCAGGGAGGTCCATAGGCCCAGAAGTCTGAGCTAATAGCCCCAACTCTAGCCTTAATCTAAGGGAAAGGAAAATTATAAATATATATATATATATAGACTCATGGAAGAAAGTGAAGAGGTGCTAAAGAGCCTCTTGATGAGGGTGAGAGGAGAGTGAAAAAGCTGGCTTAAAACTCAGCATTCAAAAACTAAGATCATGGCATCCAGTCCCATCACTTCGTGGCAAATAGAAGGGAAAAAGTGGAAGCAGTGACAGATTACATTTTCTTGGGTTCCAAAATCACTGCTGATAGTGACTGCAGCCATGAAATTCAAAGATGCTTGCTCCTTGGAAGGAAAATTATGAAAAACCTAGACAGCATACTAAAAAGCAGAGACATAACTTTGCTGACAAAGGTCTGTCTAGTCAAAATTAGGGTTTTTCCAGTAGTCATGTATGGATGTGAGAGTTGGACCATAAAGAAAGCTGAGCATGGAAGAATTGATGCTTTTGAACTGTGGTGTTGGAGAAGACTCTTGAGAGTCCCTTGGACTGCAAGGAGATCAAACCAGTTAATTCTAAACGAAATCAACCTTGAATGTTCATTGGAAGGATTGGTGCTGAAGCTCCAATCCTTTGGCCATCTGATGTGAAGAGCCAACTCATTGGAAAAGACCCTGATGCTGGGAAAGACTGAGGGCAGAAGGAGAAGTGGGCAACAGAGGATGAGATGATTAGATGGCATCACTGACTCAAAGGACATGAATTTGAGCAAACTCTGAGAGATGGTGAAGGACAGGGAAGTCTAGCGTGCTGTAGCCCTTGGGGTCACAAGGAGTCGGACATGATTTAGTGACTAAACAACAAAAATACAGACTCAAAACATACTTTCCTTATTTTACATGTCCATATAGCTATCAGGGTAGGAACAGGACTTAAATGCAAAAAAAAAAAAAAATCCCTTGTAAAATATGGGGCTGAGATTTTATATCTCATAGAAGTGGCTAAAAATCAAAACAAGCGACAATCATTCACTACTGTGGACACCAAAAGGAAACTGACCGTCAATTATCTATGCTAGAACAAGGTAGGGGGGTATGTGCCATTGCCAATACTTTTTGTTGCACATACATCAACATCTCTTCCCAGGTAAAAACCAGCATTGAGAAAATCTGACAAGACACTTGGCTTCAGCAGGCAATTTACCACCACTACTTGCCATTCAACATGGGTGGGGAAACTGTAAACTGTTTCTCTAGTTTGTTCTCTTGGATCCCACAAGGTATAAAAAACTTTCTGGCAGGAGGTTTTCATTTTCTTATAACACTTTTCATTCATATGATTTATGCCATATTTTATCTAGCGCTCTGTTGTCTTCCCTACTATTATAAACCTCTAAGACTTTTGGTTCAAGAAGATGACCTGGGATCAACATGTCCAGACCTTCCATTCTAAAGTGAAAGAAAGTGAAGTCACTCAGTCATGTCCAATTCTTTGTGACCCCTTAGACCACCAGGCTCCTCCGTCCATGGGATTTTCCAGGCAAGAATACTGGAGTGGGTTGCCATTTCCTTCTCCAGGAGATCTTCCCAACCCAGGGATTGAACCTGAGTCTCTCGCATTGTAGGCAGACACTTTACCGTCTGAGCCACCAAATAAACATATTAAACCTAAACAGAATGGCTTCTTGACAGGGGTGACAGCACCTCCCTTGCCTAGTCAATAGTTAAGTAATCCCTCCCAAAATTTGTCTGGTTCCTTCTCTTTCTAGGTCCTTTAATGGCTACTGTTATTCTCCTTTCTAGCCCTTGTTTAATCTTTTGATTGTTTATGTCTTCTAGGCTCCAACAGTTTGAAGTAAAGCTCATCGTGAAATTCAATCCATTACAGCAGAGAATGGCCAAGGTCCCCACAGGTCCTTGGGAACAGTCAGCGAGGGACTTCTATGCTCTAGGGTAGGCTAGGGTCTACAACTCCTTTCCAGCAGGCAAAAGTTTCAGAAGAAGAGACCTTTCACCCCTTAAGAATAAGGGTATAGCGTCTCCTGCGGGGAATGAGTCAGACCTGGGACCTTTGCTGCAAGTGCTGCAGTGCTTACACCTGGACAAACCTCTCTTCCATCAACAAAATACAAAGAAATTATATGGGACCAAAAATAATTTCATGCACTCACAGTTGGGTGTTTTGTCCACAAATTCTGGACAAAAGACACAAAGAGACCAAAAAATCCAAATGCCACTTTTAAAGGCCCAGAGCAAAAGCAGGGTACTGGCATGCTCCCTGCAATTGACACCACCAGAGGGGTGGACAAAACACCTAAGCCACCCCTCTAGCCTGACCTCTGAACATACCCCTCATCTTAACCCCATATAAGGAACAAGCCTACCCCCACTCAGGGAACAAATGAGCAAGGGAACCTGTTGGTTGTTCTCAATCCCCACTGCTGCAGCAGGGGCCCCAATAAAAGGAATTCAAATTGGAAAAGAAGTAGTAAAACTGTTACTGTTTGCAGATGACATGATACTAAACACCTAAAGATGCTACCAGAAAACTACTAGAGCTTGTCAATGAATTTGGTAAATGATATAAAATTGCAGGGTATAAAATATTCAGAAGTCTGTTGCATTTTTTATACTTTAACAATGAAAGATGAGAAAGAGAAATTAAAACAATCCCATTGACCATCACATCAAAAAGAATAAAATACCTAGGAATAAACCTACTTAAGGAGATATAAGACCTATACTCTGAAAACTTAAGACACTGATGAAAGAAATCAAAGATGACACAAACAGATGAAAAGATATATATTTAAGATGTCCTTGAATTGGAAGAATTAATATCATTAAAATGACTATACTACCCAAGGAAATCTTCAGATTCAGTGTAATCCCTACCAAATTACCAATGGCATTTTCCACAGAACTACAACAAAAACAATTTTAAATTAGTATGGACACACAAAAGACCCTGAATAGTCAAAGCAATCCTGAGAAAGAAAAACAGAACTGGAGGAATCAGGCCTCCTGACTTCAGACTATACTACAAGGCTACAGTAATCAAAAAAGTATGATACTCACCAGAAACAGAAATACAGATCTATGTTACAGGCTGGAAAGCCCAGAGATAAACCCACACACCTACAGGCAACTAATCTATGATAAAGGAGGCAAGAATATACAATGGAGAAAAGACAGTCTTTTCAACAAGTGGTGCTGAGAAAACTAGATAGCTACATGTAAAAGAATGAAATTAGAACATTCTCTAACACTATATACAAAAATAAACTCAAAATGAATAAAAGACCTAAATGTAAGGCCAGATACTATAAAACTCTTAGAGAAAAATATAGGCATAACAGTCTTTGACATAAATCATAGGCATGTCTTTTTGGATCCACCTCAGAGTAATGAAAATAAAAACAAAATTAAACAAATGGGACATAATTAAACTTAAAAACTTGTTCACAGCAAAGGAAAAGACAACCTACAGAATTGGAGAAAATATTTGCAAATAAAGAGACCAACAATGGATTAATCTCCAAAATATACAAATTACTCATATGGCTCAATTAGCATGGCAATTCCTTAAAAAGGTGGCACAGTAGTAAAGAATCTGCCTGCTAAGGCAGGAGACACAGGAGATGTGGGTTCAATCCTTGAGTTAAGAAGATTCCTCTGGAGTTGGAACTGGCAACCCACTCCAGTATTCATTCCTAAAATATTCCATGAACAGAGAAGCCTGGTGAGCTACAGTCCATGGTGTCATAAAGAGTCAGACATGACCGAGTGACTGAGCAGTCCTTAAACTAAAAATAGAACTACCATATGATCCAGCTGTTCCACTCCTGAGCATATACCCATAGAAAACCATACTTTGACAAGATAAATACACCTCAGTGTTCATTGGAGCACTATTCACAATAGCCAAGAAAGGGAAACACCCTAATTGTCCATCAATGGATAAAGAAGATGTGGAACATTTATACAATGGAATAATTGTCATAAAAGAACAAAATAATGCTATTTACATTATTATTAATGGATGGATGGACCTAGAGATTATCATACTAAGTGAAGTCAGACAAATATCATATCATTTATAAGTGGAATCTAAAAATTATACAAATGAACTTACTTATTAAATAGAAACCAACTCACAGACTTTGAAAATAAACTTATTGTTACCAAAGAGAAAGATTGGGGAGAGGGATAAATTAGGAGTTTAGGATTAACATAGATACTAATAATCAACAAAGACCTACTGTATAGCACAGGGAACTCTACCTACTATTCTGTAATAACTTATATAAGAAAAAAATCTGAAAAGAATGGAGACATGTATGGGTATAACTGAAACACTTTACATCTGAAAATTATAACTATACTCCAGTATTAAAATAAAAGTTATCAATGCACAAATAAAAAATAAAATGACCTGGCTGTTTGTTATATTATTATCCATATTTTCTGTATGTATGATATGTTTCATACTAAAAATATTTTTGTAGTACTTACTAATTGTCTCATTTAAAATGACAATCAAAAATGCCCATTACCTAAAAACTAGATTTTCAAGACGTAAAACTGAAACATTTGGCTGTTTATAAATGCATATTAAAGTGACTTTTTAAAAGAAACCTTTTGTGTATGGTGTTAGAAAGTGTTCTAGTTTCCTTCTTTTACAAGTGGTTGACCAGTTTTCCCAGCACCACTTGTTAAAGAGATTGTCTTTTATCCATTGTATATTCTTGCCTCCTTTGTCAAAGAGAAGGTGTCCATAGGTGCGTGGGTTTATCTCTGGGCTTTCTATTTTGTTCCATTGATCTATATTTCTGTCTTTGTGCCAGTACCATACTGTCTTGATGACTGGCTTTGTAGTAGAGCCTAAAGTCAGGCAGGTTGATTCCTCCAGTTCCATTCTTCTTTCTCAAGATTGCTTTGGTTATTCAAGGTTTTTTGTATTTCCATACAAATTGTGAAATTATTTATTCTAGCTCTGTGAAAAATACCGTTGGTAGCTTGATAGGGATTGCACTGAATCTATAGATTGCTTTGGGTAGTATACTCATTTTCACTATATTGATTCTTCCAATCTGAAGCAGTTCTATTGAGGTGGATGAAACTGGAGCCTATTATACAGAGTGAAGTAAGCCAGAAAGAAAAATACCAATACAGTATACTAACGCATATATATGGAATTTAGAAAGATGGTAATGACAACCCTGTATGCGAGACAGCAGAAGAGACACAGATGTATAGAACAGTCTTTTGGACTCTGTGGGAGAGGGAGAGGGGGATGATTTGGGAGAATGGCATTAAAACATGTGTAATATCATATAAGAAATGAATCGCCAGTCCAGGTTTGATGCAGGATACAGGATGCTTGGGGCTGGTGCGCTGGGATGACCCAGAGGGATGGTATGGGGAGCGAGGTGGGAGGGGGGTTCAGGATGGGGAACACGTGTACACCCAGGGCGGATGCATGTTGATGTATGGCAAAACCAATACAATATTGTAAAGTAAAAATAAAAATAAAAATAAATTAATAAAAAAAAGAAACCTTTTAAAGGTCATCTTTACCTAAAATTTGTAATTTTTGGAGGAAAAGACTAATAATTATTATATTTCTGACACATATATCTTATCCCCAAAACAGTATTAATGTAATCTGTCTGGATTATGATTTTTCTCTACCTGTAACTAACTTTAAAACTAAAGAGCATATCACTTTTCCCTATATTTATGATGTACAACTGAAAACACCTAGCACTTACTAAGAGCTTTACATATGATCTCCAGACATCACAACTGTACTGTAGGGTGAATTTTACAACCCCAATATGATACAATACAACCCAATATGAGTAAAGTAGATCTCCAATAGCCCAAGTAAGGATTACAAGTCAGATGTGCCCAGTTCCAAAGCCCATATTCTTTCCAGTGTACTTCACCTCTTCCCATTTCAGTGAATCAGTATTGTCGGGCTCTTTCTGTATGCAAGAAACTAACAATCTTGTTGGGAAAATAAACAATAAAAATTCACAAGAATACCTAAGAATAGGAAAAGAAAATAGTTCAGTGGTACATCAAGTAAGGATAGTTATTGTTCAGAGAGTGCAGAGATTCATTTCAGACTGAAAAATTAGAGGATGCTTCATAGCCGATGAGGGAGTCCAGCAAATCCTAGAGCAGGACAGGGTTTGGATAGGAAGAGAGCCCAGGGCACCTCCTAGCAAAGCCAAGTGAGGGTGTTGCCATTTTAGCTGTTGAGAGGAAAAGAAGTATATTGACGAGGGATGATGGGTTGGAAGGAGAGTCACATGAAAGCAAAACTGGCATGAGAGGGCAGGATGCATAGAACAGATAGAACCTGGAGGGAAGGCACCTATTTGGAAAAATTTCAAGCAAAAACGTGTTCTTTAAAGAGAAATGGGAAGTCCCCTTTTGTAATGTGTATTATACTGGGACTGTTTTCTATCTGCTAAGATCAAGGCATTCACATGGTAAAAATAAAGAACATCACTAATCATAGTATCTTGTGCATGTAAACTGGTCTTAGTTATTCTTCCTGGTCATGACCTCACTCTTATGCAATGTAACCCACAGCACTCCTCACCCAGGGCCTGTTTGCCCCCAAAGCTCCATTCTTTCTTAAGAAACCCTTATACTTGTCAAGCACATGTTCTGGATTTGTATTCTAAAGAAGAGGTGAAGTCAAGATGCCTTTCTTCTGGTTCCTCTCTCCCAAATAAAATACCATCTTTAACACTTGCTTAATTTCTCCCCTCTAGCTCCCTTAAATATCAAGATTTTATTTCCTCAGTGCTGCTCAAGGATGACTTCCTTCCCCTAACTCTGGCCCTAATCACACTCATATTTTATTGTCTAAAGTTGTTTTTCTAATTCCAGGTATCTCTTACTTTGCCCACATCCAGTCTGTCTGACTATTCACACTCCTTACTCCTTATACTTTCTGTCATCTGTAACAATTAGATTATGGGTTAACTTTGATGATTTCAGCTGAACATTCATAGAAATCTGAAAGAGATTTTAAAGTATTCCCAAGGAAACTAAGAAAGAATTTTGAATCTATCTGACTGATCCTAGCAGCAGATACTCAGCAGAGTATCACAAAATTACCTTTAAAATTTTAAGGGTGATAATTTTGGTCTTTAATAATTTCCTATATATATAGAAAATGTTTTTCATGGCAATAGAACAAATAATTTTTAGAAATCTCTGAGTCCAGTTAATAACTCCCTGAATGTTTTTTTTTTTAATGTGGATACCTTGGCTGTCTGTCCAGTTTTTAACTGCCCAGTACCCAACTCCCTTCTCATTTAGGGGTGACCTATCCCCTCTATTTCATAAGCATTGGTGGAAAACTGCCCCATATCCCATGGTGAAAGCTAAAGGAAACAAATAACTCTCTCTGCCCCTGGCAACAGGGTACAGACACGGCTTGGTTTCAGCTGATCAGACTCTCCTATCTAGAACCTTGAATCTCAAGGAAGCCAGGCAGGTTAAAGCTCCATGAGCAGCAGTGGCATGGTGTCTGGTCAGGGTGCTGGAAGTGATGGCAACAGCAGCAGCCTGGCAGGTTGTTCTCGCTGCTTGACTGTAAAGGTCTCTTAGCTCCTGCACATTTTCCAAGATTCTGGGGTACTCTCCTCCCAAGTCCACCCAGTAGATTTACCATTTTCTAACCAGCCGGAGCTAACTTCTGAGGCTTCTATGTCTGATACTGACTCTACAAGGCTTTTGCACATACCCAACCTCAAATCCCTCCTCATATGTCCTTTTCTCTTTGAAGTCTTTACTCGCTATTTCCATTTGTATTGCAGTCATCTCTATGGGAGACAGCCTCTGTTCTCAGTGAGGGGCCCATTGTGAGTGTTTAGGAAGACTGGGGGAATTCTTACGAACTTTCCTATAAGAACCCAATGGCAGAATTCTTAAGTGGGTATAACAGGGCGTTACCCTTGCTGAACAGCTGGGGGCAAATATTCCACTGGAAGAGAGCTAACTGATTCCCAGGTGAAGGTAGAGAGGGAGAATCTCTTAAGATGCTCCAACCTCAATTCTCCCCTATTCAGTCACTCTGATGCCAACAAGTAGAGATTCATTGGTCATACAGTGAAAAGGTCAGTTCTGTTGATTCTGAAGTATTTACTTTATAAAACTTAGAATCCATTTTAGAACATTTCCCAAAGAGATCATCTCAATAATTTGAAGCAAAATATATAAGAAAATGCTATGGTATATAAAGAAAAATAAAACTGAAAGTGCTAACTACCCTGGTGTAAATCTATAGTCCAGCTACTCCTAGACTATTAAATACAGTTCTGGAAATTGTACCTTTGAATACACACCCCTTTCTCTTAGTTGGTAAGATGCTGGTATTAAGATTATACAACTATGGGAGCAAGGAACACTCCCAAATTCATCCTAGGAGGCCATCATTACCCTGATACCAAAACCAGAAAAAGATACTACAAAAAAAAAAATACAGGCCAATATCTCTGATGAATATATATGCAAATATACTCAACAAAATACTAGTGAACTGAATCCAACAATACATTAAAAGGCTCAAACACCATGAGCAAGTTAGATTCATTCCAGGGTTGTAGGGATAGTTCAATATTTACAAATCAATGTGATACACCACATAAACAAAAATAAAGACAAAACCCATATGATTATCTCAATAGATGCAGGAAAAGCATTCGACAAAATTCAATATTCATTCATAAAAACACTCACCAAAATGGATATAGAGAGAACATATCTCAACGTAATAAAGGCCATTTATGACAAATGGGTAGCCAACATAAGACTTAACAGTGAAAAGCTGAAAGTCTTCCCACTAAATTCAGGAACAAGACAAGGATGCCCACTCTCACCACTTCTGTTCAACAGGGTATTGGAAGTCTTAGCCACCACAGTAATCAGATAAGAAAAACAAACAGTATCCAAATTGGAAAGGAAGAGATAAATCTGTCACTATTTGAAGATGACATGACACTCTATAAAGAAACCCCTAAAGTCTCCACACCAAAAGTCTTAGAACTGATAAATGAATTTAGCAAGATAACAGGATACAAGATCAATAGACAGAAATCTGTTGTATTTCTTTACACTAATAATGAAAAACTAGAAAGAAAAATGGCACCCCACTCTAGTACTCTTGCCTGGAAAATCCCATGGATGGAGGAGCCTGGTAGGCTGCAGTCCATGGGGTTGCGAAGAGTCGGACATGACTGAGTGACTTCACTTTCACTTTTCACCTTCATGCATTGGAGAAGGAAATGGCAACCCGCTCCAGTGCTCTTGCCTGGAGAATCCCAGGGACGGTGGAGCCTGATGGGCTGCTGTCTGGGGTCACACAGAGTCGGACACGACTGAAGCGACTTAGCAGCAGCAGCAGCAGAAAGAAAAAAATTAAAATCACATCAAAAGGAATAAAATCTAGGAATAAGCTTAATTAAGGAGGTGAACAAATTGCCAATATCTGCTGGATCATTGAAAAAGCAAGAGAGTTCCAGAAAAACATCTGTTTCTGCTTTATTGACTGTGCCAAAGCCTTTGACTGTGTGGATCACAATAAACTGTGGAAAA
This sequence comes from Bison bison bison, assembly GCF_000754665.1. Taxonomy (NCBI): domain Eukaryota; kingdom Metazoa; phylum Chordata; class Mammalia; order Artiodactyla; family Bovidae; genus Bison; species Bison bison. Next base: position 5,124,148 of record NW_011494826.1, on the reverse strand, counting down.
TTCTGAAAGAGATGGGAATACCAGACCACCTGACCTGCCTCTTGAGAAATCTGTATGCAGGTCGGGAAGCAACGGTTAGAACTGGACATGGAACAACAGACTGGTTCCAAATAGGAAAGGGAGTATGTCAAGGCTGTATATTGTCACCCTGCTTCTTTAACTTATATGCAGAGTACATCATGAGAAACACTGGGCTGGATGAAGCACAAGCTGGAATCAAGATTGCCAGGAGAAATATCAATAACCTCAGATATGCAGACAACACCACCCTTATGGCAGAAAGTGAAGAACTAAAGAGCCTCTTGATAAAAGTGAAAGAGGAGAGTGAAAAAGCTGGCTTAAAGCTCAATAGTCAGACAACTAAGATCATGGCATCTGGTCCCATCACTTCATGGGAAATAGACGGGGAAACAGTGGAAACAGTGTCAGACTTTGGTTTTCTGGGCTTCAAAATCCCTGCAGATGGTGACTGCAGCCATGAAATTAAAAGATGCTTACTCCTTGGAAGAAAGTTTATGACCAACCTAGACAGCATATTAAAAAGCAGAGACATTCGTCCGTCTAGTCAAGGCTATGGTTTTTCCAGTAGTCATGTATGGATGTGAGAGTTGGACTGTGAAGAAGGCTGAGTGCTGAAGAACTGATGCCTTTGAACTGTGGTGTTGGAGAAGACTCTTGAGAGTCCCTTGGACTGCAAGGAGATCCAGCCAGTCCATCCTAAAGGAGATCAGTCCTGGGTGTTCATTGGAAGAACTGAAGTTGAAGCTGAAACTCCAATACTTTGGCCGCCTCATGCAAAGAGCTGCCTCATTTGAAAGGACCCTGATGCTGGGAAAGATTGAGGGCAGGAGGAGAAGGCGATGACAGATGAGATGGTTGAACGGCATCACTGACTCAATGGACAACAACTCCAGGAGTTGGTGATGGACAGGGAGGCCTGGCATATTGCAATCCTTGGGGTCGCAAAGGGTCGGACACGACTGAGTAACTGAAC
>NW_011494826.1:5094449-5123054 GCF_000754665.1 Bison bison bison | reverse complement strand
ATAAAATGTTGATAAAGGAAATTGAAGATGATACAAAGAAATGAAAAGATAGTCTCTGATTTTGCATTGGAAGAATTAATATTGTTAAAATGGCCATACTACCCAAAGCAGTCTACAGATTTAAAGCAATCTTTATCAAAACACCCACAGAACTAGAAGAAATAATCCTAAAATTTATATGAAACCACAAAAGATCAAGAAATTGCCAAAGTAATCTTGAGGAAAATGAATAAAGCTAAGATGTAACCTGTTTTCTCCAGTAGTCATGTATGGTTTTGAGAGTTGGACCATAAAGAAGGCTGAATGCAGAAGAATTGATGCTTTTGAATGGTGGTGTTGAAGACGACTCTTGAGAGTCCCTTGTCTTGGACAGCAAGATCAAACCAGTCAATCCTAAAAGAAATCAACCCTGAATATTCGTTGGAAGGACCGATGCTGAAGCTGAAGTTCCAGTACTTCAGCTACCTGATGTGAAGAGCTGATGCACTGGAAAAGACCCTGATACTGGGAAAGATTGAGGGCAAGAGGAGAAGGGGCCAACAGAGGATGAGATGGTTGGATGGCACACTGATTCAATGGCATGAATTTGAGCAAACTCTGGGAGATATTGAAGGGAATCTTGGTGTGCTGCAGATCATGGGGTTGCAAAGAGTCGGACACGACTTAGTGACTGAACAACAACAAATAATCTTTTCAGACCTCAGACTGTACTACACAAAACTATAGTAATTAAACAACATTGTATTGGCACAAAAACAAACACATAGGTTAGTGGAATAGAATAGAGAACCCAGAAATAAACCCACACACCTATGGTCAATCTACAACAAAGAAGGCAAGAATATACAGTGGAGAAAAGATGGTCTCTTCAACAAGTGCTGTTGGCCAAGCTGGAAAGCTTATATGTACATCAGTGAAATTAGGATACTTCCTCACATTGTGTACAAAAATAAACTCAAAATGGTTTAAATATTACTGTAGCTTTGTAGTATAGTCTGAAGTCAGGGAGCCTGATTCCTCCAGCTGTTTTCATTTCTCAAGATTGCTTTGTCTATTCAGGGTCTTTTGTGTTTCTATATAAATTTTAGGATTATTTCTAGTTCTTTGAAAGATGCCATTGTAATTTGATAGGTTGCATTGAATCTGTAGATTGCCTTGGGCAGAACAGTCATTTTGACAATATTGAATAAAACAGATAACCAACAAGGACCTACTATATAGCACAGGGAACTATACTCAATATTTTGTTATAATTGATAAGGGAAAAGAATCTGAAAGGTATATATATGTATGTATGTGTGTATATATATATAAAAAACTAAATTGCCATTCTGTACATCTTAAACTAACATGATGTTGTCAATCAACTATACTTCAATTTTAAAAAATGGTTGGGAATTCCCTGGAAGTCTAGTGGTTAGGACTCCACACTTTCACTGCTGAGGGCCCAGGTTCAATTCCTGGTTGGAACATGGTGCAACCAAAAAAAAAAGTTTAAAGACCTAAATATAAGATATGACATCATAAAACTTCTACAAGAGAATATAGGCAGAATGTTCTTTGACATAAATTTTAGCAATATTTTCTTATATCAATCTCACAGAGTTAAATAAATAAAAGCAAAAATCTACAAATGGGATCTAATCAAACTTACAAGCACGCATAGGAAACGATCAATAAAATGAAAAGACAACCTACAGAATGGAAGAAAATATTGACAAATGATGTACTGCATAAAGGATTAATATCCAAAATATACAAAGAGCTCATACAACTTAATATTGAATAAACAACCCTATCAAAAAGATAGGCAGAAGGTCTAAATAGACATTTCTCCAAAGAAGCATACAGACAGCCAACAGGCATATGAAAACATGTTCAACATCACTAATTATTAGAAAAATGCCAGATCAAAATCACAGTGAGGTATCTCCTCACACCAGTCACAATGGCCTTCATCAAAAATTCTACAAATAATACATGAAGGGTGTGGAGAAAAGGGAACCCTCATGCACTCTTGGTGGGGGTGTAAACTGGTGCACCCATTATGGTGGATGCAGTGTGGAGGTTCCATTAAAAACTAAAAATAGAGTTACCATTTGATTCAGCAATCCCTCTCCTGAATATATTATCTAGAAAAAATGAAAACCCTAATTTAAAAAGATAAATGCATACCAATATTCATAGTAGTACTATTTATAATAATCAAGACATGGAAACAACCCAAGTGTGCATCAACCAATGGTTGGCTTGAGAAGATATGGTGTATATGTATACAATGGATTATTATTCAGTTATAGAAAAGAAGAAAGTATTGCCATTTTCAGCAAAGCAGATGGACCTACAGAATATTATGCTTAGTGAAATGTCAAAGAAATGCAAATACCATACAATATCATTTACATGTGAACTCTTAACAAATAATACAAATGAATCTATATATCAAATAGAAGTAGACTCACAGACATAGAAAAAAAAAATTTGGTTACAAAGAGGAAAGAGAGGGGCAGTGGGACAAATTAGGAGTGTGAATTAACAGATACAAGCTACTATACCTAAAATGGATATGCAATAAGGGTTTACTGTATAGCACAGAAAATTATATTCAATATCTTGTAATAATCTATAATGGAATATAATCTGCAAAAAAACCACTATGTTGTACACTTGAAACTAATACAATATTGTAAATCAACTATACCTCAATCAAAAAAAAGACTACACAACTATTGTGCTTTTCATAATAGCAAATACACAATTCTTAAAACACAAATAAGGTAATGGTGCTTTAAGATCATATTTTAGATGCAGTGAGAGTATTTATGCTTGAAACAATAATTTCGTGCTAAAATAAGTAACTGATTCTGGTTTGTTTTCTAATTCTGATTTTTTATATGTTGAGTTTGCTTTGAATTACCCTGTTTTCCTTTAAACCTTCACACTGACTTTCTTCTAGTTGAGTCTTTATCTCTTCTTTCCCCAAAATCTTAATTTCCTTGTAATTTTAACCAGGGTATTTATCCATATAGCAGTGCACATAAAAGGTACTAAGATTCCTCTGTACCTTGTAGCATTACTGTCATCCTCTTGCAATGTCACTGTGGGTCTGAAAATCTTGCAAAGTATTCCATACTGACTGTAGAAACCCTTACTTACAAATTCCTCCCTGGTAGGCTCTCCTGGAACACATTCCCTTCCAAATGGTCCCCATGAGCTTCTTGATTGATGCATCTGACAAAGTATTAACAAGGTGGCCTCATAATTCATTATTGCCAAAAGCCGATTCCGGTTAAACTGAAAGACCTGAAACGACTGGCCTAATTCTCTTATTAAAGTTATTGATGCCTACTATATGCTTAGCCCTTTGCTAAGTGTAAGGGAAATAAGAAGGCACAATGCCTGTCCTCTTTTTCTTATGGTCCAGAAGGGGAAAAGCAAATTGCATAGTAATTTGTACAAAGAATGCTACATGCCAAATGGATGGGAAAGTCAGCTTTTAATCTAGGAGCCAACTGACTTGCCACTGCCAGTGGTCTGGAAGTATCTCTTCATTTGGCAATTGACTTTCAAACCATAAGCCTATGGGATCAGTTCTCAAAATATTTATGCCTTTTTCATGAGCAGAAATAAATAAATGAGCACATGAGCATGCCAGGGTACAGTTGGTGCCGTTAGCATATACATTTGTCACTCGGGAGGAGTACAAGTCAGGAACTGGCAGCTACGTGGGCAGCTCTGCCATGATTTAAGCCACAATCTAAATAAAACTGCAAGTTTCTGCCTCAGGGGACATGGGGAAAGCTCAACAACCAGCGCTGGGTCATTTCCACAATGGTTATGGCATCCACCTATTGGGTGGGTGGGCTCTCACAGCCCTGGAACCTCAACCTGGCAGGGTTAAGTCCCAGCTCCAAACTCATACACACCTCTTCCTCCCTGCCTAGATCCTACTCTACCTTTAGTGTCCTGCTCAAGATCTACCACCTGCTGTCTGTGCCCAATGTTTACTTCCAAGGAAACTCACTGCCACTGAATGGCTTTAAGCAGGAAAATGGAATGATCAGATTTGGGTTTTCAGAAGGATACTCTACAATGTTGAGCACGGATTGAGAGGGAGTAAAATTAGAGACAGAATGACTTATTAAGAGAACACTGGAGTGGTCTAGAGGAGAGGGTAATGAAGAGGTGGTAGCAGTGAGTAGGAGAGAGGTAGACTTAAGTGTTACTGCAGAGACAGAATTGATTTAACTTGGGAAATGACTGGATGTGGTTATAGAAATGATGGTGAGGGAGGAGTCAAGAATAATATCAGTTTCTGTCCAGACAGTTGAACTGATACCATCATGCACTGAGCTAGAGGGAGGACTTAGCTCAGGGAGTAAGTAATGAATGCAGTCTTAGACATGTTGACTTTAAGGCTCAGGAAAGTCCCTCAAGGAAAGATGGACAGTGTGCAGCTGAACACACAGGTCTACCGTTTAGGAGACAGGTATCAGATGGATTCACAGATTTGAGAGTCATCAGTAGATGGACAAGTCACTGAAGCCATAGCGGAGATTATGGATTGAAATGTGTCCACCCCCTAAGTGGCCAAATTCACACACTTAAGTCCAACTCCCCCAACCACCATATGTCAGAATATGATCCTTTTTAGAGAAAGGATACTTACAGAGGTAATAAAATGAAAGTGAAGCCATTAGGGTGGGCCCAATTCCATATGACTGGTGTCCTTATAAAAAGGGGAAACTTGGACACACACACACACACACACACACTTACGTACACACAGAGTGAAAATACCATGTGAAGATGAAGGCGGATATTGGGCTCATGCTTCTACAAGCCAAAGAATCCCAAGACTTGTCAACAAATCACCAAGAGCCAGGCAAGAAGCATGGAACAGGTTTCCTCTCAGAGGCTTCAGAAAGGAAGCACCCCTGATGACACCTTGATCTTGGACTTCTAGTCTTCAGAACTATGAGATGATACATTTGTTTCTGCTTATTAAGCCACATTTGTAGTGCTTTATTATGGCAACCCCAGTAAACTCCTACAGGACAGAATGAGGTCATCAAGAGAGATTACTGAGAAATTCAGATAACTAAGCCTGAGAGGCAAGAAACCAATAAAGACAGGGATATCTTTATCCCTATATATAAAAAAGCAGCCCAGAAGGTGAGGGAAAACCAGGAGGATGTAGTAATATGGAAGCCAAAGTCAGAGAGTAAATGAGAGAAGACAACAATGGCAGGTACAACGTGTGGGTTTAGTGACATGACAATCACTGTGGACTCTGGGAAAAGCACTGGCATAGTCCCAGGGACAACAGTATTGGCGTTTATTGAGAAAGGGGTGGGAGGGAAGAAACTGTGTGGAGGAAGTGTAGCGAGCACACAATGCCAAGAGAAAAGGTTTCCACACAGAGATCCTGAAAATAGAGAAATCATGTTCTTCTAACAGACAAACAATCCCAAATCTGTTATGTGGGAGATGGGAATGGACACATGCAGACACATGGTGAAGGAAGATGACCAAGTCTTTCTGCCTTGGTTCACAGAATGAAGGGGTAAACAAGATGGAAAATAGGTGAATTATAAAACTCAACCCAATTAGGGAAAGCACTAGTATACTGACAAATCCTGGGCTTAATGGAAACGAGGACCTGCAGGATAGTTGGGTGGATGGATGGATGGGTAAATGGATGACTAGGTGGACAGGTGGGTGGGTGGATGGAAGAAAAGACAGCAAAGCCAGGTAATTCAGGGTAGTTTGTTAGAAGAAAGATACTACTTTATTCACAGTCCAAAAGATTCATAACAATCATGTGTGGCTTTATAGCTTAATAGAAGAAGATATGAAACTTTTTTAAGTTCCCTGAAATCTTCCTCCCTAGAATTCAGAGGAACTGGTGAGGCATGTTAATCACCTCCCTGCTGCAAATGTTCAATCAAAATCCTCACTAAAAAGGTCATGACTTGGCCAAAGAAGAGGAATAAATATTGAAGGTTTTGTTCTGTTCCTTTCGTAAGCAAACAAGAGTAAATTATCCTCTGGGAATGCTGTGTTCACCCATGTGAGGCAAATACAACAGTCCCACAAGTGTTAGCACACTTAATGCCCTGGTACTGACAGTTGAGCATAATTCTCTTGTAGAGGCAGCTCTCACAGTTTGCTTGGCATGCTCTCCTCTCCCAATCCTAAATTTATCTAATGGAGTGGAAGATACTTTTGATTTTCACACTGTCTGGAAGATGACAAATTCACTACACAGGCCCTGAAATAAAGTGTCTGCTGTCATTCCCTTTCAAGCATTCCTTGAATCCATCTCCTCTTGCCATCCCTACTCCTCCACTCCCTCCCACATCATGCCCTCATTGGCTCTGACTGCCCTATGCTTACAGTCCCTAGGGCTGCACAGAGTTGCTGTCATGAGAGGATGGATAGTATTAAATGTCAGAGAGAAAACTCTGGATAACCCTTGATCTACACACCTAGAGCCCAAAGGCTAATTTTCCTGGCTATTTGTCTTGGCTAGGGGAGGCTTGACTTTCATTCATTCATAAACTTTTACTGAGGGGTCTTCTGTGTGCCAGATACTGAACTAGGTTACAGAAGATGTGAAAGAAAGTGAAGACCAAATCTCTCTGCCTTGGCTCATGATTTATTGGTCCAAAGAGGCTGGAAAGCAGGTGAATTATTATCCAAAATGAAAAGTGCTAATATACTGATAAATCTTGGGCTTAATGGAAATAAGTATCTGAAGGACCTTGGGTCTGGAGGGTATGAGAAATTAAGCCCTCAGAAGAAAGGAACCACACTTACAGAGCAACCACTTCTTGGGAAACTGGTCAAAACCAGCTGGAAAACAGCCTAATGGGTGCTTATGGTCTGGAGGGTCAGCTGTACCCTCTGGACTCAACAATGATGAAGCTAACCATAATGAAGTGAATCTGGGCTTTGAGACCGACTGTGGTCTCAGCTTTAAAAACTCTATAACCAGCTCCTTTCCCCAAAGTCCTATCCTGCAGAACTTAGCTCCTTGGTTTCTCTCAGCTCTGTGTTCATTTTGTGTCAGAAACTTTATTTTACTTTATTAATATATGAACAAAAGACTGCAGAATTATGGAAGACTACGATCTATATGTGTGTATTTCCAGCATCAGTGCTGCACACAGGAGACCTGGCATGGAGGAACTTTCTGTAGAGAAGAGAAGAGTGACTCTGGGCATGAGCTCACTCATGCGTCCAACAGATCCTTAGAGTTTATTATGTGCCAAGCACTGTGATGAGTGCCAAGCAGAGATGACCTGATGAAACAGATATGGTCTCAGACTTAGAGTCAGTAAACAGACACATAAACATGAGCAAACAAACACATCAGCAAATATTACAAATTATCAGTACTATGAAGAAAGCAAGAAGGAATAGTGATATAGAATAACAGGCCACCTCGTTTTATTGTGCTTCACTTCATGGCACTCTGGAGACACTGTGTTTTTTGTTTTTACAAATTGAAGGCAGCCCTGCATTACAAGATGATGGTTAGCATTTTTTAACAAAAATGTATTTTTAAAAATTATGCCTCCAATATTGTTTTATTCATTTATTTTAGACAATATTCATTAAAAAAAAAGTTTTATTTATTTATTTGACCACACCATGCAGCATGTGGGATCTTAGTTTCCTGACCAGGGATTGAAACCATGCCCCCTTCATTGAGAACATGGAGTCCCAACACTGGATCACCAAGGAAGTTCCAACAATGTGTTGAAACAACAATGTGTCTTTACATTAAGGTATGTGCACTGTTTTCTTAGACATAACACTGCTGCAAAATTAATAGACTATAGTATAGTGTTCTGCTTTATTGACTATGCCAAAGCCTTTGACTGTGTGGATTACAATAAACTGTGGAAAATTCTGAAGGATATGGGAATACCAGACCACCTGACCTGACTCTTGAGAAACCTATATGCAGGTCAGGAAGCAACAGTTAGAACTGGACATGGAAAACAGACTGGTTCCAAATAGGAAAAGGAGTATGTCAAGGCTGTATATTGTCACCCTGCTTCTTTAACTTATATGCAGAGTACATCATGAGAAATGCTGGGCTGGAAGCACAAGCTGGAATCAAGACTGCCAGGAGAAATATCAATCACCTCAGATATGCAGATGACACCACCCTTAAGGCAGAAAGTGAAGAGGAACTAAAAAGTCCTCTTGATGACAGTGAAAGAGGAGAGTGAAAAAGTTGGCTTAAAGCTCAACATTCAGAAAACGAAGATCATGGCATCTGGTCCCATCACTTCATGGGAAATAGATGGGGAAACAGTGGAAACAGTGTCAGACTTTAGTTTTCTGGGCTCCAAAATCACTGCAGATGGTGATTGCAGCCATGAAATTAAAAGACGCTTACTGCTTGGAAGGAAAGTTATGACCAACCTAGATAGCATATTCAAAAGCAGAGACATTACTTTGCCAACAAAGGTCCATCTAGTCAAGGCTATGGTTTTTCCAGTGGTCACGTATGGATGTGAGAGTTGGACTGTCAAGAAAGCTGAGCGCCGAAGAATTGATGCTTTTGAACTGTGGTGCTGGAGAAGACTCTTGAGAGAGTCCCTTGGACTGCAAGGAGATCCAACCAGTCCATTCTGAAGGAGATCAGTCCTGGGTGTTCTTTGGAAGGAATGATGCTAAAGCTGAAACTCCAGTACTTTGGCCATCTCATGCAGAGTTGACTCATTGGAAAAGACTCTGATGCTGGGAGGGATTGGGGGCAGAAGAATGATGAGGATGAGATGGCTGGGTGGCATCACCGACTCAATGGACGTGAGTTTGAGTGAACTCAGGAGTTGGTGATGGACAGGGAGGCCTGGCGTGCTGCAGTTCATGGGGTCACAAAGAGTCAGATATGACTGAGCGACTGAACTGAACTGAACTGAATAGTGTAAACACAACTTTTATATGCACTAGGAAACTGAAAACTTCATGTAACCCATTTTTTCGTGATAGTCACTTTACTGCAGTGGTCTGGAACCAAACCTGAAGTATCTCTGAAGTATGCCTATAGGGTCTAGGTGGATTATCAAAGGAAGTCTCTCAAATAAACTGAGATCTTAGGGTGAGGAAAAGATAGACATGCAGAACCAGAGGAAAGAAGTGAATCTCAGAGCAGCAACAGCATGTGCAAAGACCACGAGGTGGGAAAGAGTTAAATTTAATTTCTAAATTCAGGTAGATGGAGTACAGTAGACAAAGGGAAGAAGAGCATAAGATAAAGTTAAACAGGAGACAGAGCCAGATCAATTTTGAGGCAGGATATCCAGGATCTCCAGGCAACTGGAGAGCTCTGACGAGAGTTTGGGGAAAGACAGAATTGGTCACACAAAATTGGAATCATTAGCATAAAATACTCAGTGGAAGGCAGGACAAGAAATGAATAATTTAAAGCTGTGAACACAGAGTAGATGCCCAGAGGGTCCAAGGCAAGCACACTGGGGAACAGACCTGGGGAACACCTGTTATCTTGTGGTGGAGCAATTGAGACCAACAGATAAAACAGAAAAGGGGGTGTCAGAGGCAGTAGCTGAGTCACAAGGCTGAAAATCTGAAGAGTTTCACACAGGTGATACCAGTTAACCAGATCAAATACTAACAAGCAGTCAGGGAGATCAAAGGTGGACGGAAAATACTCATTGACTATGGCACTGGGGATGTCACAAATGATTCATGACAGCAGTTTCTCTAGGGAGGAGGTGAAGGAAGTGAAAGGAATAGGAATGGAGGCAGAGGTTTAAGACACTGGAAGGTAGAATGCATTGGGGTCAAGTGAAGCGTTATTCAAGACAGGTGGGAAGAACTAGTTCTCTTTCCCACTGCAAGCAAAATGAAAGTGGACAAACATGAGGCAACTGTTTTCAGGCATTGGCCAGTCTCTAAGAAAAGGTCACAAAGTTGCCCAGGCATCTCCAGCTTCTGCGTGGGAACAGTTTCCTCCCTGTGATGTGAGCAGAGCCCTGAGGTTCCATCAAGTAGAGGAGACAGAGATCAAAGTTTGGGGCAACTGAAGTAATTGGAATTTGTGGAACAGTCAGATAAGGGAGTTGTGACTTTTGAGGCTGCTGCAAGCAAGTCATAAACTTGCCTTTTTCTCCAGCCATGTACTTGATATTTCTCCCCATCCAACCCCTGGACCTACATTCTATGAACTCATATTTAAGTTTCAAGACTCAGTTCAAGCATTGTCCACCCTCAAGGGCATTCCTTGACCCTCTGCTCTCCTCTGCTACACTTACCATTATTATATTGCATTGTAACTTCTGGTTTATTTTTCTCCCTGGCTGTCAGTTTCTTAATAACATGGGGTCTGTCTTGCCTGTTCTCTGTCCCCAGTCCTGCCATTTAGCAGCTTTTCATGAGCATTTGTTTTGCTGCCTGGCCCTTGAGGAGAAACTAAGTATAGCACTTAATTATGCTCAACTATGGTCAATAATTTTAGTGTGTACATGGCTTATCATCCTCACACATGCTCAAGAAATATTTGTTTCATGACTAAATAAATAAATTGACAAGATCAGAAATGCCTTCATTAAGGACAAGAACCAATTTCTACCTCTTTTGAATCTCTTATGCCTCTGTGAATGGATGCTGGGTACACACTCACTATTCAGTAAATACTTATGAAATTGGTTGATTAGCAAGAAAGCCAATAAATTCCAGATGCATTAGCAGTTTCCTCATATTTGCATCTTTGAAATATAAGCATGGAATGACAACTGCACCTCAGTTACTTTTAGATCTCCCATGAACACTGGGTACAATTCTAAGGAATTATCATGTTTAGGATCTGGGCAGCAGGGACAGAATTGTTTTTGCATCTGTCTTCTGGATGTAGATCATTAACAAACATGCTGAGCTGTTCTGATCAGCAGGTGCATGGAATAGAATCAGTTCTCTGGGCTTTTTGGCAAATCTTAATAGAGTAATTATATAATCTATTGTGTGTCTGGTTCCATCAGGGTTTTAGATCAAAGTGAAGTATCTGAGGCTTGATATTTACAAAGTCTCAAAGAAGAGTCTGTCTTCAGCTTCCCTGAGAAGATAAGAGTTTGTGTCTCCATTCATCTCCTGCTCTCATCAATGAACCTCCCTCCCACCTCCTACCCTATTCCACCCCTCTAGGCTGTCACAGAGCACTAGGTTTATAGCAATAGTCAGAAGGAATTTTTTTCCTATCTGATATTTAGCACAAATTCTTATCTCTCCCTGGAAGCTGCCAACAGCAGAGCTTCTGAAGATTTTCTAAGGTCCAACTTGGCATGGTTTCCCGAGTATATCATTTCTGCACCACAGCACAGGGGAATGAGCCCAAATTGGAAGGCAGACATCCTAAGATGGACTGTCAGCTCTGTCTCTCACCAGTGTGGTGCTCTTAAAAAAGTGATCTTTCCTCGCCAAGCCTCAGTTTCTTCACTGGCAAGTAAGAAAGCCCTATCTCCCTAGGAGAGTTGTTGTAAGGATTATATGAGATAATGTATTTCACTGTTATTTAATTTGAGGAACATTATAGAACCCAGGGTGGTGCCTTTCACCCAGAAGGCTCTCAGAACATATTTACTGATTGAATTTTACTTAAACCCAAGGCATATATTATAGACAGAATCTGACTCATATCTTGCAGTTTTCCCAACTCTAAATGCTTTTCACCATATAAACAAAGTTATAAATTGTGGTTTGACTGCAAATTGGTACAAAATTCCATTTTTAGTGCATAGTATTGCTAAAATACTGTAGGGAATCACAGTCATTAAGCATAATAAGAGACATTGACTAAAAACAGTTTTATATTGATCTTGAAAGTTTGTGTTTGAGGAAAAGTAGATTTTAGGAAGAGTAGGATGTTGTAGATATTATTAAATATTATTGCTGTAGATATTATTAGGGGGGGATCCTAAGGGAAACATTTTCATATTTCCCCAAAACTTCATTTCCCATCAAACCTTAGGGGTGCCTTAGGGCTGCCTTCTTTGATTCAAGTATTAGCATCAGTTCTTGCCTATCAACAGTGACAATCATTTCTTTTAGCTTACAAATGGTAGGCTTCAAGAGTACAGTTGCTAGGGAATAGGAGATTGAAGAAAAGAGGATGAATGTGAAGTAGAGCAAAAAACAGAGATGTTAATAAGAGCTCTAATGAGTTGAAAAAGGAATTCAAAGTAAATAGAGTTAAAAGTGTATGCATGGGGACTTCCCTGGTTGTCCAGTGGTTAAGACTCTGAATTCACAATACAGGGGGCCTGGGTTTGACCCCTGTCGGGGAACCAGATCCCAGTGCTGCAAATAAGACCACATGAAGCCTAATCATTTTTTAAAAAGATGTATGTGTATGTGTGTGTGTGTGTGTGTGTGTGTGTGGGGGGGGGACTTTTCTGGTGGTCCTGTGGTTAGGAATCTGCCTACCAATCCAGACGACACGGGTTTGATCCCTGCTCTGGGAAGATCTGACATGCTGTGGGACAATTAAGCCCGTATGCCACGACTACCGAAGCCCACATGCCTAGAGCCTGTGCTCTGCAACAAGAGAAGCCACTGCAGTGAGAAGACGGCACACAGCAACGAAGCGCAGCCTCTGCTCACCACAACTAGAGAAAGACCTCCCACAGCAGCGAAGACTCAGCACAACTGTAAGTAAAATAAATTTAAGTGCTGGCTTTTTTTTTTTAAATGAGAGACGGAATTCTACCTCAAAGAATCATTTTAATAAACAGGCAAGCTGTCACAACAGAGGAAAATGGCATATGCATTCTCCTCTCTGTCTCTCTCTCTGTGAAAATGGCAGTGGTGGTCAAGATTTTGGAAGAGAGAGTGTTGTGTCAGCCATTCAGGAACATGATTCCTGTTGGAAACAAATATGTAAGAATGGTGTTTAAGGCAGCATGAAAGGAGGAGGCCTGGGGACTTTGGGAAGTCACTTAACCTTCCTGGATTCGGGTGTTCTCCTCTATAACATGTGAAGAAGTGGGACCAGACATGGCATGGGAAATTTCAGTGTAAAATTTTTAACTTCCATGAAGACCTTGTGACTTCTTAACAACCAGCCCTCTGTTTCCAGTTAAGTACAATTTAAAATCAGAGACTTTGCTTAGGGCTCCAATATGGATCTTCACCTCACCTCCCTAAAATGTTATCTTCTCTGAACATCACCACAACTGAGAAATAGCCCTAGATTTCTTCTAAGGAAGGGATTTGCAGGAATATACCGAGATACAGGGAAGGATATTTTTCAGGAAAATATCAATGCATTTGGAACTTTCCCTGGGGTAAAACATCTTTTAGTAAGAATCCCTAAAAGAACAAGAGACAAATTTAAATATAAAACTGCTCATACTCTGCAGAGTTAAATGCTACTTTAAGGAGTGCATTTTCAAGAGAAAATTCAATAGGATATATGACAAACTTATCAAAGGACATAGTTTTAAAAATCTGCTGCACACACTGTGAAATTGATCATCTTTACAAAACAACATTACGAGGCTTCTAGACTCTCAATTATGCATAATGAAGGCATAGGTTGGATTTGGAGTTTTGCCTGGAAAGAACACTGTACCAGAAACCAGGATTCCTGTGGCTTAGTGGCCAGTTTAACCTCTGACTGAGCCTGAATGTTACTGTTGTTATTCTGTCTCTTGATCTATATTTTAAACGGGGAACCACCTGCCATTTCTTGATATCAAGTCCTTTTGCTCCTGTCTTTTATTTTTTTATTGTGGTGTACCATAAAATCTACCATTTTAAATGTACAGGTCAGTGGCAATAAATGTATTCCTGTTTTTCAATCATCACTACTATCCAAAGCTTTCTCATCTCCCCCAACTGTAATCTGTCCCCCATTCTCTTAATTCAGTCAGATTTCTCTTGATCCACTCAAAGCATCAACCAATAGGGTTATCATACCATGTACCCTCTTAATATGGAGGCAAGAAGATAATTTTACCAAATTATGATAGGAAAGTACTGTAGGCTCCCTGGTGTGTGGTCAAATGGGCTGTAAGATTTACCTATCAAGGTGTGATGGGTAAAAGCCTCCTTGGGTGGTGTTCAAATGTGTCAATGTTTAATCTCTGTGATGGATATATTCCTGGGAAAAACCACACTAAGAGATTTATTGCCCCTTTTGGTGAAAAACACCAAGTGTTCTCTGAGAGGACTGACAGAGAGAAGTGTCCCCAGAAGATCAAGCGTCCAGAGAAGTGGATGCATCTGGTGGGCTGGTTGCCCCTCCCCAGAAGAGACCCCGCTATGGGCCACCGCATCTGAGAATTTCCCTGGGCTCCCGGTCTCATGTCTCCTCTCAGTATTTGTTCTTCATCTCAAATCACATTCCGTTTTCTGGCTGCTTTAGAGCATCCTTAGGTTCCTGCTTCTCCTTCCCCATATACCACCCCCTGCCCGCTACCCTTCATCTATAGCCCCACCCTCATCTTGGATAAAGGCGGGGTTCCCTTTTGGTTAATTCTACTTCGTGGTAGGTCAGTTTACTCCTCTCCTGGGCCACTCCTCTCCTGGCCATAACTGGCTAAGCCTTAGCCCCTTCTCTAAAGCTTTTCCCGTCTCTCTTTTCCTTCCTTCACCATGAACCACAGCCATCGTTTGCATATCATGAAACTATGGTATTCTGTGTTTTACAAAAACATCAGTATTAATCAGATAATTGATTCAACATCAGTGTTCTGATGCTGATTTATAGGTCAGCCTTCCATGCAGGGAAATTTCAGAAATCTGAGCTCATTCTAACTGCACTTCTTTAAAAAAGCATGATAGAGTCACCTGGTCAGAGATATCTGAGAACTCAACAAGGAAACCATGTCCCCCAAAAGATCAAGAGCCATCACTCTGTAGGATGGCAGTGAGAGCTAACAGGACTAAAAGAGTTAGATGGCAATTTAGAAATCTTCAAACATGTATTATTCCATTTGCAGTTTAAGAAATGGAGGTAGTAAATATCCACTGACAAATAAATGGGTAAAAAATATGTAATATATATATATATGAATATATATATATATAATTACACATATTTGGTAACTTTGCCAACAAAGGACCGTCTAGTCAAGGCTATGGTTTTTCCAGTGGTCACGTATGGATGTGAGAGTTGGACTGTGAAGAAAGCTGAGTGCCGAAGAATTGATGCTTTTGAACTGTGGTGTTGGAGAAGACTCTTGAGAGTCCCTTGGACTGCAAGGAGATCCAACCAGTCCATTCTGAAGGAGATCAGTCCTTGGTGTTCACTGGAAGGACTGATGCTAAAGCTGAAACTCTGATACTTTGACCACCTCATGCGAAGAGGTGACTCATTGGAAAAGACTCTGATGCTGGGAGGGATTGGGAGCAGGAGGAGAAGGGGACGACAGAGGATGAGATGTCTGGATGGCATCATTGACTTGACGGACATGAGTTTGAGTAAACTCCAGGAGTTCGTCATGGACAGGGAGGCCTGGCGTGCTTCGATTCATGGGGTCACAAAGAGTCAGACATGACTGAACTGAACTGAATGGAATATTACACAGCCATAAAAAGGAAAGGAAACAGTGCCATTTGCAGCAACATGTAATGGATATAAAGATTATCACACTAAACAAAGTAAGTCAGAAAGACAAATACCATATAATATCACCTATACGTGGAATCTAAAATATCACGCAAGTGAACAGATTTGAGAAACAGAAACAGACTCACAGACATAGAGAAAAGACTTATAGTTGCCAAGGGAGAGGGAAGGATGGGGAGTCTGGGATTAACAGATGCAAACTAGTATATTTAGAATGGATAAACAACAAAGGACCTACTGTATAGCACAGGGAACTATATTCAATGCCCTGTGGTAAACCATAAGGGAAAAGAATATGAAAATAATATGTATATATGTATAATTGAATCACATTTCTGTGCAACAGAAATTAACACAACATTGTGAATCAACTATACTTCAATAAAATTTTTTTTTTTTTAAAGAAAAGAAATAGAGATAGAATGTCATACTCATACAAACTGAATGTGTTCTCCAAGCAAGAGTATCAACTTATAACATGACAGTAAAGATTTTGGTTAATGTTAATTAAGCCAATTTAAGAAAGAATTCCAAACAGTGAGGACTGATAATCAGTAGAATAGTGCTTCTAAAAAGGACTGTAGAACTCTCTCCTTTTGGAAAATTTTAAAGAAAAATATAGCATTTGTATCCCCTAGGAATGTAAAGTGAGGGTTCTTGGCTAAAAGCAAGAGAACAGACAGGGTAACAATGCAGTTCTTAAATGCTCCACTTCTTATTCCTCTACATTATAGCAAAATACATCACAAGCCCATTTAAAAGCAAATGCAACATCCAGTTATCAAAACACAGCCTTTTGTGTGTAAAATCAGCAGTTTGAAAAGTAGTGTGTTTACTTTTCCAGCTTTGCCAATTGGAAGTAATGGAAGACTGCAGGCCCCATAACTTGTTTTAGGATGGAAATAAAACTCAATTATTTGGGATTTGAGTAGTTTATATTCTGTGGTCAGCTGGACATGTGCCATATTGGAGTTTAAAAGCACTGCAGTCTCAAAAAGAATCTAGTGAATATATTTGGAGTAGACAAATAAGACTGAGGAAGAATGTTTAACCAGTCAGACTCCATTGTGAACATTTACCCACATGTGAAATATCAAAAGTGAATATGCTATCTAGCCATAGCATTTATTCCTTAAATCAGGGCTATGCAAAACTTGGTTAGCTCATTGCTTATGAAATCATGTCTACTTGAAACAATTCAGGTGCTTTTTAAAAAAGATTTTTTTTTAGTTAAAACTTTGTATTATTTTATTACATTTACAGTTTAGCTAAGGTTTTGCCTAATTAATTCAACATTTATTCTTATTTATCACAGAAATATGAGTGATATTACAGGCTCTCAGATATAACCCAAGGAGTAATATAACATACATTACTACTCATTCTCGAATACAATACTTATGCAGCAGTTCTAAAACGTTCCCTAATTAAATAAAGACATTATTAACTTGCCTATCCAGAACTTGAAGACCTGATGTCTAAATTATTTTAGTTGGTAAAAAGAGAATTTAAATTCTTTTCTTAAAAAAAAAAAAAACAACAACAAAAAGCAAACCTCAAGACCAATTTTCAATCCACTGTGTGCTTAGCCACTCAGTCGTGTGTGACTCCTTGAGACCCCATGGAATGTAGCCCACCAGGCTCCTCTGTCCATGGGGATTCTCCAGGCAAGAATACTAGAGTGGGTTGCCGTACCCTCCTTCCAGGGGATCATCCCAACCCAAGGATCAAACCCAGGTCTTCCACATTGAAGGCGGATTCTTTACCATCTGAGCCACCAGGGAAGCCCAAGAATACTGGAGTGGGTAGCTGACCGCTTCTCCAGGGGATTTTCCTGATCCAGAAATGCAACCAGAGTCTCCTGCAGTGCAGGTGGATTCTTTACCAGCTGGGGTACCAGGGAAGCCCAATGTATTAGTCTATTACTAAGTCAATGTGTTAGTCTATTAGATTTGTTACTACTTAACATCATCTATGAGAGGTGGACTGTGAAGAAAGCTGAACGCCAAAGAATTGATGCTTTTGAACTGTGGTATTGGAGAAGACTCTTGAGAGTCCCATGGACTGCAAGGAGATCCAACCAGTCCATTCTGAAGGAGATCAGTCCTTGGTGTTCACTGGAAGGACTGATGCTAAAGCTGAAACTCCAGTACTTTGGCCACCTCATGTGAAGAGTTGACTCACCGGAAAAGACTGATGCTGGGGGCAGGAGGAAAAGGGGATGTCAGAGGATGAAATGGCTGGATGGCATCACTGACTCGATGGACAGGAGTCTGAGTGAACTGCGGGAGTTGGTGATGGACAGGGAGGCCTGGCGTGCTGCAATTCATGGGGTTGCAAAGAGTTGGACATGACTGAGCGACTGAACTGAACTGAACATCTATGTATCAAAGGACTGACAGTTCCATCTTAAACAACTTTTCCTTCCTTTTTTAGAATTAAACTCAACCCACACACCTGTGAAATGTTGATTACCTAACAAAAATCTCAATTCAACTCTGTAGGAAAATGTACATCTTATTTAATTCCTTAAGTATTTCTTTCTTCAAATGATGGACTCTAATACAAAAGTCTTACTTTGTCTACTTTCCTTATCTACACTGTTAAAAGAATAGCAGCTAATTCCTGAAATATTAGTGAAGTCAAAGACAGAGACCTCTGTCATAAGACAGTTCAGGCTTCTTATAAACTAATACCTAAATAAGTCAAATCTAAGCAACTTTTTAAAGTCTTCTTTTGGGGGGAATCTAACAAATTTTCCCTAAGGTAATTTTCATCTCCAAACTGCTAATTTTGTAAGTAAAAACTGTACGTGGGCAATGGATAATTTCAACTAGACTTGAAGGATTTTTACAGAGAGTAAACACAGTGATGAAAACACCCACACAGACAAGGGCACCTGCCCAGGAGAACAGCGTTTACCGTCCGACAGAGGTGAGTTTTGTTCAGAAATGCTGTAGGATGCTAAGGGCACCCCCACTGCAGAATATTTCTTCATCTTTTGAGATGGTTCCCCTGTTCACCGGGCCTTCTATGAGCTCGTTTTGAGTCTCTGTTCTATAGCAAACAACCAGCTATGGCTGGTGTCTAGATGCCATTTGGAACACACTGAAGGCTACAAGTGCCGTTTCCCTGGGAAACCAGTTGCCACACGTTCAGTGTTTGACCTCCACTAAAATGTTTCTCTTAATTGTCAGGCACAGTGGAAAACTATGCAAAGTGAAAGGGGAGATCGAGATTGCTTTCTACTTAAAGTTCAAGGTCACTG
This sequence comes from Bison bison bison, assembly GCF_000754665.1. Classification (NCBI taxonomy): domain Eukaryota; kingdom Metazoa; phylum Chordata; class Mammalia; order Artiodactyla; family Bovidae; genus Bison; species Bison bison. Next base: position 5,104,179 of record NW_011494826.1, on the reverse strand, counting down.
AACTGCCCTTACCTTTCTAAAGATATAGAAATGTACAGATGTGTATCTCCACATATATACACAGGCACACACATACAAATACATGTGAAAACAAGGCACAGTATTTCCATGATCCAACCAGAAGGAAGCAAATGCAAAAGAATCTATGGAAGAATGTTGACTGCATTGTGCAAATCACACAGGAAGGCTGTGTCACAAGGGCACACTTTTTGACTTCCATGAAAGGTGATTAATTTGTATAGACCCTTCAAGATGAAAATGTTGCCATAAATAGAAAAGAAACAGAATTTTCTCCTTTAGTGATCACAGAAATTACCTACCGCATATGCACCGATTTTCCCACAAGCATGGATAGTTCTATAAGGTTGTTATGCACTTGATGTCTAGAACTGGAGCCCTGAAAGAGGGATGGAGCTCAGGAGCTTCAGTGCAGTCATTCAGTCGTGTCTGACTCTTTGCAACTCCATGGACTGCAGCACACCAGGCTTCCCTGTCCATCACCAACTCCCCGAGTTTACCCAAACTCATGTCCATTGAGTCGGTGATGCCATCCAACCACCTCATCCTCTGTCGTCCCCTTCTCCTCCTGCCTTCAATCTTTCCCAGCATCAGGGTCTTTTCCAATGAGTCAGCTCTTTGCATCAGGTGGCCAAAGTATTGGAGTTTCAGCTTCAACATCAGTCCTTCCAATGAACACTCAGGACTGATCTCCTTTAGGATGGACTGGTTGGATCCCCTTGCAGTCCAAGGGACTCTCAAGAGTCTTCTCCAATGCCACAGTTTAAAAGCAGCAGTAGAGAGACTATAACCATAGGAGCAGCTGAGAACTCACAGGGAGAGCCTGTAGGAAGTAAAGAAAAGCAGGCCTCCCGCAGAGCCCTGAAAATACTTTTAAAAACTTTATCTCGAAATAATTTAAAACTTATTGCAAAAATTGTACAAGACATTCTGTGAACCCTTCATCAAGCATTTTATCACATATATAGATGTGTCTAACCACCACCAGAGTCAGGATACACAACAGCTTCATCACTCCCCAAACACCCCACAGCGTCATCCCTTTTTAGTGCTAAGTAGAATTCCACAGTATGAATCTCCCCAGTTAGAACACTAACTTTTAAGGAACTGAGAGAAGAAAAGGATCCCACATATGAGAGTAAGAAAAATGAAACCAGAGAAGGGGGAAGACAAAGAGCTGGAGAGCAGAAGTAGGACAGAGTGCCTTAGGAAGGATGGCATACTTAGCTGGGTCCAAGGCTGCTGAGGGCCACATGGGAAAAGGATTAAAAATTCAGCAGCCAACAGGGAGTGAGCACCCACCATGGGCTAGGAATGTGCCAGATTCTGCAAATAAAATGGGAAGCAAAGCCATTCATGGTTCCTGCTCTTGTGAAGCTAGATGGGGAGATGAAACCAAACAAGTAGTCTCACTAACAAAATATAAATGGTGATAAGTGTGGATGAAGAAAATATGTCACAGGATCGTATAACTGAGGGGGCAGACCTAAGCTAGTTTTCATTAATTCTTTCATTCCTTTCTTCTTTTATTTATTTTTTCATTTATTGTGCAAAATTTATTAAGTGCCTAGAATATGTCAGCTCTGTATTAGGTGATAGGGATACGTCAGCAAATAATATAGAGAAGGTCCCTATCCTTATGATGTTAACATTTGAGGGTGTAGAAATGATATTTGAGCTGAAAGATCTGAATGAAAAGAAGTAGTGAAGTGGGTGCAGGATGGCTAGTGCACAGAGAGGGAAAGCGTATGTATGAAAAGGTCCTATGTCAGGGTATAGCATGGTTCATCAGCGAAACTAAGGAAATTCCTATGTGGCTAGAATGTAGTGAGTGAGAAAGATACAAGGGTGAAAGAAAGGTGGAACAGCCGGCTTTGAGAATTTTTTCCTAATATTAACTTAAAGCTATTTCCATAATATTTCCTAATATTAATTTAAAGCTATTAACTTAATTATGATTTAAACAGGGAAGTCAGCTGATCTTACTTATGACTTAAAAGGTCACCCCAGGTGGCGCTAGTGGTTAAGAACATGCCTCCTTATGCAGGAGACTTAAGAGATGTGGGTTTGATCCCTGGGTTGGGAAGATCCCCTGAAGGAGGGTATGGCAATCCATTCCAGTATTTTTGCCCGGAGAATCCCATGCAAAGAGGAGCCTGGCGGGCTACAGTCCATGGGATCGCAAATAGTTTGATATGACCGAAGTGAATTAGCATGCATACCCTGGTGTTGTTTTGTGGAGTATGGACTATAGCGGAGTGGAGAGTTCAGATGAGAGATGGTGGTGGCTTTGGCTATACTGGTGGAGTGAGGATAAAGGTAAATAGCCAGGGCTGAGACAATTTTGGTGGAGAGAGACCTGATGAGATTTGATGATAGATTATCCTAATCCAAGCTGGGAGAGAGAAGAGATTATTCAGGCCAAGGCAGGAGATGAGGGGGAAACTCTTAAGAGGAACCCCCAAATGTCTGACTTTTGCAACTGGATGAGTATCACTCAGTGATGGAAGAAGAACAAATACTGGAGAGGAAGGTGCATCAGGACATGGAGAGGCATAGGATTCAGAAAGGCTGAGGCATTGTACAATCTGGTGCTCAAAAGATAACACTGGGCTGGAGAAATATGGGCATCATCACAGAAACGTTTTAAACTGCTGTAAGTTTGGGTGACATCAGTTCGCACACCGAGAGAGCTCCAAGAGGAAACAGTTTTGAGCTCCAAGACCTTCAGCATTTAGAGATGAAGTTGAAATGGAGCCAGTAAAGGATACAGATGCTTCATAAATAAGCATCTGTGAAACTGAAATTCAGAAAGACCTCAAGGATGGTAGCTTAATAGGCCACATTTGAAATGCCAAAAGAAATTATTTCCTAGGAATTACAAATGTATTCTTGGTAGCTAATGGGCTGTTTTGATTTCTGAGGACAAATTTAAATATATATTTGAGGAATTGCATCAAACAATCTATGCCAGTGTGTGTAATCCAGCAACACATATGGCACCTAAAAACTACCTGCTACATTACATTGGTGGCATGTGAAAATGTTAGCAAAGCAAGGGAGATACAAACCTTAACTCATAGCTTCCTGGCTTTACCAGGTGGAGTAAAATAGCTTTTAGTTTCATCTAGGATTTTACTGTTGATCTACTGAAGTAGGTTTTGCATGCTTTTAACAGATGCTTCAAGAAAATGATCCAGAACTTCCACAGCAAACCTTACTGATTGCTTCACAATCAGCAAATTACACAGCCTGAAACATGAAGGGAGCAGAGATGGGTGTGTAGGGATCTAAGAGACCCAGAAGGAATTAGGCACAGTTTAATTTCCTGCAGAAGCCATCCCTAAGGGGGAAAAGAAGAACAGTATGAGAGGAACTGTTTTCTGTAGACTGGATTTACTTACTAAACAGGCAGATCTTACAAAAACATTCTGAAAATGTGCTTTCTGCTGTATTGCAGAGGCTACACTGAAAATACCATTCTCAGCAGCTCTTTCCCTTGTGCTGTTTATAACACCTCTGTAGCACATGTGCAGATTACTTTAACAATTTATAAAGACTGCTCTATATCCCATTTCATGTCTCCCTTCCATTAACCAGTGAGGCACTTCCTTATCTTTGTTCAACAAATGAGCAAACTGAAGCTCAGAAGGGTTTCTGAAAGTAGTTTGTCACATGATCAATAGTTTTCCAAGTAAATATACTGATTTCTTTATTCCAGAAATCATGTATTAGGCACTTGCTATAGTTCAGGCATTATGCTAGAATCTGGAAATATAAAAATAAATTAGGTAGCAATTTCTACTCACACTCCACTAATACTTATAGTAGGATTACCAGATAAAATTTTGTGCAATATGTGGGATAGACTAAAAATTATTCACTCTTTATCTGATTCACATTTAACTGGGTGTTCTGTATTTTTATGTACAAAATCTGGCAACCCTATAAGTCATTAGAACTTTATGAGCTTCCCAGGCCAATAGAGCCCTCTTTGTCATTTTTACATTATACAAAGTGATTCTAAATATTTTACTGGCAGAAAAATTATATCTGCCAACAAATACAAAACACAGATGGATGGTTATTAAGTACAGCATACCCAGACAATCAATTATAAGGCTCTAGCTAAGCAAAATTTTATCTCAATTCATTACATATATATAAAGCACTTTTTAGTTTACAAAGAGTTTTGCATACATTATCTCATTGGACCTTGCACAGAGCAAGTGATATCAACCCCAGTTTATAAGAGAGGAAACCAAGATAGAGAAGCCAGGTGACTTGGGAGGGGATACTGAGTCATGGCACTCAGAAACCAGTTAATGAATAGAAAGATGTCAAGTGCTTCTTTTTCTATAGAATTCTGGTTGCTGATGACAATAATAACTGCAAAGTAGAATCCTAAAATTGAACTCTTCCTCTTTAATTTTTGGATGAGGCCACAAAGGCAGAAAAAAGTATAAAAGATGCCAACTGTCCCCCAGAACCTAAAGAAAAGAAACATCACCTAAGCCCACCTGTTAAAGAGGTGCTCTGGAGACAGCTGTGATGTGCTGTGTCATGGCTGCCTTGGCCTCTTTCCTTGTGGAGGCGGAGGCGGAAGCGCAGGGCTTCTCCCTCACTGTAGGTGGATGGGCAGCCCAGGGATCACTTGGAGCACTTGGCATGTGTCTACTGGGGCCTGAGGGTCATTCGCTCTGCAGCGAGTCTCCTTCAGAAAAGTTCAAAGGTGGAATTCTGTGGCTGGAGATGTCCATGTGTGACAGCAGAGTATAAAGAGCAGCATTAGGAGCAAGCAACCCTTCTTCCAAAGGCTGGGCAAAACGATGTGTGCTGGGAATGCAAGGGAGCTATGGTCTTAAAAGGAATCCTGCCCAACATGGCTGCCAAGAGGGGCAACTTGACCCCAACAGAGCAGGGGTAGAGGAAACCCACAACTGAGGGCTGTGAACATCATGATCAGCCATTTGTGTGGGAGAGGCAATTTCTTAGAACTCTTTGAACTGCCTGATATATATTAACTCTTGTTAATTTTCATCTATGAACTCAGTGTTTTGCCCATTTAACAGATAAGGAACCTGAAGCACCCATGCAGGCGAATTACCAGCCCAAGGTTATACAGAGGATGATGAAGCTGGAATGTAAACTAAGAACATCTACCTGCAGAGACAGGCTCTTAATCTTACCAATTCCATTTAGTCATTTTATTTAATCCTCAAACAACCCTATTATTGTCCTGTGGTTATATTCAGCTGGGTCAGTAGGATATGAAGTAAAAAGTTCTCAGAAACTGATAGTGTCCTAGGGGACAAAAAAATTAAGTTTCCTTTTCTTGATTTTGCACCACCACACACCAAGGAAGGAGGTGTGATACATATGTTTACTTTGAGTTAGAGAATAATTCAGCCCACCCTCCCCATCCCCTACTCCCAAAGGCTCTGGAGAGCATTTGACAAACTGAAGAAATGATGGAAGACAAAACAATGCCAAGTATGCTGTTGAAATATTGAAACTTATGTGGAGTCTCTGGTTATAAGTTTCTGATATCCAGTCACAAGTAGTAAGTATGTAGTAAGCTGAGAGACAAGAAATAAAGAAATTTTTACCTTAACTGGTATAATAAAAAATTAGTTTATAAAAAGGCATGCAGCCTTATACATGTTAAATAGAAACACATGCAAATATATGAGGATATAAAATGAGATCCTCGGGAAGAAGATTCCAGCCAGGAATACTGTACTAAAAGTGAGCTCTGTCTTCCAAGCTAATTGATAGAGGTGCTAAAAGTCACCTCTGAAAGGAATTATCACCATTTGATGATACCATTTTACATATGCAAAATCACTGTTTTAATAGAAGTTAATATGGAGCATTATTACTAACATTTCCTGAGGCGACTAAGGAATGAAGTCAGCTGGTTTGGTGCTTTACAGAGTCAACTGGGACTACAGCAAGAGTCAGCCTTTCTGGCACAAGAAAGGCTACTGCAAAGAAAGGCAGGTGTGTGACTCTTGCCTGTCCCAGACTACTACTTCATGATAAGTGCTTCTGATTTTCCTGCAAGGTTCCACCTCCATTTCATTACAGGTCTATATGGTTGGAAGCTGGAAACCCCTCCCCACGTCCCTGAGTCAAGAACAGAGCTGGACACAAGACCCCGTGCTAACCATCAATCTGTCTACTCCATAACTCAGACATACAAGATTCAAGCAACTAAGAGTTGCCCCTTGGACTCTTGCCTGGGCCTTATAGAGAAGATACTCTTTATTTGTTGAGATTGCTTAAATTGGTAGAATGATGCCTGGAGTGGCTGGGGTCATCTTTGCCACAAAGGAGGGTGGAGAGAGGGGCATCACTGTTTTCGCACTTGTATCAGGCCTCACAGGAATTCAAAACTCCCCTGGACTTTTCAGTTTTGAACCCAGTAAATTTTGTTTCTGTTCTTTTCTGAACCCAGTTTGAGTTCAGGATCTGTCACTTGTACGGGAACTGGTCAGGACCATGTCAATAGTCCCAAGCAAGGCAAGTTGATGACATATGGCCTAATCAGCTATTGCCAGTACTTAGAAAACAATCTGAAAAAACAACCTCAAGATTAAGTCAATTACACAGAGTTTGACCTGACAGGAGACAAAGAGAGATGCCCACGAATCACCACACTGGCTGCTTCCTGCCCAAAATGACACAAGCTATCCCTCAGGAATGACACAAGCTATCCCTTTGCTCATTTTTCTTTTGTGAAACCATCTTCTCATCCTCTTTAACCTCTGTTATAAATTAACAAGGCCATTAACAAGTGGTGGTGGTGGCTTAGTCGCTAAGTCATGTCCAACTCTTTGTGACCCTATGGACTATAACCTGCCAGGCTTCTCTGTCCATGGAATTCTCCAGGCAAGACTACTGGAGTGGGTGGCCATTTCCTTCTCCAGGGGCTCTTCCCAACCCAGGGATCGAACCCAGGTCTCCTGCATTGCAGGCAGATTCCTTACTGATTGAGCTATGAGGGAAGACAGATAGCAAGACAGAAGATTCACAGAAAAATCGCCATCTCCCCACCACCATATTACTGTAGTATCTTCTGATTGAGATTGGTTTCTACCTATAAAATGTTATGTCGTTTTATGTTCAGTTTACAGTTCACCAAAATACAAGTTAAAGAAAAGAATTTTCTGACATATACTGTAAATGTTCCAGATGGACCCATGTGTTTCCAACATCTTGACTTCACAGTCCTCCCGACATCTTGGCAACTCAAATTTCATGAATCCCACTGAGTAAACAAGGGAAAGATAAAAAACCCATCTCTGCCCACCTAAACCCTAATCACAAAAAGTTCTAAGCCAAAACTTTGAAAAAGCCTCTAGCACTTAGAAAGGGCTAAGAAATGCCAGAAAGCTTCAAGTCAAGAGAACACATGGACATGGGGAGCTTGAAAGATTTGCAGACTTAAGCATTTTCCACCTCTTAGGTTGTGACTTACAGTAACGCTTTTTGCTTTAGGTACTAGTCCCTTCTAGCCCCAAAATTCCAGTAACGCCTTTTATAATGTGCCAAATACTATGTCAGAGCATTAGAAGGATATTTTACTTGTTCCTTATTCAGTGAGATATTGTCCCTATTTTACATTTTTATTTTTTTTTCAAGTTTTTATTATTGTTTTTTTAAATTTTATTTTATTTTTAAACTTTACATAATTGTATTAGTTTTGCCAAATATCAAAATGAATCCGCCACAGGCATGACCCAGAGAAGTTAAGTAAAACAACTAAGGTGGTACAGTAAATCGAATCACATAAAGCTCGGCTGTATCATTTTGGATAATATATTTCCCAGAAGTTTGGTTCACACAGATTATCTCTACTGAAATAGTATCTAGAAAAAATAAATATCTTTATGTTCAGTCCTTAAAAAGAGCCACCCAAGACTCAAATCAGATGGAATTATAGAAATGATAGTAACATAAAAATAGAACTCACACAGACTTACTACAGACAGACAGTCGATATACTATGGAATTTATGAAGTGACAGAAAACAGTTTACATGAACTATGAATTAACTAGCTAATGAGTTATTCACTAGGATATCATATAGTGACTTTCTGGTCTTTTAAAAGTCTTGTTTTTTTTTTTTTTTCTGGCTAGAAGGCATTATCACAAAAGTGAAAATCTACACAATGTTATAAAGAAACAGATGTCCTGTTAACAAATACTAACTAGGCTTAGAGAGGAAACAAAGGTAGTTGAGTTAGCTGTACAATGTAAGCCTCATTCTGTTTAATATAGAAAGCCCCTTTTCATCTTAATTATTTATTCAGAGGAAATGTGATCATTGACAAGCTGTGTTTATAAACAGACTATTTTCAAAATAAGGTGGTGAAATAACCCTGCCTCTGTTTCACTGAAAAGGAAAGTGAAGTTGCTCAACTGTGTCCAACTCTTCATGACCCTATGGACTGTATGTAGCCTACCAGGCTCCTCCGTCCACGGGATTTTCCAGGCAAGAGTACTGGAGTGGGATTCCATTTCCCTCTCCAGGGGATCTTCCTGATCCAGGGATCAAACCCCAGTCTCCCATATTGCAGGCAGACACTTTACCTTCTAAACCACTAAATAAGTTTCACTGAAAACCTTATCAAAGTTAACAGAGACAGCTGCAGAATCAAATGCTAGGGACCTGGACCGCTAGAGATTAGGGGAGCCTAATCTCTCTGGGCCTGTTTCTTCATTATAAAGGAGAGCATTTCAGACAGGATGACCCTAGACAGCAAGGAACCAACCACAAAACAAAAACACCCTCCAGAACAACAAAGGAGGAAAGGTAGACACATTTTCTGGTTGAAGATGTGTCACTAGCCAATTACAATCGTGACCTATTTCAAGAAACCTTAATACATAAGTATACAAACTCACAAAATGGATAAGCTGCTGCTGCTAAGTCACTTCAGTCGTGTCTCACTCTGTGCGACCCCATAGACGGCAGCCCACCAGGCTCCCCTGTCCCTGGGATTCTCCAGGCAAGAACACTGGAGTGGGTTGCCATTTCCTTCTTCAATGCATGAAAGTGAAAAAGTGAAAGTGAAGTCGCTCAGTTGTGCCCAACTCTTAGTGACCCCATGGACTGCAGCCCACCAGGCTTCTCCATCCATGGGATTTTCCAGGCAAGAGTACTGGAGTGGGGTGTCATTGCCTTCTTTGCATAAAATAGATAAGCTAGGAATTACTAAAAAGTGATTCAACACACAGTTCATTTAAGTGTCAATATTCTATGATACAATGAAAACGTGATTTAAGTAAAAAAAAAAAATCACAAAATTTTAAGACTATAGTTGTTACCTAGAGCGAAATACTACATATTTATATGCAACAATTTATGAATCTCTTTGGATGTTGTTTATGAAGGACATGGACATCTTTATGAAGATAAGCAGCACTCTCCCGGGTAAATTAATTGAGGAATAGTACCATCTTCAAAGAGGTGAATGTAAGTAACTTCTAGGCTTATGAGCCTCTGTTCTACTAAAATATGATTTGGGGATGATTATACAGTGGAAGTGAGAAATAGATTTAAGGGACTAGATCTGATAGAGTGCCTGATGAATAATGGACAGAGGTTCATGACATTGTACAGGAGACAGGGATCAAGACCATCCCCATGGAAAAGAAACGCAAAAAAGCAAAATGGCTGTCCGGGGAGGCCTTACAAATAGCT
>NW_011494826.1:5093013-5094349 GCF_000754665.1 Bison bison bison | reverse complement strand
CCAAAGGAGAAAAGGAAAGATATAAGCATCTGAATGCAGAGTTCCAAAGAATAGCAAGGAGAGATAAGAAAGCCTTCCTCAGTGATCAATGCAAAGAAATAGAGGAAAACAATAGAATGGGAAAGACTAGAGATCTCTTCAAGAAAATTAGAGTTACCAAGGGAACATTTCATGCAAAGATGGGCTCGATAAAGGACAGAAATGGTATGGACCTAACAGAAGCAGAAGATATTAAGAAGAGGTGGCAAGAATACACAGAACTGTGCAAAAAAGATCTTCACAACCCAGATAAGCATGATGGTGTCATCACTGACCTAGAGCCAGACATCCTGGAATGTGAAGTCAAGAGGGCCTTAGAAAGCATCACTATGAACAAAGCTAGTGGAGGTGATGGAATTCCAGTTGAGCTATTTCAAATCCTGAAAGATGATGCTGTGAAAGTGCTGCACTCAGTATGCCAGCAAATTTGGAAAACTCAGCAGTGGCCACAGGACTGGAAAAGGTCAGTTTTCATTCCAATCCCAAAGAAAGGCAATGCCAAAGAATGCTCAAACTACTGCACAATTGCACTCATCTCACACGCTAGTAATACAGTAATGCTCAAAATTCTCCAAGCCAGGCTTCAGCAATACATGAACCATGAACTTCCAGATGTTCAAGTTGGTTTTAGAAAAGGCAGAGGAACCAGAGATCAAATTGCCAACATCGGCTGGATCATGGAAAAAGCAAGAGAGTTCCAGAAAAACATCTATTTCTGTTTTATTGACTATGCCAAAGCCTTTGACTGTGTGGATCACAATAAACTGTGGAAAATTCTGAAAGATATGGGAATACTGGACCACCTGACCTGCCTCTTGAGAAACCTGTATGCAGGTCAGGAAGCAACAGTTAGAACTGGACATGGAACAACAGACTGGTTCCAAATAGGAAAAGGAGTTCGTCAAGGCTGTATATTGCCGCCCTGCTTCTTTAACTTATATGCAGAGTACATCATGAGAAACACTGGGCTGGATGAAGCACAAGCTGGAATCAAGATTGCTGGGAGAAATATCAATAACCTCAGATATACAGATGACACCACCCTTATGGTAGAAAATGAAGAGGAACTAAAAAGCCTTTTGATGAAAGTGAAAGAGGAGAGTGAAAAAGTTGGCTTAAAGCTCAACATTCAGAAAACGAAGATCATGGTATCTGGTCCCGTCACTTCATGGGAAATAGATGGGGAAAGAGTGGAAACAGTGTCAGACTTTATTTTTTGGGGCTCCAAAATCACTGCAGATGGTGATTGCAGCCATGAAATTAAAAAGACGCTTACTCCTTGGAAGGAAAGTTATGT
>NW_011494826.1:5071363-5092913 GCF_000754665.1 Bison bison bison | reverse complement strand
AAAAGCAGAGACATTACTTTGCCAACAAAGGTCCTTCTAGTCAAGGCTATGGTTTTTCCAGTGGTCATGTATGGCTGTGAGAGTTGGACTGTGAAGAAGGCTGAGTGCCAAAGAATTGATGCTTTTGAACTGTGGTGTTGGAGAAGACTCTTGAGAGTCCCTTGGACTGCAAGGAGATCCAACCAGTCCATCCTAGGAGATCAGTCCTGGATGTTCATTGGAGGGACTGATGCTGAAGCTGAAACTCCAATACTTTGGCCACCTGATGCAAAGCACTGACTCATTGGAAAAGACCCTGATGCTGGGAAAGATTGAAGGCAGGAGGAGAAGGGGACGACAGAGGATGAGATGGTTGGATGGCATCACTGACTCAATGGACATGAGTTTGGGTAACCTCTGGGAGTTGGTGATGGACAGGGAGGCCTGGCGTGCTGCAATTCACGCGGTCGCAGAGTCAGGCACGACTAAGCAACTGAACTGAACGATTTTTTTATTTGGACATGCCATTAGGAACTACACAATCAATTCTAATCTATAAACACAAATCATCATTGTGTTAGCACAAACAGGCAGACTCTATTTCTGGATTGTCTGCATACCCAGAATGCTTGACCTTAGTGCTTCATTAGCGTTTAATAGCCTTACTTTCTTAGTTTATCCCACAGTTGCCCATTAATAAATGAAACAGCAATAAGGTCACTTTCTAAGGTGAAATGGGGGGTTATTTTTAAACTTACCAGGATAAACTCCTATTTACCCTTGGTTGCAATCACCATTTCTTTCTATGCTCAGCTCCTGCCATTGTTGATAAAGGTGTCTTCACTGAAGAGTGGGTGCTCATGTAAAAGACACCCCACCTTCAGGGATGACTTCACATCAACAACAAAATAGCTCATGCTCAGTGGATAATTTCATTTTTCCAGAAGATTTACAGTTGTTTAAAGTAGTAATGATCATCCTAGAAATGCTGATTATACCATATTTAATGAGATGTAAATTTATCTAATATTATGTCTACTTAGAATGTTCCAAACACCCCAGATACATTTCTCCCCTCCACATCTTAACAAATAACATCATCCAACCAGTTCACACTCTTCTCTCACTCCTTGTATCAAATTTGGTTGATTCTGTCAAATACGTACCTCACATATATCCACTTTCCTCCATTTCTGTGCCCATCACCCTATTTCACACATCCATCACCTTGAGCCTTGTCTGCCATATAATCTATCTCTCTGCTTCCAGTCTTCTTCCTGCATCGCATTCCAACACAGTAGCCAGTGTGGTCTTTATAAAATGTGGATCAGACCATGCTGTTTAAATCCTTTCAGGGGCCTCCCTGCTCTTAGACTCTTTTCTTTGGCTTTCAAAGTCCTCCATGATCTGACCTGCCCACCTGTCCAGCCCCATCTCATCGCACCCCTCTCCCTCACTGGTCCCTGTAGTATTCTCAAACTGGACAAGTTTGTTCAAGTGTCACAGTCTTACCATGGGCTGTTCCCTGTGCCTGGAACTCTTCCCCAGCTCTTTGCAGTGCTGGGAACTCACAGTCCTTCAGGTGTTAGATGAAATGTCACCTCCTCAGAGGTGATTCTCTAAAGCCTCTCCCTAAAGTAGCTACCCTCTCAGTCACATTCCATCCATTACCTTGTTGACTTCCTTTAGGCACATATTATACTCTGAAATCATCTTTTTTATTGATGTGCTTATTTATATATGGCCTCTCTCTCCCATTAAGGTGTAAGCTCATGAAGACAGGGAGCTTGTCAGGTTGTTCACTACTAGATCAGGATCTAACACATAATAAGTGCTAAGAGAAGGTCAGTGGACTAACTGAACACTTATTTAATGAGACTAAATAGCCCAGAGCTCACCAAGTGTATCAGAATCACACTGGTTTACTTTTTCACTTGCTTATTCGGGAGTTTCCAGTTGGGTATTCTGAGAAATGAGTCATCCTGGATGGGAACAAGAATACAGGGACTAGGAAACTGTCCCCAGACTCATGAACCCCACCAGTGCACCCTGGCCAGCACTGGCGAGTATCTGAGGTTGCCCATTTTCTCTGCTGGGAAGGGAGAGGGCCAGCAGCAGCAATGGATGCTAGGAGTACTGTCTCAAAGGAGCACCTGAGTACCAGCACCCCATGCAGGCAGCAAGAGGAACGGACAGCTCTTTGGATGTGGGGAGAGCATTCTCCTTATAGTGGAAAGGGGAGCAAGGTCCAGCCTCAGTGTGTAACTAGATCTGCCATTGGAGCTGTGGCTTAGGAAAATGTCTCTGCATGAGTGTGAGCTGACAACCCTGTTGGCTTAACGTTCTGGGAGACCAGGCCCAAGGGTGCTGGGGAGGGGTGGGGTGACTGCAGCACTAAGGGAGAGAGGCTCATCCTTTTGAGTAAAAAAAAAAAAAGGGGGGGGTTGTTGAGTAAGACCCTCCCTGGCAAAGCAGGAGGCAGGGATGACACAGCAACAGCCAGAGAGCAGGTTTCTTCCCCTAGAGGAAATAATAAACCAGACTGATGCACCCGACTAAGTAAGCAGCCTTGGTTCCTGGGGAACCCCAGGAAAGGAGTTGCAAGAGCAAAGAATGGCATTCTAGCCATAGGCAGGAAGGAGGGTCTCTGAATCTCTAACATGAATCTCAAATGGGACATGACCCAACTTCTTTCCCAGTGGGTAAAATCAGATACATAAGCTTAGTGTGGATGAAACTAGAAGCTTTTGTAAGCTTGATTTTGAGTTCCACAGGGTTAATATTTCAATGAATGTCAGTAAACCAGAAACAAGAAATAATGCTAAGAAACCTGAGGTGCATGCATTGGGATACTCTGTGCTCTTTCCTGACTTTCCCAGTTTCCTCCTTTAAGTCAGGTACCTTGCTCTTGGTAACTAGAAACCAACCATGGTAAGTCCTCATTTCTCCCAAAAAGAATAAAAAAATCAACGCTTTTGTAGCACATTTCCCCTATGCCCCTCCCCCCTCCATTTAGATCCATGGTTCTCAGCAGATGGTGATTTTGCCTCTCTGGACATTTAGTTGAGTTTGGAGACTTTTTTGGTTGTCACAACTGTAGGGGGCAGGATGCTGCTGGCATCTAGTGGGTGGGGGACAGGGATGCTGGTAAACATCCTACAATGCGCAGGATGGTAACCCTCCACAGCAGAACCAGTGCTGCACAAAGTCAGCAGCACTGACTGCCCAAGTCCTGACTTACACCAAGAAGACTCAAATCTTTTCTCTGCTGTGGCTCTGTCATCATAAGCATGAGAAGAAGAAGGGAAATTGACTTGTAACACTGAACTGAAGCAGACAATTCATCTGGCAAACAATTCAAACCCAGACCAATTTATCTGAGCACCCTTTTCCTATGTTTAGTGCTGATGCCACAGAAGACTGACACTTTTCTCCAGGCATTTCCCTCTTCACTGGGTAACTTTTTTAGATTGCAGGCAACTTCTTCAGACTGTTAAAAGCATTTACCTTCAATATATTAAAAAAATCTCACGTACGTATTCCTTTAGAAGTTCAATATCACAAAAGTCACAAGGCCATTTACAAGGATTACTTTCAAAGGCTTTTTATGGTTACTATTAAATAAATTATATGTTCAGTGTACTGGAGCTTGAGAGAAGGGATAATAGTAGAACCCCTGCCCTGAAGGTCTTGCAGTATCCTGATGGCCCAATAAAAAGAGGCACGAAAGAGCACTTCAGTGTAATGAAAACTGTCAGGTCTCACTGGGGAAAAAAGTCACAAGGGAGACTATTTCAAAGAGATGACCCAGCAGAATAAAGGCTATTTTCCCTGCTGAAGAACCAAGTGACTGAGGAGGAACGAGGCCTCACCGTCGCTGATTTTGCACCTGAGGTTAATGTGGAGGGAATGACTGGTGGACAGGAGGGGAAGCCCCCTAGGACCACCGCCCAAGCTGTTGGCTCCAACCTTGTAGTGAGAACAGTTCAGCTCTGAGTCTTCAATTCACTTCTCATTACCTCAAATCTAGATGCCAAATAAAATGCTTGGAAACACAAATTTATTTAGCTTCCCTGTCTGCTTCCTGGGCTTCCCTGGTGGCTCAGATGGTAAAGAATTCTCCTGCAATGCGGAGACTTGGGTTTGATCCCTGGGTTGGGAAGATCCCTTGGAGAAGGAAATGGCAACCCACTCCAGGATTCTTGCCTGGAGAATACCCATGGACAGAGGAGCCTGGCGGGCTACAGTCCTTGGGGGTCACAGAGTCAGACGTGACTGAGTGACTAAACATGACACACGTCTACTTCCTAATTGAGACCTTAACTATATCCTGCAAACGTTGCTCTGAATGAATACAGGCCAGGGGGCAGGTGATGTCAGCTGCCACTGTGTGTGCACAAGAGAGGTCCCCCCAAGGTGGCACCTTACCAGAGCTGGGGCCACTCTTGGTTAGCGTGTTCATTTGCTAGGGCTGCTGGAACAAAGCACCACAAAGCACCTTAAACAACAGCAATTTATTGTCTTATAGCCCTGGAGGCTAGCAGGCTGAGATTAAAAACTGGTTCCTTCTGACAGCTCTGAGGAAGAATCTGTTCCAGGCTTCCCCTCTAGTTTCTAGTTATATTCTCTGGCTTGTACAAATGTCACCCTGATCTCTGCCTCTGTCTTCACAGAGTGTTGTGTGTGTCCAAATTTCCCCTTTGTATAAAGACAACAATCATAATGAATTAGGGGCCACCCTACCCCAATATGGCCTCATTTGTACTAATTTCATCTGCAACAACACTGTTTCCAAGTACGGTCACACTCTGAGGTCCTGGGGCTTAGGACTTTGACACTGAATTTTTGGCCGATGTCATTCAACCCATAAGAGGAAGCTGCAAAGCAGGAAAAGTTTCTGAGCTCCCAGCAATCTAGCTAACTTCAAGGTCTGCTGATGAAGCCAAAATGCCTCCACAGCAAAGGACATGTTAATGTATCATCACAGCCCTTGATTCTGCACTCCATGGTGGCCCCAACTACTAAACTCATTAATGACTTGAGTCACTCTGGAAATGTCTCTCTCCATTGTCTGTAGTCACCCTGTCAATTCAGTGTATGTCAAGGTGTATCAGAAAGGGTGAACTGACACTGAACCACCTCTACTCTGCCTTTTAAAAATTAAATAATTGATAAACAATCTCTTTCTAGAATTGTATGTGATCCAACAAATAGTTGAGTGCCTGCTCTCTTTGGAGAGGTGAGGGCCATAGTGCCAAGAGCATGGAGGAACAGAAGACTGATAGGTGTGTATCCTCATCGAGCATTCTGCGGGGTAGACTGGAAGACAGAACAACAGGTCGTCAGGACTTCTGTATCCGAGTGATCTAAGGACCTAACTTAGGGCTTCAATATCCAGACACATTGTGAAACCCACAGTGGTAAGGAGGGGTTGCAGCAGAGTGTATGTGACATAACTCTAGGGGTTGCAATTCACAAAGGTCACCTATAAAACTTGTTCCAAACACAACCATACACTGTTGCTCCATGCTTACCATCCTCTCTTCACCTTCTCAGTCCTTGTACCTCCTCATCAAGCTGTTACTATAGACTGAGTATTCGTGTGTTAGCCACTCAGTCGTGTCCTACTCTTCAAGATCCCATGGACCACAGCCTGTCAGGCTCCTCTGTCCATGGCATTCTTTAGGCAAGAACACTGGAGTGGACTGCCATTCCCTTCTCCAGCCTGAGTATTTGTGCCTCCCTAACAGGGCTTCCCTGATGATGGTTCAGTCAGTAAAGAATCCACCTGTCAATGCAGGAGACCAGGACTCAGACCCTGGGTGAGGAAGATCCTCTGGCGAAGGAAATGGCAATCCACTCCAGTATACTTGCCTGGGAAATCCTGTGGACAGAGGAGTCTGCTAGGCTCCGTACAATCCACGGGGTTGCAAGAGTCAGACACGACCTAGTGTAAACTTCAAAGAGGCCACTGGGAAGTGATTAGGTCATGAGGATGGAGCCCTTGTGAATGAAATTAGTGCCCTTATAAAAGACATCCCAGAGTGCTCCCTTGCCCCTTTCACCACGTGAGGACACAACAAGAACACAGCCCTTTATGTACCTTGATTCCCTCTCTGCCAAGCTGTCAGGAAGCATTTAACAGGAGGCTTCCTGTGTGCTGTTCTGGATCTGACAGGAATCCTCTGTTCCTTATTAATTCCTGAATATTCAGGAATTGAGAGGAGAGGCAAGCCTCTCCCGGGACTGAGGAATCCAGGCATTTCCTTCATTAGTTTTTCTATACAGTGATAAGTACCTTCTTCCTTTTTATGAACCATATGATAAAACTACTGTTTACAAATCTCTCTCTTTAATATGGATTGCCTATGTTTTGTAAGTCTGGAATTTTCATTTTTATCTGAGAATAACTACCTTGTAAGACAGTATATATGTGCCCACACCATGTTGATTAAAACACCTTTGCTCCATCAGAGCTTTGGTCCCCGTGTATTTCTTTCTTTCTCTATCTCTGTATTTCTGGCTGATTTCCTGGAACGCAAAGCTGGCTGCATAACCCAGGAAATATTAGCCTCTCTCCTTCTTTCACTTTCTCATCATTGACTCTGGGCCACCAGGTTCCGGTCCATTAAAGGACCTCAACAAGTCTTTTCCATATTAGTTTTCAAGTGTGTCTTTTTCTAGCTTTCAAACTTTTCAAGGATGGAGTAGGAAGAGGCACAAGATTTCCACCACAGCTTCATCTTGTTAGGATGTTGTCTCTTCAGTGAAGGACAGCACTGATCCTTCTGATACATCAATTTTAGATGTAAGTAGAATGGAAGACTGTCCCATTCTGTGGGTCTGTTTCTTCTGTTCATGAACTTTCTATATTAACAATTAACTTTCTATATTAACAGTACACATTGCAATTAGTGGTTTTGGGTTTTTTGAGTGTGATATAATTTACCCTACCACCTCAGGCTAAAGATTGCTAGAAAGATTGTCACAATATCATATATGTATCATTTCCCCCCTACCTCTACCTCTCCCCCACAATACAGGATTTATGCTGGTCCTTGCTTTTCTCCACTGTGTCATGGAGAGCCTTATCCAGGAGATTCTGTGCAGCTATAGAAAGTTCATGCTACCCTCTGGGACAGAATAGTTCTTCATATAGGCAGCAGTCCTGACTCAGAATTCAGGCTCTAACAATGGAGACATAGACATAGAGAACAGACTTATGGAGACAGGCAGGGCAGAGGAGGGGGAGGGTGGCACAAATGGAGAGTAACATGGAAGCATATATACTACCACATGTAACATAGATAACCAACCAATGGGAATTAGCTGTATGACTCAGGGAACTCAAACCAGGGCTCTGTAAAAATCTGGTGGGGAAACAGATGGGAGGCGGGAGGGAGGTTCAAGAAGGTGGGGACATAGTAAACCTACGCCTGACTCACGTAGATGTATGACAGAGGCCAACACAATATTATGAACCAATTACCCTTCAATTAAAAATAAATTTATTAAAAAAATCAGGCCCTGACTCAGAAATCAGGCCCTGACTCAGATTTAGTTAGCATATTCATACTGGTAGGTAATTCATTATTCTAGGAAACTGGAGGCTTTAAAACATGCTAAAATAATTAGGTAAAGAACTATAGGCTTAGGTGCCAAGAAAGTTTCAGTTCTATGTTTGCCTCTAATTGACTACATATAACCCAGTGTAGATGGAGAAACAGTGGAAACAGTGGCAGACTTTATTTTGGGGGGCTCCAAAATCACTGCAGATGGTGACTGCAGCCATGAGATTAAAAGACGCTTACTCCTTGGAAGGAAAGTTATGACCAATCTAGATAGCATATTCAAAAGCAGAGACATTACTTTGCCAACAAAGGTGCATCTAGTCAAGGCTATGGTTTTTCCTGTGGTCATGTATGGATGTGAGAGTTGGACTGTGAAGAAAGCTGAGCACCAAAGAATTGATGCTTTTGAAGTGTGGTGTTGGAGAAGACTCTGAGAGTCCCTTGGACTGCAGGGAGATCCAACCAGTCCATTCTGAAGGAGATCAGCCCTGGGTGTTCTTTGAAAGGAATGATGCTAAAGCTGAAACTCCAATATTTTGGCCACCTCATGCAAAGAGTTGACTCATTGGAAAAGACTCTGATGCTGGGAGGGATTGGGGGCAGGAGGAGAAGGGGACGACATAGGATGAGATGGCTGGATGGCATCACTGACTCGATGGACGTGAGTCTGAATGAACTCCGGGAGTTGGTGATGGACAGGGAGGCCTGGCGTGCTGCAATTCATGGGATCGCAAAGAGTCGGACATGACTGAGCGACTGAACTGAAATGAGCACAGTGAGAGAGCTTGGGTAAGTTACTGTAACACTTTGAAGAAGTTACCTAACCTCTCTTAGTCTCAGTTGTTGAACCAATTCATGGAGTTTTTAGGGAATCAAATGGAAATATACATGAAGCTTGTTAATAGCGTGCAGGACACATGGTAGGTGTTTAATGTGAAAGAGCTTCTATGATTATGAAAACACAGGCAAGTTGCCTTTTTTCCTTGGTGACTCCATTCTTCCCTATTCAAAACAGAGATCATAGCTGTCATTCAGCATCATTTTATAAGAGCATTTTATATCTTAGTATCCATTAAATGCACTAACCATCTCAGATAAAAGCCTCTCTATGAAGGGAGAAGCAGTTAGCTATGATTTAATAGAAAATATTTGTTCTCCTAATACTTTATAAATAAAACTGATGCCAAACATGTAAGCTTTCTAGACGTTCCAATTCATTATTTTAAGTGCCTCTTTATCAAGTGGGAACATCTGTGTTGAAACAACTTTGATTCAGTGCTTGTCACAGCAACAGTGGTATTTGTCAGGCCTACAATAAATTTCTTTGTATGTTTGCATGTATTTGAGATGCTCAACAATTAATTAGAGAGGAAAAAAGCTCCTTTAGTAAAAAGAAAATAGCAGGTATTAATAAAATGGAAACTTTATCTGTCAGGGTTCCCAGGGGCTTCCTGATAGCTTTGCTTTTTTTCTTTTTTACATTTAAGAGCACATCATTGGTTGCTAATTTAAACACCAATTCCTAAACTGGTGCTGCTGCTGCTAAGTCACTTTAGTCACATCCGACTCTGTGCGACCCCACAGACGGCAGCCCACCAGGCTCCCCCGTCCCTGGGATTCTCCAGGCAAGAACACTGGAGTGGGTTGCCATTTCCTTCTCCAATGCATGAAAGTGAAAAGTGAAAGTGAAGTCGCTCAGTCGTGTCTGACTCTTTGCGACCCCATGGACTGCAGCCTACCAGTCTCCTCCATCCATGGCAGTTTCCAGGCAAGAGTACTGGAGTGGGATGCCGTTGCCTTCTCCGATTCCTAAACTGAGATCAGTATAAATCCAGATATGACTCGTTTCCAAGGTTCTTTGAAAGGATGCTAAAGGTCATGAAACCTAAAGCAGTGGCCAATAAGCTGCAGATCTGGATGTTGCAGCCCCAAATGCAAAACAGACAAGGGAGCAACCCCTAGAAATGTGCCCAGTGTGTAACACTCAATATATATTTCTAATAAATAAATGCTCTAGCTTCTGTTCCTTGTTCCCTACTTGAATATTTTAGGTCTGTAAATCTAGAAGCAGAGTCTTCAGGCAGAAAGGAGTCAGGAAGACCCAGAGAGGAGGAGGAGATGAGGAGAGGGTCTGGCATTCCTCCTTAGGAAAGAGAAGAGATGAGACTGCTGAACTTCTAGGGATCATCACACAGGAAGCCAAGTGACAACAAGGCAGAATCTCCAATCATACGAATTCCGGGGGATTTCTTTGGCTTTCTACCTTCTCTAGGTGTGGGACTGTTTTCCTGGAGTGGTTAGCAAGGAAATTGTAAAATGAGCAGAAATCATGTACCTGGCCTCCAAGACAACAAAGAGGTGGGAAGCCTTGGTCACAAGTGGAAAGGAATCCTAAGAGACAAAGGGATTGGAGAATTGAAGGAAAGGAAGTGGAAGGGGCAGGTGGGAAGAAAGTAATTGAATGGGAGTTTGGGATTAGTAGATGCAAACTGTTATACATAGAATGGATAAACAAGGTCCTACTGGATAGCAGAACAAACTGTATTCAATATCCTGTGATAAACCATAATGGAAAAGAATATGAAAAATGTGTATACATACACAAATGTATGTGTACATATGTATAACTGAATTACATTTCTGTATAGTAGAAATTAAGACAACATTGTACATCAACTACATTTCAATAAGATAAATTTTTAAATAAGTAAATAAAATGCAATGATGAAGACTTTTGAAAATTTTTAGAAATTAAAATTAAAAAAAAAAAGGAAGCAGGCCAAGTCCCTGAAGCTGCAGCAAGGGAAAAAAGAAGACTTGTAGATAGCCTAAGCCAAGAAGCATCCTTGGGGTCACAGCAGTTCTAGTATATAACTTCCTACCCTGAGCTGCATCTCTGCCACTCAGAGACCTCAAAGAGAGCAGCCTGTGTTAAATAACAAGAGGAGCTAATTTTTACACAGTGTTTCCTGTGACCTAGATACTGCTTATGGGCCAGGTGGTGTTACTGTTCCCATTTTACAGGTGAGGAGCCTGGGGCACAGAGGAGTTAAGTGTCTTTTTCAAGGTCTCACTTGTGGTAAATGGCAGAATCAGGATTTGATCCTAAATGATCTAGTCCTGGAGACTAGGCATCTAACCACTGCCTGCGTTCTTCCTCTGTGAATTGAAGGGCACATAACTGAGGGTATGCACCTCGGCTTTAACATCATCGTTTACTTAAATGTGAGAAAAATAAACAAGTGACAAATCGATGTCTTCACTTAATAAACTCTTCTCTCAAAATAAGAGTAAAGTGCTTTTGGAAAATAATCACGAAAAAAATTACTTTCATGATGGGGCAGATCTACTATAAAAATTAAAGTGACTCCAAGAAGCTAGTTGAAGAAGCAGGAAGTAGTGAGCTAGTCAGTTGTAAGCAAAGTTGTAGATTCCACGTCACCAAAAGTCAGGCCCACTGGAAATGTGTGGAGCTCTGTGTCTTTGCTTGGCAAGGCTAACTAACAGAAAAGGGCTCAGAAGACGCTTGTTGGTTTGTGAGAGATTATCAAATATGCTTAAGCACCCTGGAAAACTGGAGCTCAACTGCAGGGAATAGGTCTGGCCCAAACGGGTAAATACAATACAATTAGCAAAGTCTCTTTGGCTGGTGAGCTCTTGTAGGTTGCTACCTTCAGGCATATGTATGTGCACATATGACTGGCTCATGCTGTTGCAGTAGTGTGTAAACAAAACATCCCAAAGCAGTGCCTAGAATAGATTCGAAGGCATCGCAATCAGCAAAAGGATTTTGGTTCTCGACCAGTTCCTGCTGGGTCTACATTCACAGTTGTCAGCTGTTCTTAGAGCTAAACCAATCATAATCTGTGAAGTAATCCAAAAGCAATTACATGGTCCACAGTCGTAACCAGCCTCCAAGATGATCCCCAATGGTCTCCCTGTGTTCCCGCCCCTGTGCAGTCCCCTCCCACTATGCACTAGAGTTGGCCTGTATGACCAATAGAATACAGTAGAATTGAGGGTATGTCACTTTGGAGATTAGGGTGCCAATGACGCTGTCCCAGTTACTCATTTTTCTTCATCAGATCATCTACTCAGGGGGAAGACAGCTGGCCTATGTGAGCAGCCCTGAGAAGAGGCTCAGGGAGCAACAAACTGAAGCCTCCTGTCAGCATGAGTAAGTTTGAAAGCATCCTCAAGCCCAATCAAGACATCAAACATTTGACTACAATCTCATGAGAGACCCAGAGCCAGAACCAGCCAATTAATCCATTCTCAGATTCCTGACTCTCAGAAACTGTGAAATAATATGTTGTTGTAAGCTGCACATTATGGGATAATTTATGAAAGCAGCAATAGAGAATTAATGCATCTACTTGGCCAACATGTGCCAGTGTGAACTACCAACTTTCTTCTGCATGGAAGATGGTCTCAGGCAACAGTTTTACTGAAAATTAAATTGGGAAGACCAATCCTGTCACATGTAAGTAGTCAAAGAATACTGGAGTAGCACTTTCAGGACTCTCATTTCTGCAGATTCACATCCACAGAAGTGGCAAGACTTGTCCATGGACACCCAGTCACTGTTAAAATGTCACTGTCCTCTCAGGCACCTCAAATCCCTCAAGAGCCTCTGGGGCTCACAGCCAGTCACTGAGACCATGAGTAGGGGGAAAGAGAGAGCAGGAGCTGGGAAGAGTCTTTTTACCCTTGATGGTCTTATTTCTGTTTTCCCAAGGCAATTAGTCTCCAGGAATCCAGGGTAAAAAGGCTTGAGGAACCAGGGACCAAACCAGGTTAGGTTTTGCTTTTTCTCTTTACTGCTTAGCTGGGTAAATGCTTCCAGAGCTCAGATTTACCAAGCAGACAGCAGGCCCACAGTGGGACAGTATATTCTTATTTTCAGAAGTTTATTCCCGTATATCCTTCATGCCTACTAGGTCATGCTCTCAAGCTGTAGAATTTTAAGGATCTATTTCATTACACTATTTTATCAGCCCAACACAGGGATGTCACACATAGGACCCAACACTATTGGCTTTTGGGTTCCACTTCCACCTTTCATGGACCTTTTAACATGATACTGGCAGTGCAAAGATTTCAAATCAGTAAATAATTCTAGCAATAATAAATCAGTAAGCATCATCCCAAAACCACTGCTAAGAGGCCAGCTTCCTGAAGGACTTGAGACAGGATGTGGAGCTACTCTGTGGGAAGGAATATGAAAGCTACAGATCCAGGGTGAATGTGCCCTATAGGACAGAATAGGGTCCTAACCTCTAGAGCAGTGCGTCTCAGACTTCAGTGAGCATCAGAAGGTCCCTCAGTCATATCCAACTCATTGTGACCCCATGGACTGCAGCACACCAGGCCTCCCTGTCCATCACCAACTCCCAGAGCTTACTCAAACTCATGTCCATTGAGTCAGTGATGCCATCCAACCATCTCATCCTCTGTCGTCCCCTTCTCCTCTCGCCTTCAATCTTTCCCAGCATCAGGGTCTCCAGCAGAAGGTCCCTGAAGGTTTGTTGGAACAGTTTACTTGCCCCATTCTCGAGGTTCCTGATTCAGTATACCTAGAGTGGAGTTGGATAATCTGCATTTCTAAAAGGTTCCCGCTAATACTGGCCTCACTCTGAAAACTCCTCCTCTAAGCTTTAGATTTAGGGTTATAATCTCAATGGAATTCAACAGCCAAGCAGAAACATAAAGAACTGGCATAACATTAGGGAGTAATGAAGCCTGTTTGAAGAGAATGCACTGGTTATAGTAAACGTTGTCTTCCAACAACACAAGAGAAGACTCTACACATGGACATCACCAGATGGTCAATTCCAAAATCAGATTGATTTTATTCTTTGCAGCCAAAGATGGAGAAGCTCTATACAGTTAATAAAAACAAGACCAGGAACTGACTGTGGCTCAGATCGTGAACTCCTTATTGCCAAATTCAGACTTAAATTGAAGAAAGAGAAAACCACTAGGCCATTCAGATATGACCTAAATCAAATCCCTTATGATTATACAGTGGAAGTGACAAATAGATTTAGGGGATAAGATAGACAGAGTGCCTGAAGAACTACTGACGGAGGTTCGTGACATTGTACAGGAGGCAGTGATCAAGAGCATCCCCAAGAAAAAGAAATGCAAAAAGGCAAAATGGCTGCCTGAGGAGGTCCTACAAATAGCTAAGAAAAGAAGAGTAGTGAAAAGCAAAGGAGAAAAGGAAAGATACATCTGTCTGAATGCAGAGTTC
Source organism: Bison bison bison (assembly GCF_000754665.1). Taxonomy (NCBI): domain Eukaryota; kingdom Metazoa; phylum Chordata; class Mammalia; order Artiodactyla; family Bovidae; genus Bison; species Bison bison. Next base: position 5,079,107 of record NW_011494826.1, on the reverse strand, counting down.
CAAAGAATAGCAAGGAGAGATAAGAAAGCCTTCCTCAGCGATCAATGCAAAGAAATAAAAGAAAGCAATAGAATGGGAAAGACTAGAGATCTATTCAAAAAAATAAGAGATACCAAGGGAACATTTCATGCAAAGATGAGCACAATAAAGGACAGAAATGGTATGGACCTAACAGAAGCAGAAGATATTAAGAAGAGGTGGAAAGAATACACAGAAGAACTATACAAAAAAGATCTTCATGACCCAGATAACCATGATGGTGTGATCACTCACCTAGAGCCAGACATCCTGGAATGTGAAGTCAAGTGGGCCTTAGGAAACATCACTTCTATGAACAAAGCTACTGGAGGTGATGGAATTCCAGTTGAGCTATTTCAAATCCTAAAAGATGATGCTGTTAAAGTGCCACACTCAATGTGCCAGCAAATTTGGAAAACTCAGCAGTGGCCACAGGACTGAAAAAGGTCAGTTTTGATTCCAAGCCCAAAGAAGAGCAATGCCAAAGAATGTTCAAACTACTGCACAATTGCACTCATTTCACACACTAGCAAATTAATGCTCAAAATTCTCCAAGACAGGCTTCAACAATATGTGAACCATCAACTTCCAGATGTTAAAGCTGGTTTTAGAAAAGGCAGAAGAACCAGAGATCAAATTGCCAATATCTTTTGGATTATAGAAAAGGCAAGAGAATCCCAGAAAAAAAATCTACTGCTATACTGATTATGCCAAAATTTTGCCTGTGCAGATCACAAGAAACTGTGGACAATTCTTCAAGAGATGGAAATACTTGACCACCTTACCTGCCTCCTGAGAAATCTGTGTACAGGTCAGGAAGCAACAGTTAGAACCAGACATGGAACAACAGACTGGTTCCAAATTGGGAAAGGATTATGTCAATGATATATATTGTCACCCTGCTTATTTAACTTATATGCAGAATACATCATATGAAATGCAGGGCTGGATGAAGCACAAGCTGGAATCAAGAATGCAAGGATAAATGTCAATAACCTCAGATACACAGATGATACCACCCTTATGGCAGAAAGTGAAGAAACTGAAGAGCCTCTTGATGAAAATTAAAGAGGAGAGTGAAAAAGCTGGCTTAAAACTTAACATTCAAAAAACTAAGATCGCGGCATCTGGTCCCATCACTTCATGGCAAATACATGTGGAAACAATGGAAGCAGTGACAGACACTATTTTCTGGGCTCCAAAATCACTGCAGGTGGTGACTGCAGCCATGAAATTAAAAGATGCTTGTTCCTGGGGAGAAAAGCTATGACCAACCTAGACAGCATATTAAAAAGTAGAGATGTTACTTTGCCAACAAAGATCCATATAGTCAAAGCTATGGTTTTTCCAGTAATCATGTATGGATGTGAGAGTTGGACCATAAAGAAGGCTGAATGCTGAAGAACTGATGCTTTTGAACTGTGGTGTTGGAGAAGACTCTTGAGAGTCCCTTGGACTGCAAGGAGATCCAACCAGTTAATCACAAAGGAAATCAGTCCTGAATATTCATTGGAAGGACTGATGCTGAAGCTTAAACTCCAATACTTTGGCCATTTGATGTGGAGAACTGACTCATTGGAAAAAACTCTGATGCAGGGAAAGATTGAAGGGAGGGGGACAAGGAGACAACAGAGGATGAGATGGTTGGATGGCATCACCGACTTAATGGACATGAGTTTGAGTAAGCTCCAGGAGTTGGTGATGGACAGGGAGGCCTGGTGTGCTACAGTCCATGGGGTTGCAGAGAGTCAGAAACAACTAAGCAACTGAACTCAATGAAGCCTGTGGTGAACTGAAAAAAATGTATCCATGATTTAAAAGCCATTCAAATCAAAAGCATTATTTTAAACATGGTGCAGGAAGGTAGACGTCTGGGACCCTGGCTCATGTGTTGGCTCTCACTGTTCACTCTAACAGCTCCACATGTACCCTCTGAAAACAGCATAGAAATTCATAACATAATCAGAGTTCTGTAACTTAAATTGGGCCTTTTTCCTCCTGAGTCCTTTTTCAGAGGAGTTATATAGATCATTAATAATTGGGGCACCATACTAATGCCCATTAGAAATGAGCTGACACAGATACCAGGGAAATGTAATTAAAGGACCTAAGAGTTGGCAAGTGTGCTGGATATTCCACATTTCCCCCTTCATACTCACTCTCCCACCCTACTGTGTTCCCAGAGACGGAGCTCTGGGGACCTAGTGAACTGGGCTCCCTAACCTTCCAGTTTCTGATTGGGATTGGCCAACATGAGGCTTTGGTAGGAGACAGGAAGGAGAAGGAGAGAGAGATCACTCCCCTGGGCCATGATTGTCAGTACTCATGCTCTTCTAAGACCACAACTCCAATTTGGTGGACCCCTCCTAGAGTCACAGCTTCTTCCTGGGAAGCCATCTGCTCCCCTGGTCACTTCATGTCCACAGGCAGAAGCAGCTCCCTGCTTCACTGTTCCCTGTTGTTTTCCCATAGCCCTGACCCAATTTCTAGTCCCCTTCAGTCACTTGTTCTGAGTGTGTTTTGTGTCATGATGGTGACTGCAGCCATGAAAGTAAAAGATGCTTGCTCCTTGGAAGAAGAAAAGCTATAATAAAGCTAGACAGCATATTAAAAAGCAGATGTATCACTTTGTTGACAAAGGCCCATATAGTCAAAGCTTTGGTTTTTCCAGTAGTCATGTACGGATGTGAGAGTTGGACTATAAAGAAAGCTGAGCACTGAAGAATTGATGCTTTCAAACTGTGGTGTTGGAGAAGACTCTGAGAGTTCCTTGAACAGCAAGGAGATCAAACCAGTCAATTCTAAAGGAAATCTACCCTGAATATTCATTGGAAGGACTGATGCTGAAGCTCCAATACTTTGGCAATGTGATGTGAAGAGCCAACTCATTGGAAAAGACCCTGATGCTGGGAAAGACTGAAGACAAGAGGAGAAGGGGATGACAGAGGATGAGATGGACGGCATCACCAACTCAATGGACATGAGTTTGAGCAAACTCCAAGAGATGGTGAACGACAGAGAAGCCTCGCATGCTGCAGTCCATGGGGTTGCAAAGAGGTGGACACGACTTAGTGACTGAACAACAATACCTGGAATGTCCTGATTCAGTTTTACTGTACGAGATGCAGAACGTTCCTCATTAGCATCACTGTTACATAAGACAATTTAGCAGCAACAAAAGCAAACAGCAGAACAGTGGTCCTTTGTCCTTCAGTAAAACTAAATACTAACTGTTGTCCAATTATAGAATTTCACATTTTTCCTCCAAATGCCAATCATCCTTCCATTTCTGGAGCCCAGGTTGAGGTGGTTCAGGGGAAGACCGGAGAAGGCAATGGCAACCCACTCCAGTACTCTTGCCTGGAAAATCCCATGGGCAGAGGAGCCTGGTGGGCTGCAGTCTGTGGGGTCGCTGAGTCACACATGACTGAACAGTTTCACTTTCATGCACTGGAGATGGAAATGGCAACCCACTCCAGTGTTCTTGCCTGGAGAATACCAGGGACGGGGGAACCTGGTGGGCTGCCGTCTATGGGGTCGCGCAGAGTTGGACACAACAGAAGCAACTTAGCAGCTGCAGCAGCAGCCGCAGGGGAAGACCAGATAAGCACAACATTAGCCTCACCTGCAGGGATCTCCCTGCTGCCAAGCCTTCTGTTTGCTATTGTTCACTCAGAAGCCTCTAAAAGCACTACTAGGAGTCCCAAATGAGACCTGTCATTATAGTCCAGGGATCCCAAAGCTAGGACACAGTTGTGCACACCTGACATCTCCATGAGATTGCTCAGATTTCCCCAGTGTGTCAGTGACACATTTGGGACAACTGTCAACCTTTTAGTTCCTCAGGTTTCAGGCAACAGAAAGCGCCACAGGTAACTAAAAACAGAACTTGCCGATCTCCACAAATTGGTCTGCTGGTGAAATCAGGCTGCCGGGGTCTCATTAAGAGTGACAGGTCAGTATCACTTCTTATTTCATGACAAGAAAATACAAACCATCCTGGGCTATGAGGCAAAGGCATACATGAGAAATCATAAATTGGCAGCTCGCAGGCATGTCTCGGTTGGCCCATGTAGTGTTTGGGTTTTTGGTTTTTTTTTTAAGTTGGTTGCCAACATATAATGTTTGAGAGAATTCATATAAAAATCTAGAGTTTCAGCTTTTACTGGAAAAAAAAGTCTCTCAAAGCAGTACGATGCTGTACATGGAATAAAATAAACCATAAACCTTGATGGAAGTCTTAACAGCTGTAAACTAATAAGAGAATGACAATGGTTTAGTTTTGCTCATCACCTAGAGAGACACTAATAATTAGGTATCTGTTGATTGCAAGACAGCTACTGCAGACAGAAGTGCAGAGAATACATATTTACATCAGCCTGATGTTCAGCAAGCACACTGCTTGTGATTTCAAAATTGCTAAGGAATGACTGGGTCCCAGGGAGTTATCTCTTTTGTGACTGGAATGGTCGGAGACATCCATTTAATAGGTAGCAAGGGGGTAGTAAGCTGGACAGCCATGGATTACACTGATGTCAGGATGAAAACAATGCTTCCCTTCTTGTGTGGCAATGAATATATCAGCTACCAGGGAGGTCCTTCTGTGAAAATCAGGCTTTCTGATCTCCAGGCCTGTCCCATTAACCAGAAGGCCACACTGGCACAAGAGGCTCCAGGTGTGAAAACAGCCTAACTAAGCAGTGAGAGTTGGCTTCCCTGGAGGCTCAGATGGTAAAAGAATCCACCTGTAATGCAGGAGACTCAGTCTGATCCCTAGATCAGGAAGATCTCCTGGAGAACGGAGTGACTACCCACTCCAGTATTCTTGCCTGGATAATTACATGAACAGAGAAGCCTGGCAGGCTACAGTCCATGGAGTCGCAAAGAACTGGACATGACTGAGCGACTAATATTTTCATTTTTTCACAAGCAATGAGAGTAAAACATAATCTTGAAAAAAAAGTGATGTTGGTGGCCCAAGAAGGTGAGGGAGGCCGTGTGCGCGCCGCCCCCCACCCCCACCCCCGCCCCTCCTCACTGCCCTGCTCCATTCCTCCAAGGACTAATTTAAGGCATGGTTTTGCTTCAGGAGCCAAACCACACTGGGACATTATTTCACTTTCTCCTTTCCTCCCCTTTGTCGTCCACTAGTCACACTTTAAAACACACATACATATACTGCATCTTAGAGACAGAGGACAAGAAGAGATTTATAGCAAAAAAACACTTGAAGGAGTAGAAAATATTCTATTTCTCAACTCAAGCCTTTCAGACAGCCCACCCAGACTCTTCCCATCATCCTACAGTCTGTTTAACACGGACCACAACTATAAATTTTCAATGATAACAACAATAGCCAAAATTGATGGCACCAGGCATAGAATTATGGGCCAGCCGTGTGCACATCGCTTTATTTAGACCTCGTCATTTAATCCTCTTGATAATCCTATGAGGGCAGCACCATTATTATTTCAATTTTAAGGCTGAGGAGACTTTAGCTCAGGGATATTAAAATAGCTTGTTCAAGGTCATCAGACAGTAAGTAGTATAGCCAGGATTCAAAGGTGATTTCTCTGCTCCCAGAATCTGACACTGAAGATACTAAGGTAATTTTCTCAGAGGTTGTCATGGCAAAGACTTTGGTGCATGTACAGGTCAAAAGTGAAACACAAACGGGATGACAATTTCCTCACATCACAGCCTCGACACAAGTGAGTGTGATGAGACCCAGAACTTGAAGCAGGCTATTCCCAGAGTTCTAAGTTATCCAGTTCTACCCAGGCTTGTTTTCCTCATTGAGCACAATATCATGCAGGCTTCATCTAAGTGAAGTTATTAATTAATGGCCTTCAGTCTTCCAGGACCTAAAGGCAGCCTTCAGCCTCCAGCCGGCAATAAGGTAGGACCCTCAGTCCAACAGCCACAAAGGAATTCTGCCAAGAACCTGAGTAAGCTGGGAATGAATTCTTCCCTAGTCTAGCTAAAAACACCACTCGGTTGATACCTCGATGACACAGTTTTGAGAGACTCTAAACAGAAGACCAAGTTAAGCTGTGCCCAAACTCCTGACCACACAACTGTAAAATAATAAATGTATTTTAAGTCATTAAGTTTGTGATAATTTGTTACACAGCAAAGGAAATTCCCCCCCACAAAGAAATCTGATACATAAACAGTAAAACAGGGATTATGGCCCAAAAAACTAGGTCTGAATTTTTTTTTTCCAACTGACTATTGTCACTCAGAGAAACAGAAGCAGGCAATAAAACTCCATGCAATTTCAGAATGTTTCATTACCAGGGACCTAGTATGTGCACCTCACTCAGCTTAGTGGAGGCTGGGCTTGCTAGCAGATACAAAGATGCCACAACACTGCCCTCAGGGAGACACAGACTCCAAGCAAAAACAGTGATATTGAAACTTCTAGGATGGTCACATGCAGGGAGGGCTCTAGGGTGAGGATGCAAGCTATGAATCTTCAGTGGGAGAAAGTGTGGGTAAGGGCATCAGATAGGGGCCACTTTTGACCTAGGTCTTCCAGGAAAAGAGAGAATACCTCTAGCAAACAAAGGGGTATAGAGCAGACTAAAGAAAACATGAAAATTGTCCGTAACATGACCACTCACAGAGGTACACTCCCTCCCCCACATTTGTGTGAATAAGTAAATTGTGGGGGAGGGAGAGAAGGAGAGGGTGAGCTATCTTCTACTAGATCATCTGTACATATGTCTGTTATATGGAGTGAGTCTTTACAGTCATAAAGAACAGACTCGTGGTTGCCAAAGAGGTGAGTGGGGAAGGGATGCATTTGGAGTTCTGGGTTAACAGATGCAAACTAGTAAATATAGAATGGATAAACAACCAGATCCTACCGTATAGCCCAGGGAACTATATTCAATATCCAGTAATAAACCATAATGGAAAAGAATATAAAAAAGAATGCATGTGTATGCTCAACTGAATCACTTTGCCATACAGCAGAAACACAACACTGTATATCAACTATACTTCAATAAAATAAAGGTTAAAGTGAGTAAGTCTCAGAACTATGTTGGTGTGTCACTCAGTCGTGTCCGACTCTTTGCAACCCATGGACTGCAGCATGCCAGGCTTCCCTGTCCTTCACCATTTCCCAGAGCTTGCTCAAACTCATGTCCATTGAGTCGGTGATGCCACCCAACCATCTCATTTCTATAATCCCCTTCTCCTCCTGCCTTCAATCTTTCCCAGAATCAGGGTCTTTTCTAATGAGTCAGTTCTTCACCTCAGGTGGCCAAAGGACTGGAGTTTCAGTTTCAGCATCAGCGCTTCCAATGAATATTCAGGACTGATTTACTTTAAGATTGACTGGTTTGATCTTCTTGCAGTACAAGGGACTCTCAAGAGTCTTCTCCAACACCAGAGTTCAAAAGCATCAATTCTTTGGTGCTCAGCTTTCTTTATGGTCCAACTTTCACATCTGTACATGACTACTGAAAAAACCATCGGTCAGTTCAGTTCAGTCGCTCAGCCGTGTCCAACTCTTTGCAATCCCATGAATCACAGCACGCCAGGCCTCCCTTTCCATCACAAACTCCCAGAGTTCACTCAGACTCATGTCCATCGAGTCAGTGATGCCATCCAGCCATCTCATCCTCTGTCGTCCCCTTCTCCTCCTGCCCCCAATCCCTCCCAGCATCAGAGTCTTTTCCAATGAGTCAACTCTTTGCATGAGGTGGCCAAAGTA
>NW_011494826.1:5048427-5070904 GCF_000754665.1 Bison bison bison | reverse complement strand
TTCTGAATGTTGAGCTTTAAGCCAACTTTTTCACTCTCCTCTTTCACTTTCATCAGGAGGCTTTTTAGTTCCTCTTCACTTTCTGCCATAAGGGTGGTGTCATCTGCATATCTGAGGTTACTGATATTTCTCCTGGCAATCTTGATTCCAGCTTGTGCTTCATCCAGTCCAGTGTTTCTCATGATGTACTCTGCATATAAGTTAAATAAGCAGGGTGATAATATACAGCCTTGACATACTCCCTTTCCTATTTGGAACCAGTCTGTTGTTCCATGTCCAGTTCTAACTGTTGCTTCCTGACCTGCATACAGATTTCTCAAGAGGCAGGTCAGGTGGTCTGGTATTCCCATCTCTTGAAGAATTTACCATAGCTTTGACTATATGGACCTTTGTTGGCAAAGTAATGGCTCTGCTTTTTAATATGTTGTCTAGGTTGGTCCTATCTTTTCTTCCAAGGAGCAAGTGTCTTTTAATTTCATGGCCGAAATCATCATCCACAGTGATTTTGGAGCCCAAGAAAATAAAGTCTGTCACTGTCTCCATTGTTTCCCCATCTACTTGCCATGAAATGATATGACCAGATGCCATGATCTTAGTTTTTTGAATGTTAGAGTTTTAAGCCAACTTTTTCACTCTCCTTTTTCATTTTTATCAAGAGGCTCTTAAGTTCCTTTTCACTTTCTGCCATAAGGATTGTGTCATCTGCATATCTGAGGTTACTGATACTTATCCTGGTGATCTTGATTCCAGCCTGTGCTTTATCCAAACTGCTATTTCACATAATGCACTCTGCATATAAATTAAATAAGCAGGGTGATAATATACAGCCTTGACATATTTCTTTCCCAATCTGGAACCAGTCCATTGTTCCATTTCTGGTTCTAACTATTGCTTCTTGACCTGTACATAGATTTCTCAGGAGGCAGGTCAGGTGGTCTGGTATTCCCATCTCTTGAAGAATTTTCCACAGTTGTGACCCACACAGTCAAAGGCTTTGGTGTAGTCAGTGAAGCAGAACTAGATGTTTTTCTGGAACTCTCATGATTTTTCTATGATCCAAAAGATGTTGGCAACTTGATTTCTGGTTCCTCTGCTTTTCTAAATCCAGCTTGAACATCTGGAAGTTCTCAGTCATGCACTGTTGAAGCCTGGGAGAATTTTGAGCATTATTTTGCTAGCGTGTGGGATGAGTGCAATTGGGCAGTAGTTTGAACATTTTTTGGCATTGCCTTTCTTTGGGATTAGAATGAAAACTGATCTTTTCCGGTCTTGTGACCACTGCTGTTTTCCAAATTTTCTGGTATGTTGAGTGAAGCATTTTAACAGCATCGTCTTTTAGGATTTGAAATAGCTCAACTGGAATTCCATCACCTCCACTAGCTTTGTTCATGGTGATGCTTCCTAAGGCCTCTTGATACTGCATTTTTCTAATCTGAGAAAGACCGAAGCTATAGGAGTTGTAGTGAACACTGGCTACTGCAGGTAATCAACATGCCTTTTATTGGCTCTGTGCACCCATCCACCTGTGACCTTCAGCACTAGAATTTCACCCCTGCAGAGAATGAATGCCTGGAGGTTACTCACCATCCTCACCCCAGCACCCCCAACTGGTAGTCAATGATAATGATGGGCTGGTTCCAAAGTACAAAAGCCTCAAACTATATCCAAGCTTTTGGAATAGGAAATTGCAACCCACTAGTGGCTGACTATTTTTCTGGGCTCCAAAATCACCGCAGATGGTGATTGCAGCCATGAAGTTAAAAGACGCTTACTTCTTGGAAGGAAAGATATGACCAACCTAGACAGCATATTAAAAAGCAGAGACATGACTTTGTCAACAAAGGTCTATCTAGTCAAGGCTATGGTTTTTCCTGTGGTCATGTATGGATGTGAGAGTTGGACTATAAAGAAAGTTGAGCGCCAAAGAATTGATGCTTTTGAACTGTGGTGTTGGAGAAGACTCTTGAGAGTCCCTTGGACTGCAAGGAGATCCAACCAGTCCATCCTAAAGGAGACCAGTCCTGAGTGTTCATTGGAAGGACTGATGTTGAAGCTAAAACTCCAATACTTTGGCCACCTTATGCAAAGAACTGACTCATTTGAAAAGACCCTGATGCTGGGAAAGATTGAGGGCAGGAGGAGAAGGGAGCAACAGAGGATGAGATGGTTGGACGGCATCATCAATTCAATGGACATGGGTTTGGGTGGACTCTGAGAGTTGGTGATGGACAGGGAGGCCTGGCATGCTACAGTCACGGGGTTGCAAAGAGTCGGACACGACTGAGCGATTGAACTGAACTGAACAGTATTCTTGCCTGGAGAGTCCGGTGGACAGAGGAGCCTGGCAGGCTGCCGTCCATGGGACCACAAAGTGTTGGACATGACTGAGTTACTGAGCACACATGAATCCAAGCTCTTGTGTCCCTGTTCCTTACAATAAAAGGCTTTTGTTTTAGTCTCCCAGACCACCCCTGAGTCTTAAAATGCTGGCTCAAGAATCAATGATTAAGAAATGTGAAGATACAGAAATAAAGAATAGCTGTTAGGTCCAGAAACTGGTAACAATTTAGACCATAAACCAGTCCATGCTAGATAATAAGCCCAGCTTCTTTCTCATGAAGCAGTACAAACCCTAGAGCTTCCAATGGACAGGCTAAGTATGAGACATCACTTGAAACTATATCCTGTCTTGGTCTCGTTTCCACCCCTATCCTGATTCCTTAGCTCCTGGAAGCATTTCCTTAATAAATTCCTTACACTTGTGTCCTTAGCTCAGGATCTGCTTCTAGGGGAACGCAATTCAAGAGAAAAAAAAAATCCCGTGACTTCAGACATGTGGTGTTTGGCTGTTTTTTGGAGCTTGGTAATCTACATTGCTCAGAAAAACATGTCTAGAACATTCTCTGAGTTGGGCTGAGTCAGAGCATCATGCCTACCTGTAGGGGTCACACAGTACGTCCTCCATTACCTGTTGCTCACTCCTAAGATTCATCACTTCTGCTGTCACCTTATAGCTGCTGCTAAGTTCAGCCAGGCCATTGTTGACAAAGGTCCTGAAAACATTCTACTTGCCCTGGGCAGGGGCCTATGCAGCCCAGCCCTGACACCCAAATTTAAAAGTGAAAAATCAACATTTATTACAATAACAGTGATTTCAACACTCTAACCTAAAACTTGGGTTGTGATGACCCATGAGCTCTCTTATGGTCTATTGTGGAGGAAAAATTCAGGTCGCTAAGCTTACAGAGATATGCTATTGGCCCCTATGAAACACGTCAAATCAGGACAATATTAACACTGCTATATAATTGTAAAATAACTCTCCTGAAAAGTGAAGCTCTTCCCTGTATCATATACTGCTTTTATTTATGCTAAGAAATTGCCAGATTCTTTTTAAGAGTAGGAAACCTATGAGGAAAAAAAAAAAAAAAGAAAAACAGATGTCTTTATTTGGATTCTTATCCAGTATGGTAAGAAAGATCTAGAAGCTAGAAGGTAAGGGTTTTTTTTTTTTCCATTTAAGTTAGAATAACATAGTTAAGAAACAAAAGTGGGCCATTGGCAAAAGCTGAACCCTTTCATGTAAAACAGATACTTTAAGCATATCACCCTCTTACCAAGTAGTTTTCACAATATCATGGTGCTAGTTTAAAATTTTCTTTAAGGAAAACAGAAATTAAAATTTGCTTAAAATAATCCTTTGAGAGAAGCAACAAAATACTTCAAATGTGAGTCAGCAACTTACTGCCTGAATCCTCTTAATAGGTTCATATACTACTTTCAATCTATCTCTTTGTTTTATAAGAGAAACCAATTAAGAAACAATATAGATGGGAAAGTTCAGAGGGTTGGCATGACAGCTAAATACAATGGGAGTGAAGCACCATGACAGCCAGCACGAATAGTGAACAGCATAGTCTCAGGGTAAGGGGAGTAGCGATGAACACAATTTGGGGATCAAAAATTTGTAGGTTTGCTTTCCAGCTGTAAAGCTGGATGATTTTGAGCAAATTACTTCATCTCTGTGAACCTCATTTTTCTGGATCTGTAAAACAGGGCTAATGATACCTTTCATGGAATCAGGATGTGGGATAAAGATATGTATATGTAGTAGGATGGAGAAATATTTATTCATCAGGATTCCAAGAGATTTGAGAAAGATATACTATACATGACTACTAGAAAAACCATAGCTTTGACTAGATGGACCTTTGTTGGCAAAGTAATAGCTCTGCTTTTTAATATGCTATCTAGGTTGGTCATAGCTTTTCTTCCAAGGAGCAAGCGTCTTTTAATTTCATGGCTGCAGTCACCATCTGCAGTGATTTTGGAGCCCCCCCCCCCAAAATAAAATCTCTCACTTGTTTCCATTGTTTCACCATCTATTTGCCATGAAGTGATAGGACCAGATGCCATGATCTTAGTTTTTTGAATGTTGAGCTTTAAGCCAACTTTCTCACTCTCCTATTTTCATCAAAAGGCTCTTTAGTTCTTCTTCGCTTTCTGCCATAAGGGTGGTGTTATATGCATATCTGAGGTTATTGATATTTCTCCCTGCAACCTTGATTCCAGCTTGTGTTTCATCTAGCCTGGCATTTTGCATGATGTACTCTGCATGTAAGTCAAATAAGCAGGGTGACAATATACAGCCTTGATGTACTCCTTTTCTGATTTGGAACCAGTCTGTTGTTCCATGTCTGGTTCTAACTGTTGCTTCTTGACCTGTATACAGATTTCTCAGGCAGGTCAGGTGGTTTGGTATTCCCATCTCTTGAAGAATTTTCCAGTTTGTTGTGATCCACACAGTCAGAGGCTTTGGCGTAGTCAATAAAGCAGAAATAGATGTTTTTCTGGAACTCTCTTGTTTTTTCAATTATCCAAAGGATGTTGGCAATTTGATCTGATTCCTCTGCTGTTTCTAAATCCAGCTTGAACATCTGGAAGTTCACAGTTCACGTACTGTTGAAGCCTGGCTTGGAGAATTTTGAGCATTACTTTGCTAGCGTGTGAGATGAGTGCAATTCTGTGGTAGTTTGAACTTTCTTTGGCATTCCCCTTCCTTGGGATTGGAATGAAAACTGACCTTTTCCAGTCCTGTGGCCACTGCTGAGTTTTCCACATTTGCCAGCATATTGAGTGCAGCACTTTCACAGCATCATCTTTTAGGATTTGGAATAGCTCAACTGGAATTCCATCACCTCCACTAGCTTTGTCTGTAGTGATGCTTCCTAAGGCCCACTTGACTTCACATTCCAGGATACCTGGCTCTAGGTGAGGGATCACACCATTGTGATTATCTGGGTTGTGAAGATCTTTTTTATATAGTTCTTCTGTGTATTCTTGCCACCTTTTCTTAATATCTTCTGCTTCTGTTAGGTCCATACCATTTCTGTCCTTTATGGAGCCCATCTTTGCATGAAATGTTCCCTTGGTATCTCTAATTTTCTTGAAGAGATCTCTAGTGTTTCCCATTCTTTCTAGTTGTTTTCTTGAAAATCTCTAATTTTCTTGAAGAGATTTTCTAGTTGATTTCTTGAAAATCTCTAATTTTCTTGAAGAGATGTCTAGTGTTTCCCATTCATTCTAGTTGTTTTCCTCTATTTCTTTGCACTGATCACTGAGGCAGGCTTTCTTACCTCTCCTTGCTATTCTTTGGAACTCTGCATTCAAATGGGTATATCTTTCCTTTTTCTCCTTTGCCTTTTGCTTTTCTTCTTTTCTCAGCTCTTTGTAAGGCCTCCTCTGACAACCATTTTGCCTTTTTGCATTTCTTTTTCTTGGGGATGGTCTTGATTACAGCCTCCTGTACAACGTCACAAACCTCTGTCCATAGTTTTTCAGGCACTCTATCAGATCTAACTTGGGCCTTCCCTAGTGGCTTATATGGTAAAGAGTCTGCCTGCAGTGCAGCAGACCTGGGTTCAATCCCTGGGTTGGGAAGATCCCCTGGAGAAGGAAATAGCAACCCACTTCAGTATCCTTCCTTGGAAAATCCCATGGACAGAGGAGCCTGGTAGGCTACCATCTATGGGGTCACAAAGAGTCAGACACAACTGAGTGACTTTACTTACTTACTTACTTATCAGATCTAATCCCTTAAATCTGTTTGTCACTTCCACTGTATAATCATAAGGGATTTGATTTAGGTCATACCTGAATGGTCTAGTGGTTTTCCCTACTTTCTTCAATTTAAGTCTGGTTTTAGCAATAAGGAGTTCATGATATGAGCCACAGTCAGTTCGCAGTCTTGTTTTTGCTGACTGTATAGAGCTTCCTCATCTTTGGCTTCAAAGAATATAATCAATCTGATTTCAGTATTGACCATCTGGTGATGTCCATGTGTAGTCTTCTCTTGTGTTGTTGGAAGAGGATGTTTGCTATGACCAGTGCTTCAGTAACAAGCCATGCCCTGTAGGGCCACCCAAAATGACAGGTCATGTTGGAGACTTCTGACAAAATGTGGTCCAATGGAGAAGGGAATGGCAAACCACTTCAGTATTCTTGCCTTGAGAACCCCATAAATAGTATGAAAAGTAGCAATTGTACTCCAGGGCATTTACTACACCTATCCACAAATGAAAATATATATATTCATAAAGCCTTGTACAAGAGTTTTCATAAGTTTTATTCATAATAGTCGGAAAACTGGGCACCTCCTAACTTCACACATCCCCACTGGTGCAGGCTATTTGGCGGGCCTCTCAAGACCAGATGTGAATACCAGCCTCCATGCTTATGTTTCCCCTCAACCTGTCCCCCTCCAGCGCCTGAGCACTCTTCCCAGCCTCTCTCTTGGCAGACACTAAGACAGGTCTGTAGGGTGATTAAAAGCCCTATGTCATATATTGTGTGATTCCATTATATGAAATGTCAAGAAATACAGAGATGCAGGAAGTAAATAAGTAGTTGTCAGAGTTTAAAGGGTGGGTGGAATGGGGACTGACTATGAAGGGGTACAGGGTTTCTTCTGAGGGTGATGACATAGTTTAAAATAGTACTGATGGTTGTGCAATGCTGAATATACTAAAAGAACACTAAACAGTACATATTAAAAGAGTGAAGAGTGAATTTTATGATATGTAGATTACATGTCAATAAAGCTAAATAAATTACTTAAAAAAACACAAAAAGCAAAAATAAAACTTTAGTCTAGTCACCCCTTCTGAAAGTCACCCTCAGTCAATAAGAGTGATTCTCCAGGGTTCCCCACCCCTCACTTGACTTTGAGGAAGATAATGTCCCCTCTGTCCTCTCCCTCAAGGGTCTCCTCAGGGTTGGACAAATTCTACAGCTCCTTAGTTAGCTGCCTACAGAGGTGCAGGTAAGGACATGGTGGGAGATGTGCAGCCTCACTTGTGAGTGGCTCATGGGATACTTAGCACCTTTTATTTGGAGCTTTAGGCCTTAACTATAAATCTGAATACTGCAAAAATTTCCCACTCAATATTATTAATACAAGTGACATGAATATTTCTTCCAGAAATTTGAAAGAATATAAATTATATATACAAGAAGAACCAGATCTTCAAAATGCTACAAAAGAGGTACATTAGTATATCTTCACTGCAAGTAAGAATAAGCAGTATTATTATTAATGCTGAGCAAAAATAAAGATGTTGCACAGACCCCTCAGCCTTCCACCAGTGGGTCTTTGGTGGCATCTGTTGCTAGATTTGCCTTGCTTGGCTAATAAGAAAGTCAGAGTTACAGAGGAAGTCAAGTACACGCAGGCACGGCCTAGAAAGGTTAAGGCCTTCACCTGACAACTGGAGATCAGACCCAAATTGATTTTGTTAACTTTGAGGAGATTTAAAGGAAAGAGCAGAAAATGCCCTTTGGTTAGAAATGAACAATCTTTAGCTTCAGGCATCATTGGTAAATGGGTGATTTTTATCAAGTAGCAGAAGTATTACCTTTTTAGTACTAAAGTTACTTTTTTACTTGGACTGAATTCTCCAAACAATCATATACTTCTTTGCAGTCCTATCCACAGTAAACGGATCATATCACCCTCTTAGTTATTTGAGGTCATTACTACAAATCCTAACTGGTGCTCTAAGGATATAAAACAGTGACACACTCAAAAGCCATTTGACATGAGCAGGTTCTTTGCCCCAGACACTATGGGGGGAAAAAAACAACCCTTATTCACTGTTTTTTTCAATTGTTTATTCCTTAGAGACTTTTCTGAATTATTCCTTACGCTCAATCAAATGACCCTTCTCACTGCTGCATACTGTGTACTGTGTGTGTGTTAGTTGCTCAGTTGTGTCTGACTCTTTGCAACCCCTTGGACTGTAGCCCACCAGGCTTCTCTATCCATGGGATTCTCCAGGCAAGAATACTGGAGTGGACTGCCATTTCCTTCTCCAGAGGATGCTCCCGACCCATGGGTTGAACTCTGGTCTCCTACACTGCAGGCAGATTCTTTACCATTTGAGCTACAGTATAAGAGACATTAGGGCTTCCCTGTGGCTCAGATGGTAAAGCGTCTGCCTGCAGCGCGGGAGACCAGGGTTTGATTCCTGGGTCGGGAAGATCCCCTGGAGAAGGAAATGGCAATCCACTCCAGTACTCTTGCCTGGAAAATCCCATGTTCAGAGGAGCCTGATAGGCTACAGTCCATGGGGTAGCAAAGAGTCGGACGTGACTGAGCGACTTCACTTTCACTTTCATAAGAGACATTACTTTGCCAACAAAGGTCCGTCTAGTCAAGGCTACGTTTTTTCCAGTGGTCATGTATGGATGTGAGAGTTGGACAGTGAAGAAAGCTGAGCGCCGAAGAATTGATGCTTTTGAACTGTGGTGTTGGAGAAGACTCTTGAGAGTCCCTTGGACTGCAAAGAGATCCAACCAGTCCATCCTAAGGAAAATCAGTCCTGGGTGTTCACTGGAAGGACTGATGCTAAAGCTGAAACTCCAATACTTTGGCCACCTCATACGAAGAGTTGACTCACTGGAAAAGACTCTGATGCTGGGAGGGATTAGGGGCAGGAGGAGAAGGGGACGACAGAGGATGAGATGGCTGGATTGTATCAGCGACCCAATGGACATGAGTTTGAGTGAACTCCAGGAGTTGGTGATGGACAGGGAGCCCTGGCGTGCTGAGATTCATGGGGTCGCAAAGAGTCGGACACGACTGAGTGACTGAACTGAACTGAAAGGAGGATTAAATTAGAAGCCCTTTATAACCTGATGTTCCTGGTCTTTGGGCTTGGAAACCACATAACCATGTGCATTTGAACTTCATGAAAATAAAGAGTAGGTTATGACAATGTGTCTGAGCAGACCTCTAGGAAACAAAGTGTGTTATCTCCCCTGTATGTGAATCAAGGTTTGCTATTCAGGGACCATTTGTGGTTATTTCTTGGTTCTGGCTCTGTTTAGCATAGGTGAGGTTACCAGATACTTTTTCTGAATTCCTAATAAGTAATGCTGAACCACAGTTTCCAGACAGAAATTAGACATCACAAGGAGGCACTGATTCTCATATCATTGGGTTATTATTTTAATTAAAAATCTATCAACAGATGAAAATAGTGCATCTTTGAAAGTGCCTTAATATTACTAAGGAGTTAGTTACTCACTTACCTGGCCCATATCTTGAAATTAATTCCTAAAGCTATTTATACTGTGTGGGCTGTCCCTGGAGCCGCACTTTAAAGGATGCTATTTCCAGCACGAGCTCAGTCATTCAGGGAAGTATCCTGGGGTTTTCAGTTCAAAAAAATCAAATTAGTATAGCTGGGCCGATTACCAAAAGCCATTAGGAGACTTGGACTGCCTTTTTAACAGCTCCCTCTTCTCCTGCACTCTTCCTGCCTTGGCACCATGGATGTTCAGTGTGAGAGCCTTTCTTCTGAATTGCTTTTGGCACAGGCTGCAGGCAGGCAACCATGGAGTCAGAAGCTCATCCAGAATCAAAGTTAGACGACAATGTTGATCTTGGCTCCAAGAGTCAAAAGGAGAGTTCCATTTTGTCCTGCTCTGCCCCATGTCAAGGATAGTCAGTTATTTTTCAGGGCTTTTGATAACCTAATTTCAATGTTAAAATGTGGGTCTCAATAATAAAAACTGGTCACCATATTTTTATCAATTATATTTTCAGAATTACAAAAAATAATTCTCTATCTGGGTTTATTATGGACTGAATTGTATTCCAACACCCCCACCCCCTACAAATTCCTGTGTTTAAGTCTTAATCTCCCCACCCTCCAGTATTTCAGAATCTGACTGGATTTGGAGATAGTCTTTTAAGAGGTAATTAAGTTAAAATAAGGTCATTAGGATGCACCCTGATCCAATATGACTGGTGTTATTATAAGGAGATTAGGACACAGACACAGAATAGGGAGGAGACTGCCATCTACAAGTCAAGGAGAGACCGCAGAAGGAACTAACCCTGTGGACACCTTGATCTTGGGTTCCAGCCATCAGAACTGTGAGAAAACAAATTTCTGTTTTTCATGCCATCCAATCATTGCGAGCAACCCTAGAAGATTCATACAAGGTTTCACTGGTTAAAAATCCACATCATAAATCAGAATAGTAGAAGAAAGCTCAAAACCACATATGGCAGCAATGGTACCAAGGACAGTATTTCAGTTGGAATTTAAAAAGTGGTTTTTTGCTTTAACTGACCCTACTTAGATATGGCTTACGTATAAAATTTGAAATCACCCACTAGGTCCCCGTGAAATAGTTACTCTTTGAACAGAGGAGTTCTTTGTCCTATTCTAGAATCATGTTGCAACAATTTGTACAAACATTTTTACAAAACAATTTGTGCAAATAACAAATATTTTATGAATATTTTCTATACTCTTTACTTTGAACACCTCTCTCCTCTTCTAGAGCACAATGAACTCTTCTGAATTTCAAGTTTGGTGTCCTTTGTTCCTGCTCTAGGGTCTGTATGCTGTTCAACCAACCCTCTCCCTTCCTAGTATCAGCTAATTAGCTTCTCTCCCACCATTGCCTACATCCCTTGCTTCTCCAGCCAAAAAGGAGACCCTCCTGAGAGAAACACACATAGATAGGTGCTAATTTTCAACACCTTGTGGGTTATTTTCCTTATTGGTCTTCAGTCGCTCAGTCATGTCCGACTCTTTGTGATCCCATGAATCACAGCACGCCAGGCCTCCCTGTCCATCACCAACTCCCAGAGTTCACTCAGACTCACGTCCATCGAGTCAGTGATGCCATCCAGCCATCCTATCCTCTGTCGTCCCCTTCTCCTCCTGCCCCAATCCCTTCCAGCATCAGAGTCTTTTTCAATGAGTCAACTCTTCGCATGTAGTCACTATGAATTAATCAGCTATTAGTGATAGAAGCTTTCTTTACTTGTAAAAATAAAAAAAATAAATAATGTACTGAAATGTAATTTCTGAAGAACATAAGCAAGATTATCCTAATTTGAGAAAAATTTTTTCAACAACTCTTGAAACTCCAATGCTTTGGGCCATCTGATGAGAAGGACTGACTCATCTGAAAAGACCGTGGTGCTGGGAAAGATTGAAGGTGGGAGGAGAAGGAAATGACAGAGGATGAGATGGTTGGATGGCATCACCGACTTGATGGACATGAGTTTGAATAAACTCTGGGAGTTGGCTATGGACAGGGAGGCCTGGTGTGCTGCAGTCCATGGGGTCACAAAGAGTCGGACACGACTGAGCAACCGAACTGAACTGAAACAACTGTGCATTCAGATGAAAATTTCAAAGATAGGAGATGAACTGTCACAATGCAAGTCCATGGAATCATTCATGTGGACTTGCTCCTAGAGAGAGATGGTTCTCAATTCAAGGAAACTGAGGAATATTTAGAAAATTCAAATAGATACTATTCTCAGACATCCTGAGTTCATTGGTCTGGAGTAGAGTCCATTCACTGATACTTCAAAAATATATCAGAAATTTGAAGGAGGGTTATTAAAGAAGGAAAGAGACAGGAAAAAGTTAGTGAAAAGGAGACAGAGAGATTATAAGAGTGATTGAGAGATAAACAGGAGGGAGGAATTGGTTCATTTTTTGTTCCTAACTACTAGGACCCTTTGCAAGCAAAATTTGGAATAAATTAGATTTGATTGCAGCTAAGAGCATCATATTAAGACCTTGGAAAAACACAAATTGTTGTATTGCAAAATGGATGTTATCTTTAACTGTGGCATCACCATGAGACAGCTTTATAAATTACAGGGTACAATGGGTTATTTTGATGAGATTATGGGTTTTTTATATTGCTTACTCAGACAGGGATAATAACAGAATATAATCATGTATATGTTTATAGTTTCTATTGAAAAATCCCTTAAAGATGACCAGGGTGAAATTAATGATGATTGCATTTCCAAGGTGTGCTTTCTTTATAATGAAGTTGGTACCACCTGTTAATCTGAGCAACCATATTTAGATGGCAAGGTGGGCAAGATTCCACCTAGACGTAACATAGTATGCTATCTAACTGCAACCTGGTTTTCCTGCCATTCTTCCTACTGGGTAATATTCATTTGTTGATCTTTTTGTGGTCTTCAAGTAACAAATACTTGGAAATTCAAGCAGTGTTTTAAGTTATTTAAAAGGGTTCATTATTTACCATTGTAAATTAATTAAAATTTTTGTTTTTGAATCAATTAGACAAGAAGAAAAAGCTGATTAAAATAGTGCCAAGGCAAAACAATATTTAGTACCAAAGTAACTGTACACAGAGAAGTTGGCTGAGATAATACCAAAGTTCTTTTGATTACACAGTAACCAAAGTTACTGTGTATATATTATTTGTCAACTGCAATAAAGAATATCTTTATAAAGGTATTAAAGAAGGGACTTTCCTTGAAGTCCATTGTTTAAGATGCCATGCTCCCAATTCAGGGTTCTATCCCTAGTCAGGAAACTACAATACCACATATCATGTGTGTAGCCAAAATAAAAATTAAATAACAGATATGAAAAGAAAACATGCCTTTCTCCATCTGAATATTCTGTTTCAAATTCAACATTCTTCAAAATGTGCTTATTTCCTCTCACTCCCCAAAGTCTTAACCCCAGTTCACAACATCATCCTCTCATCAAATTAGAAAGTTCCACTCCATCAACTTCTCTCTCTCCCCTTCTTATCCCCAATCCACTCCATCTATCTAGCCAATTCTACTTCCTGTTTTCTTCTGAAGTCTCTTCTAACACTCTCCAGTCCACCACCACAAGATTCCTGCAGGTCTACATCTTACCTGGACAACGGCAAGTGTCTCCTGATAGAGTATTAAGTCATCTCAAAGGCACACATACTTTTAGGAATGAAGTCATTATTAAAACAACAAAACAACACCAACAACAAAGATCTCCCTGTATCTGATCTCGCCTCCCCATCCCAGCTCCCCATGCCATTTCCTATAACGTTTCCAGAAATATCTTTGCAAAATAAAAATTGAGTGTATTATTCCTTTGCTTAAAACCTTTCGATGCTTAAAAGATATAGTTCAAATTTCTCAGCATTCTAACCATTTCATACCTGCCCACAAGGAATAATTACATTTATTTCTCTAACAAGCTACACTCCCTCCATATCACATCTTTGCACTCTCTACTTTCTCTTTCTAGAATATCCTTTAGCATTTTCTCTCACTAACCTTAAACTCCTTCTCTGCCTCAACTTTTAAGCCTGGAATAAAATATTGCCATTTGGCCCAGTCAGTGTCTCCTGGAATGAATTAGTTGATCCTTTCTACCGATAGCCCTAACACTCTGTATAAACATTAACTGTAAGTTATGAATTGGGCAATAACTATAGAGCACCTACTGTGTACTAGATGCTAGTGATACTGTAGCAAATAAGGTCAAGTCCATGTTCTCACAATGGACACAAATGTGTCCATTGGGAGAGACAGATAATAAACAAAAAGAGCAGTTTCTATAGTGATGTAGAGACAGAAATCCAACTGGAAGAGATTAAGAGCAGAATAGGAGATGATAAAGTGGAAACACCCTGGCACTTCTGGGGGTTTTATTTATTTTCATTTCTTCTTCGTCCTCTTGACTGTGACCCACAGACGAACAATGACATTTATTGACGTAATTGAGGGCACAGCATACTATTTGGCTTGTAGTAAGTAATCAATACATGTTGGATAAAAAAAGAATGAAAAAGGAAGGGCAAGAAAAGATGAAACTTCATACCCAGTTTCTGCCATGCCAGCTTTTGGATAACTTACTCAACTGGGGACAGAAAGCCTACATGCTAAAGTTAGCAGATCAAATACTCTAACTTTGATGGACTGATAACTGACACTTAACTTTTTACATATTGAAGGTCAAAGGGAACTGCAGTCTGCAGCCAAGAGTGGGAATTCATGGGTAGTAAAGGATTTTATACATGTTATATAGAGTCAGATACTGAACTGGTATCAGGACACATATAAAGATGGACATGCTCCTTGGGAAAATTAAGAACATGGGTGCTAACTGTAATACTAGAGTATGAATAATCAACAGAAAAACTGAAACTTAAGTTGGATATACAAATTTTAACACTAATTGCAGTCATTTATGTTAACTACTGACCGTTTATACTTAATTATCTTGTAGCACAATGATAATTTTCACTCACGCGACATTACAATTTTAACATTAATTTAAGCCATTCAGGTATGACCTAAATCAAATCCCTTATTATTATACTGCTGCTGCTGCTAAGTCGCTTCAGTCATGTCCGACTCTGTACAACCCCATAGACGGCAGCCCACCAGGCTCCACCGTCCCTGGGATTCTCCAGGCAAGAACACTGGAGTGGGTTGCCATTTCCTTCTCCAATTATTATACAGTGGAGGTAACAAATAGATTCAAGGGACTAGACCTGGTAGACAAAATGCCTGAACAACTATGGACGGAAGTTTGTAACACTGTACAGAAGTCAGTGACCAAAACCATCCCAAAGAAAAATGAATGCAAGAAGGCACAGTGGTTGTCTGAGGAGGCTTTACAAATAGCTGAAAAAGAAGAGAAGCAAAAGGCAAGGGTGAAAGGGAAAGATACACCCAGCTGAACGCAGAGTTCCAGAGAATAACAAGGAGAGATAAGAAAGTATTCTTAACTGAACAATGCAAAGACATAGAGGAAAACAATAGAATGGGAAACACTAGAAAACTGGAAATACGAAGGGAATATTTCATGCAAGAATAGGCATGACAAAGACAGAAACAGTATGAACCTAACAGAACCAGAAGATATTACGAAGGTGACAAGAATACACAGAAGAACTATACAAAAAAGATCTTCATGACCCAGATAATCATGATGGTGTGGTCACTCACCTAGAACCAGACATCATGGAGTATAAGTCAAGTAAGCCTTAGGAAACATTACTACGAACAAAGCTAATGGAGGTGATGGAATTCCAACTGAGCTATTTCACATCCTAAAAGATGATGCCATTAAAGAGCTGCACTCAATATGCCAACAAGTTTGGAAAACTCAGCAGTGGCCACAGGTCTGGAAAAGGTCAGTTTTCATTCCAATCCAAAAGAAAGGGCAATGCAAAAGAATGTTCAAACTACCATACAGTTGTGCTCATCTCACATGCTAACAAGGTTATGTTCAAAATCCTTCAAGCTAGGCTTCAGCAGTACATGAACCAAGAACTTCCAGATGTACAAGCTGGCTTTAGAAAAGGCAGAGGAACCAAAGATCAAATTGCTAACATTTGTTGGATCATAGAGAAAGCAAGGGAATTACAGAAAAACATCTACTTCTGCCTTATTGACTACACTAAAGACTTTAACTGTATGAATCACAACAAACTGTGGAAAATTCTTAAGGATATGGGAATAACAGACCACCTTACCTGTCTCCACAGAAACTTGTATGCAGGTCAAGAAGCAACAGTTAGAACCAGACGTGGAACAATAGACTGGTTCAAAATTGGGAAAGGAGTACAACAAGGCTGTATCATGTCCGACTCTTTGTGGACATGTAAAGTCCCAATGGACTGTAGCCCACTAGGCTCCTCTGTCCATGGAATTCTCCAGGCAAGAATACTGGAGTGGGTAGCCATTCCCTTCTCCAAGGGATCTTCCTGATCCGGGTATCAAACCTGAGTCTCTTGCATTGCAGGCAGATTCTTTACTGTCTGAGTCACCAGGGAAGCCTGTATATGTCACCTTGCTTATTTAACTTCTATGCAAGTACATCATGAGAAATGCTGGGCTAGATGAATCAGAATCTGGAATCAAGATTGCTGGGAATATCTCAGATATGCAGATTATACCACTCCAATGGCAGAAAGTGAAGAGGAACTAGAGAGTCTCTTGATGACGGTGAAAGAGAAGAGTGAAAAGTTGGCTTAAAACTCAACATCAAAATAACATCATGGCACCCAGTCCCTCCACTTCATGGCAAATAGAAAGGGAAAAAGTGGAAGTAGTATCAGCTTTTACTTTCTTGGGCTCCAAAATCACTTTGGATGGTGACTACAGGCATGAAATTAAAAGATGCTTGCTCCTTGGAAGGAAAGCTATGACAAACCCAGACAGTGTAGTAAAAAGCAGAGATACCACTTTGCTGACATAGACCCATATAATCAAGCTATGGTTTTTCCAGTAGTCATGTATGGATGCGAGAGTTGGACCATACAGAAAGTTGAGTGCCAAGAGTACATACTTTCAAATTGTGCTGCTGGAGAAGACTCTCGAGAGTCTTTTGAACTTCAAGGAGATCAAACCAGTCAATCCAAAAGGAAATCAAACCTGTGATCAGGAAAATCAAAGGAAGAACTGATGCTGAAGCTCCAATACTTTGGCCACCTGATGCGAAGAGCTGACTCATTGGAAAGGACCCCCATGCTGGGAAAGATTGAAAGCAAAAGGAAACGGGGGTGGCAGAGGATGAGATGGTTAGATGGCATTCTGACTCAATGCATGTGAGTCTGAGAACATTCCAGGAAACAGTGAAGGACAGGGGAGCCTGGCATGCTGTAGTCCGTGGGGTTGCAAAGAGTCAAACATGACTTAGCAACTCAACAACAACCAACTAATATTTATCTAGTGCCTGCCATGATAAAGACATTCAGTTTGGCTCTGTTAGGGGGCTGTGCAAAAGTTCAGAGAACAGGTCCCTTTCTTTAAGGAGTTACAATTAAAGGGGAGAAAAATGCTCAATGTGACAGATTCTTTATGAGATGATCAGTGCTAAGAAATGACAGGCCATATGGAAGATTAGTCTTGAAGGATGTGGTAGAATTTGGTCAGATAAAGAAGGTGGGAGAAGTAAATATTGTCTTTCTTTGCAGAGTTTTTTGCAAATCTTATGATTTTATGTAACCTTAAATTCTATTAAAAAAAAGTCCGTTAGAACTAATCAACAAATTCAGTAAGTTGCCGAAAACAAAATCAACCCACAAAATCAGTGGCATTTCTGTATATCAACACTGAACCATCTGAAAAAGAATTAATTCAATTACATAGCATAAAAAATAATACTTAGGAATAAATTTAACCAAGAAGGTAAAACATATGTACACTGAAAACTATAAGATATTGATGAAAGAAATCAAGACACAAATAAGTGAGAAGATATCATGGATCAAAAGTTACTATTGTAAAAATATCCATACTAACCAAAGTCATCTATAGATCCAATGCAATCCCTATCAAAATTCCTATGGCATTTTCACAGAAATAGGAAAAACAATCTTAATATTTGTATGAAGCCATCAAAGACCCCAAATAAATGAAGCATCTGAGCAAAGACAAATCTGGAAGCCTTGTACTTTCTGATTTCACAAAGTAGAATGGGGTGGAAAGTAGAGTGGTGGTTGCCAGGAGTTACGGGAAGACGAAAATGGGCAGATATTGAAGTGTATAAAATTTCAGTTATGCAGGATGAGTGAGTTCTAGAGATCTAATGTACAGTATGGTGATTATAGTTAAGAATATACACTGTTGTGTACTTGAAAACTGCTGGAAGACTTCATCTTAAATATTCTTACCATGAAAAAGGAGGGTACCTATACAAGATGATGGATATGTTAATCAAATTAATTGTGGTAATCATTTCACAATATACATAAACATCAAATTATCATGAGTACACTTTAAATTTATATATTGTTATATGCCAATTGCATCTCAATAAACCTAGAAAAATATTTTAGAAAATAAAAATAAGATGGTTGGATAAAAGGGTATTCTAGAGTGAACAATGTGGGACACTATGGTGACTATCAGGAAACTATGAAGAGTGCAGTCTAACAGAAAAAGTAAAACATGCAAAGGGGTGGAAAGGAAAGTAAGAATGGAAAAGTGGATTGAGGTGATATCATGGTGGCCAAGAATAAATTTTGTCCACTTTCTTATCAATTTCCAGAAAAGTTTTACTGAACATTTGGAATTCTCTATATCAATAAGGTTTTCTTATTCTCAAAGGCCCTACCATAATAAAGTTCCAACATGGAAGAATTTCTAAGGAGCAGATCATACATAGAAAGCCCATTTAGTTTCACTTAGTAGCTGTCATCCAGCCCTCTAGTCTCAACATTAAATTGTCACCCACTGTGCTATATCGGAGAAGGCAATGGCACCCCACTCCAGTACTCTTGCCTGGAAAATCCCATGGACGGAGGAGCCTGGTAGGCTGCAGTCTATGGGGTCGTGAAGAGTGGGACACGTCTGAGCGACTTCATTTTCACTTTTCACTTTCATGCACTGGAGAAGGAAATGGCAACCCACTCCAGTGTTCTTGCCTGGAGAATCCCAGAAACAGCAGAGCCTGGTGGGCTGCCGTCTGTGGGGTCGCACAGAGTCGGACACGACTGAAGCGACTTAGCAGCAGCAGCAGATTACAGTTACTCATTTTTCTTATTATTCGTGTGTAAATCTCTACCTCCAGGTGGAGCCAGTGTTCTAGGAAGTTCCAGTAAATGCAAATAAGTCTTTGAGATAAATACTTCCAGAAAGACCTATCATCTACAAAATTGTGTCACATAATTTTTGATAACTATTTATTGGAGTACTTTGAACACAGCCAAAATTAGAACATACTATTTGTTTCATTATTCCAAAGACTCTTTCGTTAAAATTTTTTCAACAATGAATATGAGAACGGATTTTGACTTTCCATTCAAGGGAAATAAATGGAAGCTTTTCTTTTTGCATTCAACTCTATTTAAAATAAAGTAGGTGTACTTCTCTGCAAAGAGCTGAACTTACAAATGAATTGGGCATTAAGACCAAGTTTGTGTAAGGGGAGTGTTTCCCAACAATATCGTTTGCCCCTCAACACTTTTTCTCAGTATGTGAAGCTCCTCTGCCCGCTCAGACTTCCAATTGGGATCTTAGCATGGACCAGATATATGTTCTTTTTGAAGAACTTAAAATCTGATGCAGTTTTGATGCTTAAACCCAGAGTCAAACTTCAGAAAGAAAAGAATTTAATCCAATTCAACTCCTTCATTTTTAATTTTTTTTTAATTGTAGAATGTAACATAGATTTAGAAAAGTAGTATACAAAGGATACAAAATGATAATTTATAACAAAATGAGCACCATGTAATTGCTCCCTTGGTCAAGAAACAGAGCACTGCTGCTGCTGCTGCTGCTAAGTTGCTTCAGTCGTGTCTGACTCTGTGCGACCCCACAGACGGCAGCCCACCAGGCTCCACCGTCCCTGGGATTCTCCAGGCAAGAACACTGGAGTGGGTTGCCATTTCCTCCTCCAATGCATGAAAGTGAAAAGTGAAAGTGAAGTCACTCAGTCGTGTCCGACTCAGCGACCCCATGGACTGCAGCCTACCAGGCTCCTCCGTCCATGGGATTTTCCAGGCAAGAGTACTGGAGTGGGGTGCCATTGCACTGGGAGCACCTGAAAAGCTGTCCTCATGACCTCTCCCAAACATGGTCTTATGCCTTCATGGAGAACCCATATCCTTGGTTTTCTCCATGGTTTGGTGACCTAAGTGTACATCTCCAAACTCTACCTTAGTTTTGCCTCATTCTGTTTTTTGAACTCCATATACATGTGATCATATAGCATTTTTAACACACCTTGCTTCTTTCATTCTATGTAATGTTTGTGAGATTCATAAAACTTTTTGTGAAGCTGTATTCATTTTTATCACAGAATAGTATTCCTTTGTATGAGTACACCACAGTTAATTATCCATTCCAGTGTAAATAGACATTTTACTTTGTTCTCATTTGGAAACACTGAAAATAATGTTGAGAGTTTAACAAGGAATTCCTAGAATTTAATCAATCAGTTTTGGAAGAACTGACATCTTTCACATTGAGTCTTCCAATCTATAATCTTTGCCCATTTTTAAACTGCATTGTCTTCTTGCTATTAGGCTGTATGAATTCCTCACATATTTTGGATATAACACCTCATTAGATATGGGCTTCCCTGGTGGCTCAGATGGTGAAGAATCGGCCTGCAATGTGGGAGACCTGGGCTCGATTCCTAGGTTGGGAAGATCCCTTGGAGAAGGGAACAGCTACCCACTCCAGTATTCCTGCCTGGAGAATCCCATGGATAGAGGAACCTAACAGGCTGCACGCCATGGGGTTGCAAAGAGTTGGACATGACTGAGCAACCTTCACAGGCACAGCCTCATTAGATATACAGTTTGCATACGTTTCACCCATTCCATAGGTTGCCATTTCATTGTTTCTTCTGCTGTGTAGTTGATTTTAGTTTGATGTAGCTGCAATTGTTGATTTTGCTTTTGTTGTTTTAGGTGTCATATGCAAAAAAAATCACCAAGACCAATATCAAGCAGCTTTTTATCTATGCTTTCTTCTAAGAGTTTTAAGGTTTAGCTCTATTTAAGTAATTTTGAATTAATTTTTGTGAGTTGTGTAAGACAGGGGTTCAAATTCATTCTTTTGCCTGTGAATACCCAGTTTTCCCAACACCGTTTATGGGCGAGACTGTTCTTTCCCCATTTAGTATTCTTGGTTCCCTTGTGAAATATTGATTGCTGATTATATAAATATGGGTTTATTTCTGGGCTCTCTATTCTATTCATTGGTCTATATATCTGTTTTTATGCCAGCACCATATGGTTTTAACTGTAGATTTGTGAAGCAGTTTGAAATCAGAAAGTGTGATGCCTCAAAGTGTGTTCTTGTTCAAAACTGCCTTGGCCATTGTGGTCTTTTGTGGCTTAATACAAGTTTTAGAATTGTTTTTTGTATTTCTGTGAAAGATGCCATTGGAATTTTGATAGGGATTACAATGAATCTAATAGATGGGGAAACAATGAAAACAGTGAGACTTTATTTTCATGGGCTCCAAAATCACTGCAGATGGTGACTGCAGCCATGAAATTAAAAGACACTTGCTCCTTGGAAGAAAAGCTATGACCAACCTAGACAGCATATTAAAAAGCAGAGACATTACTTTGCCAACAAAGGTCTGTCTAGTCAAAGCTATGGTTTTTCCAGTAGTCAGGTATGGATGTGAGAGTTGGGTATAAAGAAAGCTGAGCACCGAAGAATTGATGCTTTTGAACTGTGGTGTTGGAGGAGACTCTTGAGTGTCCCTTGGACTGCAAGGAGATCCAGTCAGTCAATTTTAAAGGAAATCAGTCCTGAATATTCACTGGAAGGACTGATGCTGAAGCTGAAACTCCAATACTTTGGCCACCTGATGTGAAGAACTGACTCACTGGAAAAGACCCTGATGCTGAGAAAGATTGAATGCGGAAGGAGAAGGGGAGGAGAGAGGATAAGATGGTTGGATGGCATCACCAACTCAATGGACATGAGTTTGGGGTATGTTCCAGGAGTTGGTGATGGATAGGGAAGCCTGGCATGCTGCAGTCCATGGGGTCACAGAGTCAGACACGACTGAACAACTGAACAATGAATCTGTAGGTGGCTTTGGGCAGTACGGATATTTTAACAACATGAACCCTTGGAACTCATGAAGATGGAATGTGTTTCCATTTATCTGCATCTTCTTTAATTTTTTCATTAATGTTTTGTAATTTTCAGCTTATTGGTTAAGCTTATCCCTAAGTATTTTATTCTTTTTGTTGCTATTGTAAGTAGGATTGTTTTCTTTTCTTCAGATAGTTTGCTGTATATGTATAGAATGAATGGTTTTTGTATGTTTTCACACCCTGAATATTTACTCAATTCATTTAATAGTTCTAACACGCTTTTGTTTTTATTGAGTCTTTAGAGTTTTCCATGTATATAATAATGTTACCTGCAAAGAGAAATAATTTTTACTTCTTCCTTTGTGATTTAGATGCCTTTTGTTTCTTTTTCTTGTCTAGTTGTTCTGGCTAGGACATTAGTACTATGTTGAATAGAAGCAGCAAGAGTGGGAATCCTTGCCTTGTACAGAATTTTAGAAGGAAAACATTTTTTCTCCAATTATGTTAGCTGTTAGCTTTTGAAATATGGCATTTATTAGATATTGAAATATGTTCATTCTATTACTATATTGTTGAGAAAATTTATCATAAGTGGATAAACAAAAAG
>NW_011494826.1:5040897-5048327 GCF_000754665.1 Bison bison bison | reverse complement strand
AAACAAAAAGCATTTTGTCAAATCATTCTTCTATATCTGTTATCATGTGAGTTTTTTCTTTTGTTCTGTTAATATGGTCACACTAATTGATTTGCATATTTTAAACAAATTCATATCCCAGGAATAAATACCATTTGGGCACAGTAAATAATTTTTTTCATGTGTCATTGAATTTGTCTTGCTAGTATTCTGAATATTTTTGCATTTATGTTCATCAGGGATATTGGCCTCTAGTTTTCTTATGTCTTTGTCTGGCTTTGATATGAGAGTAGTGTTGGCCTCACAAAATAAGTTTGGAAGTATTCTTTCTCCTGTTTTTTGGAAAAGTTTAAGAATTGGTATTAATTCTTCTTTAAATGAATGACAGAATTCATTCATGAAGCCATGTGTTCTTAAGCTTTCCATGCTGGCAGGTTTTGGATTATTGGTTCAATCTCCTCATTTATCATTCAGGCTTTCTATTTCTTCTTAATTTCATTTTGTTAGGTTGAATGTTTCTGGGAATCTATTTATTACATCTAGGTTATTTAGTCTGTTGGCATTGTTGTAATAATTTATATTCCTCTAATGACAGGGCTTCCCTGGTGGCTCAGCAGTTAAAGCATCTGCCTGGAATGCGGGAGACTCCAGGAAGATCCCCTGGAGAAGGAAATGGCAACCCACTCCAGTACTCTTGCCTGGAGAATCCCATGGACAGAGGAGCCTGGTAGGTTACAGTCCATGGGGTCGCAAAGAGTCGGACACAACTGAGCGACTTCACTTTCACTTTCAATGGCAAGGAAGCCTGGCATGCTGCAGTTCATGGGATAACAAAAAGTCAGACGTGACTTAGCAACTGAACGATAACAATAATTAATGATGTTGGTTTGTAGTTTTCTTTTCTTTTTTTAAACATTATTTATTTGGCTGCACTTGGTCTTACTTGCGGCATGTGGGATCTATTTCCCTAACCAGGTATTGAACCCAGGCCCCCTGCATTGGGAACACACAGTCTTGACCAATGGACCACCAGGGAAGTCCCTGCAGTTTTCTTTTAATGTCTTTGGTTATGGTGTCAGGATGATCCTGGAATTATAAAATGAACTGAGAAGTGTTCCTTCCTCCTCTATCTTCTTGGATAGATTGTGTAGCACTGGTATTATTTATTCCTTAAGTTATTAGTGGATTTCACTAGTGAAGTTACCTGGGCCTAGAAGGTTTTTGACTATGAATTCAATTTATTTAATATATATAAGACAACTCACATTTTCTGTTTCCTCCTCTGTAAGCTTTGTTAGTTTATGTCTTTCTAAGAATTTGTCCATTTTCATCTAAATGGGCATAAACCTGTAGTATTGCCTTATTATTTGTTTAATGTCTCAAGGGTCTATAGCAATGTCTCCTTTTCCATTCCTGATATTGGTAATTTGTCTTCTATTTTCTTGGTCAGCTTGGCTAGAGGCTTATCAGTTTTATTGATCTTTTTAGAGAATCAATCTTTGGTTTCATTGATTTCTTCTACTCTGTTCTCAATTTCATTTTTAATTTTTATTATTACCCTTTAACGCTTGCTTTGGTAAATTAAACATTTGCCTTTTTCTTTTTTAAGCTTCTAAAAGTAGAAACATATCTTTGACTTGAGACTTACATTACAATAAGTCCCCTATGTATGAACCTTCAAGTTGTGAACTTTCAAAGATGCAAATGAGCATTCCAAAAATGTCAGGCATGAGCAAAACTGCAGCTTGCCCTCTGTCTCCTATTGCTGACAATCCTTCAGCTCTACCATCTCTCACTTCTTCCTCCTCTAGTCAGTAACTGTTCTTGCCTGTTCGCCTGTGCCATCCCTGGTATGCCAGCTGTTGTACTGTACTACTGTACTTTTCAAGATATTGTACTGTAAGATTAAGAAGGCTTTATTTCTTGTGATTGATTTTTTTTATGTATTATTTGTGTGAAAAGCATTATAAACCTATTACAGTACAATGGTATATAGTCAATTGTGTTAGTTGGGAACCTAGACTAACTTTGTTTTATTCTTTAGAATGAATTCATGGGCTTCCCTTGTGGCTCAGTTAGTAAAGACTCCGCCTGCAATGCAGGAGACCTGAGTTCGACCCCTGGGTTGGGAAGATCCCCTGGAGAAAGGAATAGCTACGCACTCCAGTATTCTGGCCTGGAGAACTCCATGGACTGTATAGTTCATGGGGTCGCAAAGAGTTGGATACGACTGAGCAACTTTCACTTAGAATGAATTCATAGAAATACAATCGCTATTTTGAAGGATGGGTGTATTTTTAAAAATTTTTTAATGTTTCTGCCCAAGTCCCAGGAAGTTTTTATTTTTAATTCATTACCAACTCACAACTATGCTAAAAAGTAGCAAATATACCATTTTAGAAGGTATTTTGTAAAATCTTTCAAGACAATTCTTATTGAGATACAAGTAGATAATAGCATTAGAAGGCAATTTAATCTATCAAGTTTCAAAGAGCTACTCAGAGAAAGGATTTCATTCCAGGATCTCAGAGCATGAACATGATACTTTAATAAATGAATTCCAGAAAGATGACAGCAGATGCCAACCAGAAATACAGAGGAGATTGTGCTGCTCCATTGAACAAGTTTTTAAATTATCTTAATTAAAGCTGGAAAATCAATGAACTGATTAAGGAAAATTGCCCTTTAGGTATTTATAGCTCTTTTAAGTAAGATGTAAATCCATCTTCTGTGGGTATAGATCATATAGACCTTTCTTTAACGAAAATGTTTAATAGCCTATTGAGTATCTAGAAGTATAAATTTCTCTCTCTATATAAGTGTTAGTCACTCAAACTCTTTGTGACTCCATGGACTATAGCCTGCCAGACTTCTCTGTCCATGGAATTCTCCAGGCAAGAATAGTGGAGTGGATTGCCATGCCTTCCTCTTGCGGATCTTCTCTACACAGGGATTGAATCCAGGTCTCCTGCATTGCAGGCAGGTTCTTTATCATCTGAGTATATTTAATTTATTATATACTATATCTAATGAACTGCGGAAAATTCCTAAAGAGATGGGAGTACTAGACCACCTTATCTGTCTCCTGAGAAATCTGTATGTGGGTCAAGAGGCAACAGTTAGAACCAGGCATGGAACAACGGACTGGTTCAAAATTGGGAACCAGGCTATATGTTGTCACCCTGCTTACTTAACTTATATGCAGAATACATCATGTGAAATGCCAGGATAAATGACTCACAAGGTAGAATCAAGACTGCCAGGAGAAATATTAACAACCTCAGATACGCAGATGATACCACTTTAATGGCAGAAAGTGAAGAGGAATTAAAGAGCCTCTTGATGAGGGTGAAAGAGGAGAGTGAAAAAGCTGGCTTGAAAGTCAGCATTCAAAAACTAAGACCATGGCATCCAATCCCATAAATTCATGGCAAATAAAAAGGGAAAAAGTGGAAGCAATGACAGATTTTATCTTCTTGGGCTCCAAAATCACTGTGGACAATGACTGCAGCCGTGAAATTAAAAGATGCTTGCCAATCCTTGGAAGAGAAGCTTTGACAAACCTAGAGAGCATATCAAAAAACAGAGATATCACTTTGCTGACAAAGGTCCATATAATCAAAGCTATGGTTTTTCCATTAGTCATGTATGGATGTGAGAGTTGGACCATAAATAAGGTTGAGCAATGAAGAATTGATGCTTTTGAATTGTGGTGCTGGAGAGAAGACTCTCAAGAGTCCCTTGGACTACAAGGAGATCAAACCCGTCAACCAATCCTAAAGGATATCAACTTCGAATATTTATTGGAAGGACTGATGCTGAAGCTGAAGCTCCAATACTTTGGCCACCTGATTCTAAAAGCCGATTCATTGGAAAAGACCCTGATTCTTAGAAAGACTGAAGGCAAAAGGAGAAGGGGGTGGCAGAGAGATGGTTAGGTAGAATCACTGACTCAATGGACATGAATCTGAGCAAACTCTGGGACATAATGAGGAACAAGGGAGCCTGGTGTGCTGCAGTCCACGGGGTCATAAAGAGTCAGACATGACCTAGCAACTGAACAACAACCAAACATAATGAATTGAAAAGTGTTATACACACACACACACACACACACACATATATAAAGAGGTATGTTGTTTCTTAAGTTTGCCAATTTGATGTAAAGGGGCATTAAGTTCATGACAACAGCAAATGGAGGATTTGGGAACAATTACTTCCATGTTTTAACTCTGAAATCCTAAATGGCCATTTTTAGAGAGGTGAGAAGTCTAGTTTAAAGAGATCTTCAAAAGTTTACCTTAACATCCTTCCACATTAGATCCCATCTCCCAACACAAATAGCATTATGTTCAAAAAAATTCTGTTCAGCAAGTAAATACAACCAAACCCAACAATCTGTTACTCTCAGCTACAAAAATGTGGCTCATAAAACCAGGCCAGATATTCTCCCATACTTAATCAAGCCTTAAAGGTACATGGCTTGAGCCATTCTTCTTACAAACCAAGATTTGGCATCAGATAACTTTAGTCATACTAAGAGAGAAGTCACTCCAGGGAAGTCATCTTACCTTAAAAAAATATAAAAATTCCAGCCCTATTTGAAGGGGGAAAATTAAAGAAATTCTATTTCTTGCATTAAACAAACCAACTGATAGTGAATGGACAGCTCAGTGTTAAAGACCCCTAGACTCAGGGAACTATAAAGATAAGGTGTACAAGTTTTATTTATTCTAAAAGCTCCCTTCAAAAAGAACTATAAAGATTTATGAAATATAATCTGTATTCCAAGGCTAACTTTTGATTGTACATAGTTTGGGATTTTTATTTAAAAATTAAAGGTTCAATTGTATAGAACAACTAATTTACTTTATTTTCAATATTCCAGGAATGTGAAGATCAAATATGAAACAACCTCCAAAAGGGACAAAACTGTCCATGAGCTCAATTTGAAGAGGATGGTCTATTTGGGAAACAGGGTACTTAACATAAAACTGGTACCAAACCTGAGTACATTCCATTAATTTTACTTTCTTCTATTTTTAAATAATCTTCTCTTACCAGTTTTGACTGTTTATGTCCTCCCATATGACAGGTCTTTGTGTGAAAAAATTCATAGCACTTTCTGTCATCGTTAATTTAGCTGAATTAGAAAATCTCATTCTACCAATTGGCAATTATATTTTATCAAAGTGTTTGTTCTGTGCCCTTTTTCAGAACAGTGCACATTAACAGAAATAGTGAAAAATACTATGCCAACCCCTCATCTAATTTAAACATCTTAAGACTAAGAGAGATTTCAAAATAATTTGTCCTAGACCAGCAGAGCATAGCATCAGCAGAACACTTTCTCTTTTCAAAGTGCTTTTCTATTATTAATCACTTTATCTGCACAACATTCCCAAGCTGGCGCAGTCTCATCCCTGTTTTATGGGTGAGTAGATTCGGGTGCACAAGAAGAAGATATGTAATATGCTACTGGCTGTAGAACGATGGCAGCGGACTACGCCACAACCCATGAGGATGATAATTTTCTGAGTCCTAATCCTACCTTTTCTGTGAGTTGTTGGGATACACTGACTTTTTTTTAAACACACACACACATGTTCTTTATATCACGCTACAATTAATACTGCCCTTGCATAGCTAGATATAAACAAACCAGCAACTGCTCTTTTGCAGCAGATGGCACAGAATAAAAGGAAACTAGAGCTCTGAAGTCAAGTAGAGCAATTCAAATCAATTCAGTTGAAACCTTCCAGCTAAATAACCTTCTATGAGCACCATTTTGCTCATCTCTAAAATGGGGGTAATGGCATTATTGTAATGAGATAACAGAGCGAGTGAGTGTATAGTAAATGGTGCATAGTAGAGGCTTAAATGTCTGTTTCCTTCTTCCTTTACCATCTCATTAGAAAGTATAGTAGGTGGCAAATTAAGTTAAATCAGTGTCCTTTACTACTTAGCCCTGAACAAGTGACGGTTTTCAAGCTGTCGAATGCAAATGGTAAATAGCACAGGACACGATGTGATCAATCCTCAGATAAACTGCTCACAAGTGGCTAAAGAGATGTGAGTAATCCACCTGATTCTGTCATTAGCTACTCTGCCCAAGGGGCTAATGGTGGTGGCAATTGTCAACAGGCAGGCAGTGGGAGAGGTGAGCTGTTATGGAAAGAGCAACCCCATATAATCAGCAGTTGAATCTGTACGCAACTCCTTCAACACTTCTCATTCCCATAGATGTTAAGCTGACCATAAGCAAGCAACTCTCATACTCCTTTTCACTTACGAGCATTAGCCTCAAAAATTACTCAGGAAAATTTTGCTGTTCACTCTAAAGAGAACCACCCTAAGAAGCTGAAAATACAGAGAAGCCTTTATAAACTACTTTCCTACTAATCACTTGCACTTAGCCAATTTGAAAGCAGGTGTCTCAACAGGCTCGTTTCCGTCTTCAAAAGGGCAGACTGTGTCTTATCCTTTGGAAAAGGACCATGGCATGATGCTGTGAGCTGCTGATTCCCCAAGATCCTTGAGGTTCCAGCTGGAACTGTCCACTGCTGCCATCTAAGGGCCATACAATAGGACCTGGATCCCAAAGTGTTTCTCCTCGCTTTTTCTCCAGCACACAGAACTGGAGAGGAACAGCACACAATTCAAAACTATCCTTTTTTTGAATGTAAAGAAATGTAGGCATCCAAAATGTCATTGCATGACCTTGAACAAGTGTGCTAACTTTCCAGGACATCTTGACTGCCATTCCGTGGTTTCCTGTGTGGAAAGAAAGTATGGCAGAGGAAAACCTCTGAATGAGGAGTTGGAACCCCCGATTCTAGCCCCAGTTTTGATAACATTTATGTGGGACCTTGACATCTATAGCTTCAGCTTCTACATGTATCCAAAAAAGTCAATGGCAAGGTCAGTGATTCTGATGGAAGCTGGACAGTCACCCCAGAAAATTGGTCAAGGTCACAGAGATTGGCACAAAATATCAGGAGGTGCCCTGGCCTGCAGGGTTGGATGGGTCTCCTCCATAGAGGACTCTATAGCTACTGCTCCCATGTATTTTGACAAGACTTAATATAATTTCCTCACTTAACAAGAAGGAATGTCTCCTCACTCTGGATACAGAGCTCCTGCTGCTCTGGATACAGGACAGAAGAAAGAACAGATTAAGAAGAAAGAAGCATAAGAAGGCCAAAATGAGAAGTGAAGACTACACCATTAGTTAGACATACTCTCCCTTCATATACACGAAGGTATGTATGTGCACAGAGCTCATACCTGTGCAAAGAGCTCACTTCTGTGAACCTTTGTGCATTCGCACCGGAAGTCGGCCAAAACGTCTCATTTATTGTTGATGTTATATGCACGAGAGAGAGCCTATTCTGAATCCTGAAGTCACTCCCTATCTAGGAAAACTCCAGAGGAAACTCATTCTGCAAACA
>NW_011494826.1:5040691-5040797 GCF_000754665.1 Bison bison bison | reverse complement strand
ACAGAAGCCCACCAAACTCCCCTGTCCCTGGGATTCTCCAGGCAAGAACACTGGAGTGGGTTGCCATTTCCTTCTCCAGTGCATGAAAGTGAAAAGTGAAAGTGAA
>NW_011494826.1:5035290-5040591 GCF_000754665.1 Bison bison bison | reverse complement strand
TCCATTGTGGTAAGCAATAGGGTTTTTTTCAATTGAAATATCGCTAACATAGAATGTTTGTTTCAGGCTTACTACATAGTGATTTGACATTTGCATACATTATGAAATGATCATCATGATAATCTAGCAACCATCTAACCCCTGGTGGCTCAGACAGTAAAGAGTCAGCCTGCCATGCGTGAGACCTGGGTTCAGTCCCTGGGTTAGGAAGATCACCTGGAGAAGGGAATGACTACCCACTTGCCTGGAGAATTCCATGACAGAAGAGCCAGGCGGGCTACAGTCTATGAAGTCACAAAGAGTTGGACTCATCAGAATGACTTAACACTTTTTTCACTACAACATAGTGATTTGACACTTGCATACACTATGAAATGATCACCATGATAATCTAGCAATCATTTGACCCCATGCAGTTATTACAGGGCTTCTTGCAGATTAGAAGTGAGAAGTACTCCTTGGCTAGTGCCTCATCCCAGTGAGGCCTGCATAGCAGCGGCCTGTGTAGCAACAAGGGAAGGTCACCAGAGCACCTCAGCAGCACATAGTATGAGGACAAAAAAAGGTACAGTTCTGCATTGCCTACTAATTAGGCAATAGTATACCTAGCTCATAAAATTATTCTGAGAATTATTGAGTTAATATATGTAAAGGACTGAAGCAGTGCCTGTCACTAAGACAACACTAATACATGTTAACTATTAGTGGCAAAACACAAATTCAGAAAGAAAAAAACTACAGGAGTTCAACCCAACTCAAAGGCCAGGAACTATAAGATATTATAAGTCTTTAATTCATTTATTTAGCAAAATAAGAAATAACTGACTCAAATGCATGGTGATGGTTTAGTCACTAACTCATGTCCACCTCTTGCAACCCCATGGACTGTAGCCTGCCAGGCTCCTCTGTCCATGGAATTCTCCAGGCAAGAATGAATACTAGAGTGGATTGCCATTTTCTTCTCCAGGGGATCTTCCCGACCCAGGGATCAAACCCAGGTCTCCTACATTGCAGGCAGATTCTTTACCAACTGAGCTACGAGCGAAGCTCATTAGCTATATTTTAATGCATATTCAATTATTATTGTGAGCAGCTCTTTATAGGAAGCCTCCCTCGGCAGGAAGCCCCTTTTCTTGTCACTTGAACAAAGCTATACTGTAAGTTTTAAAAATAGGCACCCCCATACTCTCATCTTAGGTCCAAGCTCACCTTTCAGATCTTTTAATCACACAATACCTTGCCTAACCTGTTAGTTCTTTCTGAAGATCAAAGAAGCAGGAATGAAGAATATGTAATTAACAGATAACCAGATCTCTTTCTTAGCTTCCCTTTCAATAATCTCCCAAATTGCTGAACAAGGTAACTTCTAGAGGAAGATCATAAGGAGTCAATAGCCTGAAAACAAGCCTGCACACAGTGAGAAATGGTGATGACTCTGACCCCCTATCTCAATGATTAACTGAGATTACTTCCCTCCTTCCAATTAAAAGTTCCACGCCCAAGCAGAATATTCGGAGGTGGTTTTTGAAGGATGCTGAGTTCACCATCTCCCCAGATTGCCCTCATTCTGATTAAAGGCACCTTTCCTTTCTACTGACATCTGTGAATATGTAATTGATCAAACCAGTCAATCCTAAAGGAAATAAACCCTGAATATTCACTGGAAGGACTAATGCTGAAGCTGAAGCTCTTATACTTTGGCCACCTGATGAGAAGAGACAACCCATTTGAAGACAACCCTGATGCTGGGAAAGATTGAGGGCAGAAGGAAAAAGGGGCAGCAGAGGATGAGATGGTTGGATGACATCAATGAGCAAATGAGCAAACTCTGGGAGATAGGGAAGGACAGGGAGACTTGGAGTGCTGCAGTCCATGGGGTCACAAAGAGTCAGACACCACAGAGTGACTGAACAAAAACGGTTGATTTTGTAAGGGGCGAGAAGCAGGACCCGCCTTTGATAACATTATCATGAAATCTAGCACTAGTTATATGCTATCTGTGTAGTTCTTTTTTGACCCCACTCCACCCAGATCCACTCTCTGCCTTTCTCTTCTGTACTCAGGATCCCAGAAAGCTGACCTCTATCATGTGGTCTCCCTCCCTTGCTGACTCCTGACCAGGTCTGGACAATGGGAGGCTCCAGCAGAGATGGGAAGAGCTGTATCCCTCCACCGCCAAGCTCCGGGTGAGTGGCCCCACTCCACTACTCCAGCTCTCTCAAGATTTTGGCGACACCATTTCCTCCTTTTTGCCCCTTCAGGCCAAAGGGTTGCAACAGTTTTCCACTGACTGGATTGGATGGTTCACCATCCCTTGTTGGTCCCCTTGACCATACCTCCAAAAATAAGGTGTTGCATTCTCGTTAGTTAAATCCTTTGGACTCTGGCATCTTTGCTTTAGTTATACTCTGACTCCATCTGAAACACTCTTATTTTCTCATCTGGATGTTTCCTTAAAATACATTATTGACCAGGATGCTTTTTGCAGAAACTAATACCTGTGGCTGATGATTTATTATATATGTGAATATTGAAACACTTCAATTTGAGTAAATATCAACAACTATTTTTGCACTTAATGTATTTATCTGAAACTGTGTACATGTCTTACTGAAAAAGCACCCTAATATCTGATTAGAGTGTGACAGGCAGTATAGCGGGGGACAGAACATCTATTACCAATATACCATGTTTGGGGCATCTCTGGTGGCTCAGGGGTAAAGAATCTGCCTGCCAGTGCAGGAGACAAAGGTTTGATTCCTGGGTCAGGAAGATCCCACATGCCGTGGAACAACTAAGCTGGGCTCCACAACTATTGAGCCTGTGCTCTAGACGCCAGGCACTGCAACTATTGAGCCCATGTGCCGCAACTACTAAAGCCCGCACACCAGAGAGCCTGTGCTCTGCAACGAGAGAAGCCACTGCAATGAGAAGCCTGTGCGCTGCCAAGAGTAGCCCCTGTTCTCATCAACTAGAGATAAAAGCCCACATAGCAATGAAGATCCAACACAGCCAAAAATAAATAATAAAATTTAAAATATATATACCATGTTTTACTGCACTTTCCCCTGGAAAAGGAGACTACACTTTTTGGCTGCACTTCTTTTTCAGCCCTTTGGATATTATTTCCTTTTCTTTTTATTTTACCTGATAGTCTACAAGGTAGATCTTTGTGGGAAGGCTCTTTTAGAAATTAGAAGTTTCACAACGTGTCATTTTTGAAAATTTTATGGTAATAAACTCAAGTTTATAATATATACAAAACTGGAACAAAAACCTAATGTTAACAAAATGTGAATGATAATCATAAGTTGTATAATGAATCCTCGATCAATTTTAAATTCTAACAACTTCACAAGGGGATGCTAATTGTGTCCCTCTATAAAGACATATTGATACATCTCTGGTCAGTAATGTTCAGGAAGCAAAAGACATATTAATACATCTCTGGTCAATGATTTGCTAAAGTTAAGTCTTTTCTCTCCAACTGGAAGTTCACAGAGTTGCCTTCAACTTTTTCCACGTTTCATCTCTTCCCCACACTCCCTACTCAAACACAAAGAGCAATGTACTCAGGGCCCAAAAATATGGCTGACATGCCTCATGCTCCATTCAACTCTGTTTCCCCTAAATGAAGGCTGCTGCTGCTGCTACTACTAAGTCGCTTCAGTCGTGTCCAACTCTGTGCAACCCCATAGACAGAAGCCCACCAAACTCCCCTGTCCCTGGGATTCTCCAGGCAAGAACACTGGAGTGGGTTGCCATTTCCTTCTCCAGTGCATGAAAGTGAAAAGTGAAAGTGAAGTTGCTCAGTCGTGTCCGACTCTTAGCGACCCCATGGACTGCAGCCTACCAGGCTCCTCCATCCATGGGATTTTTCAGGCAAGAGTACTGGTATATGAAGGCATCTTTAACTAAAGAAAACATCTCTAAAACTTGACACGCCTGTGGCAATGTGTCTGTGCTTCAAGGCTGAGCTGTTCAAGGTAGATTAAACCAACTGCTCTCAATGGCCATGTCAGCCTTAAAAGATGCTGAATCAACTATGAACTCTGCCACAATAAATTGGTTACTGATAGTAATTAC
Organism: Bison bison bison; assembly: GCF_000754665.1. NCBI lineage: Eukaryota > Metazoa > Chordata > Mammalia > Artiodactyla > Bovidae > Bison > Bison bison. The sequence continues at coordinate 5,036,505 of NW_011494826.1, read as the reverse complement.
ATATACACATTATAGATACCATGTCTATGTCTGTCTATATAAAAAATTGGGACATTTAAGTTTTGTCAAAAATATTTCTGTTCTAGCTTAACTTTTAGTTTTCTCTTTAAAGTAAGAGAGAGAAAAAGGATAGAATTACAAACAGGGCAATGGGAATTTTATAGAAAAAAACTAAGAATCTTATCTCATGCTGGACATGTTCATAAAAGTGTCATTTATTCATTTAATACATATTAAAATCAGCCACATGGCAGATCCTGTGCCAAACACAGAGGACACAATAGTGAGCAAGACAGAAATAGTCTCTACCTGTAATGGTGCCTTCCCATGACAGACTCCCTCCCCTCCATGTCATCTGCCTGCTTCTTGTCTGTGATTAAATATATTCTTTGGCTAAAATTAATCAGAGAAATGAGAAAATGTGGAAACAAGGGGAAATGGTCAAGCAAGACAAATTAATAATACTTTAGCCATTAAACAAAGTCAAAGACTTTTAGTTTCTCCTCAAGGACTATAGATAATAATCTGAGCTATATCCTTTGGGCTGTTTTATAAAGACCAAAACCCCTACCAGGTGAAAGAAGTTAATTACATGATGTTCAGATTGTAGTCAAGATAAACCTGTTCCATCTTACACAATTTCAAGAACTGGCCTCAATAAAATGAGAATAAATTAACTCTAGAACTGAAGTTTTAATGTACTTAAGAGGATGCTGATCAGACCACACATGACCAATTTTGAGTTAACTATGCTGTTCTACACCTGGCCACCTTCCTCCATCTATACACCCTTGAAACTCCCCTTTAAAAATTCTTGCCCCCTGACTGACAACAGGGAATTGGCTTTTGAAAGTGAGCCCAGCTTCTCCCCTGTTGCCAGCTTCCTCAATAAAGCTATTTTTCCTTTAACCCAACACTTGTCTCTCAGTTTTGGATGTCTGAGGGACGAGCAGCTGAACCTGAGTTCGGTAACATACCTTCAAGGAGCTTACAGAGTGATGGTAAAGATGATTTTCTGAGTTCACGAGTTTGAGGAGTCCCATGAAGACAACATTCAGATGCCATGTGAGCATATGACAGGGGACCCAGGTAATCAAAGAAGGCTTCTTTGAGGAAACAAAGTTTAAGCTGAGTGCTCAAAGATTGGCATTGGCTGGATGAGTGAGCAGGATGGAACAGAATGTGCAAAGACCAAGACATTGGAAAGAACACATG
>NW_011494826.1:5011307-5035190 GCF_000754665.1 Bison bison bison | reverse complement strand
GAACACATGTTTAAGGGGCTGAAATAGGCCAGTGTGGCTATGGGAGAACAAGAAGAAACTGAGGCTGGGGAAGTGGGCTGGATAATGCAGGACTTTGTAACCACATTAAGAATATGGATTTTATCTCAAGGCCAATATGAAATTATTGAAAGGCTTTATGAAGTGGAGTCATTACCAGATTATGAAAATATCTCTCTGGCTGCAGTAGAAAAGTTAGAGCAGTGAGCGCAGGAATGGATGTGGGAAACTTTTGAAACCTGGTTCATTTATTGTAGACCAAAAATGATGCTGGTTTGAACCAAGAGACTGGTGATAATGGAAAGTAGTAGGATTCAAAGGGCATTTAAAAAAGGAATCAGTAAGGCTTGGAAATTAGTGGAATGTGGAAAAAGAAAGGAGAAAGAGTTTTGACAACTTATAGTTACTTGGCTTGAGAGTTGGATGGGGAAATCGAACTGAAGTTCCCCTTCAGTTGGGGAAATGCAGGATAAAGACAAGGCTAGGGAGGTGAGAATATCACTCATCTAGTTAGATAAAAAATGGTTAAGAATGACTGAGTTAAACTATAGGTTGGATCAGATGAAACTGTCAGTATTAGACTATTTTTGATCTATGATAATTTAATTTGGTCCAATCTAATAGCAGATGCATATTAAAAATCAGAGACATTACTATGCCAACAAAGGTCTGTCTAGTCAAGGCTATGGTTTTTCCAGAGGTCATGTATGGATGTGAGAGTTGGACTATAAAAAAAAGCTGAGCACAGAAGAATTGATGCTTTTGAACTGTGGTGTTGGAGAAGACTCTTGAGAGTCCCTTGGACTGGAAGGAGATCCAACCAGTCCATTCTAAAGGAGATCAGTCCTGGGTGTTCATTGGAAGGACTGATGTTGAAGCTTAAACTCCAATACTTTGGCCACCTGATGCAAAGAGCTGACTCATTTGAAAAGACCCTGATGCTGGGAAAGATTGAGGGCAAGGGGAGAAGGGGACGACAGAGGATGAGATGGTTGGATGGCATCACCGACTCGATGGACATGGGTTTGGGTGGACTCTGGGAGTTGGCGATGGACAGGGAGGCCTGGCGTGCTGTGGTTCATGGGGTCGCAAAGAGTCAGACATGACTGAGCAACTGAACTGACTGAATAGCAGATGCACTGGTATAAAAGTCACTCTTCCAGAATCACCATAATGTTTGGGGAACCACTATTTGATTATGGGACTCTATGAGCCTTTCTTCAAGACTTAGGGATGTCTACAGTGACAGTCAAGAAGAGTCTTAGAAAGGGGGCATAGAGGTTTCTGTACATATGTACACCAGAGGCTAAATCAGGGTCTGAAAATGCAGACTCATCAAACCCAAGTGAAGACTATGAAGCTGTCTGTATACAGCAGTCGAAGATCAAACAAATCCATATACCCCAGAGCTATTCTAGGACTATTAGAAAACACTTATCTAATTAATTTAGAGCCAGCAGTAGAATCAAGAGTTTAAAAACTGGTTCACACTTATTCACCATAATACTGGGAAAAAGAGACAAGAAATGTACTGTGTTTCTAATTTTAAATAAGAATCCAGGTTTCTCACTCTGGAATTCACCTAGAGAAACAGGTACACAGCACAGCATATGGAGTCTCCATCCTAGATCTTGGATCACTGTCAACTATCTCTTTTGCATATTGAAAGGCTGCAGCTCTTTTTTAATATCTCAAATGTGAAAAGTCCTGAACAGAACAGTAAGATCTAATATTTACCAGGGTCTAACATTTCTCATTGCACTTTCCGAGAGGCACCTGCCTCCTCCTCAGACTGTGTCCTGATATTGAATTCCAAGGTTCTGAGCCTACTTATCTTGAAGCCAAACCATGACTGTAACAGGGAGCAGCATCCATTGTCTTGCAATATCAGAGTGTTTTCCCCGAGCACAGCTTTATACTGAAGGTCACTTTAAATTAGGGCTTCACTTCCCTTTGCTTCTGTCTGATGTTAGGGTGTTACTCGTGAGTAAACAGGGGTTAGAGAAATATGCTGGCAGTGAAAAGTAAAATTTCACTTTTAAAGAACTCAAATCGAATCATTATCTAATAGCTCAAGTTAATATTAGCCTAGATTTTTAAAGGTATTGATATTAAGAAAGTAGTTTCTTACACATAATATTTTCCATGTGAAGTCTCATTGCCAGGTTTATACCAGTATCTGACTCTTCATTCTCCCCAGCCATAGGGGTATGGAGATGGGAATTTATACCCTATATTTAATTACTTTCCTTATTATATTTCTGAACTGATTTTATAAATAGATTTTTAAGTAGAAAAAGAATACTTGGAATTTCTATGACACACCTTAGTTTCTGTTAAGAAGTACATATTTATATTTCATAATTTTTAAATAACTTTTAAATGTCTATCAAAAGTGAAGACATTATTTACAATCTACTATTGGGTGATTTAAAAAACATTATAGTCTTATCTGTGGCTAGGTGGTTACAGTAGCAATTCCCTACTTTGTGGATTATCAACAGCTTGTGTGTGTGTGCTAAGTTGCTTCAGTTATGTCCGACTCTTTGTGACCCTTTGGACCATAGCCCACCAGGCTCCCTCTGTCCATGGGGTTGTCCAGGCAAGAATACTGGGGTGGGGTGCCATGTCCTCCTCCAGGGGATCTTTCCGACCCAGGGATCGAACCATGTCTCTTGCGTCTCCTGCACTGGCAGGCGGGTTCTTCACCACCAGTGCCACCTGGGAAGCCCATACTTTGTTGTTTTAAGTTTATATTTCCTACCACCTCCTCATTCTCAGGGATCACACACATACTTCTTCATGTAATGATCCAAGCCAGAAGCCCCCCTAAATAATCCTGAATTCTTTCCCTTCATCTAATCCTTTCCCCAGATTTAATCAAGTCACCAAATTCTGCTTGTTCTCCTTAAGTGTCATCTAATCTCTCTGTCTGATCACCAAAGCTGTTACCTTGGTTTAATCTTTAAAATCTATCATCTGGGCAAGTGCCAGACCCTCCCAACTCTTTTCTCTGCTTCTAATTACTTCACCCGTTCAAGTAATCTACAGTATATCCAGTATGACCCTCCTAAACACACGGACCTTCCATTACAACCCTCTGATGGCTCTCCCTTGCCTGTAAACTTCAAGTGGTCTTAGCACAATGCACAAGGCTGTCTGTCTCATACCTCTTTTCCTCCCTTGCCAGCCTTATGCCTCCTTCTTCATCCATACCAGCCATGACCAATTTCTTGTAGGTTCCTGAATACACTGGATACTGATTTACACCTTTACACCATCATACATTTTATTCTCTCTACAAATCTCCCCCCACCAAATAAGGTTTTCCTCTTTTGTACCAGCACCAAACTGGGTAGACATCTCTATCTTTGCATTTATCATACAACACAATAATTCTGTCTCCATGGCTGCCTTCCTTTATAGAACACAAGAAGGGAAGGGAGCTTTCTTATTCATTCTACCTTTAACAATGCCTAGCATGGTGTCTGACCTATGGTATATGCTCAGTGAATGGAATGGATGAGGTGTTAAGTGCTGTTTGCTTAATTTTTAAAAAATTTTAAATTTTATGAAATTTTTTTAAAAAAATGAACATCATTCTTCGATAAGAATAAAGGAAATCCCTTTAAACATATAACTTGTAAAATGTTGCCCAATCTTCACCAAATTGTTGTAGCCCGACTTCCCCCATCCTCAACTGGTCTGCTTCTCTCTGTTCAAAAGCCACAGACAGTGTCTGATTCCCAATCTACAAATATTTCTACAAATAATGACTAGGCACAAATGTATCACCCAGAGAGAAAAATGTTTCACAGAAAACGCTAAATAGAGGGACAGTAAGTACACCTTTTTATATAATACATGACACTTATGGATATAAACTTAACATTGAAGAGAAGATATGCCTATTCAGAGTCAAAAGACAAGTTGGTAACCTTTCTTTATACCAAAATCAGATTATTTTTTAAAATATTATTATTCTCTCATTCATCTCAAAGGAAGGAGTTTCTCCAGAGTTGTTTAGGTCATAGACCTGAAAATGTACCCACAAAGTAAGCCAGAAATAAAGAGTTTTGAATCCAACACATCACAAAGCAGAAGTACCAGTCCTGAGTAATGTTATTATTTACTCTTTTAAGAGTTTCAGCCAGAGCAGCTAAAATGTGTTTCTCCATTGAGAGTCTTAAAAATAAACTTTGAACTCAGGAACTCTGTGAATCCAGTCCCTTTACAGAATGAAACCATTTGCTGACTCTGCCTATAACTGAAAGCATATAGCCTCTGTTTAGTTCAGTGAACCATGGATATAAATAGCCCTGAAGTGTGCATTTTTCTTGCTGCTTGTAACTAAGACCATCAAGAAAAAATACAAAAGATGTTGCCAGTGTACATCCACGCATTCAGCAAACATCTACTGAGAGCCCTTGCTAGGCCCTGAGACTCATGAGATGAGTAACTCACAGTCTTCTCATTCTAGAGGTTCCCAACTTGGAGCGGATAGGACACCTAAACAAGTAATTGTGAAACGGCGTGGGAGGTTAGAGGTAGAGCCACGTACAGGGTCTGATGTGAGCCCAGAAGAGGAGCATCTAACCCACAGGTGGCCGAGCAATAGAACAAAACCACATTTTTGAGTGTTAAGGGACCCAGGATAGGCATGTTAGAAGTAAACTTATAGTGAGATGTAAGGGATGGGAAGATAAGGCAGTTTACAGATGCTGATCTCAGTTCTCTCAATAGTGGAGGATTCTAGCTTATGTTTCGGGGGAAATGAGTCAGAAATTGAGTAGGGGAATCTAAGAGTAGTGAAATTGTGCAAGTATTTTTGAATTAAATAAAGAAAAATGACTAAAGACAAGAAAAGTGGAAGAGTGGCTTTGAGGAGTCAGCGAACTAAATCTGTAGATAAGACCATCTGTCAAGCTGTAGGGGAGGAAAAGGCAAACAGGAATACATGGGTTTTATTAGCCCATATACAAAAGAATATAAGAGGAAAGAAGGAGATTGGTGAGAAAAGAATTCAGTTAGCTAACCACAGGTTGGCTAGGAAAAGAAGAGTAGCACTCAGCATTGTATACTTGTGTGATCAGGCATTCCTATTTGCCCAGGAACATCCCAGTGTGGTTATTGTAGTGCCCACTTTCAACTGCAGAAGATTCCTGTTGGACAGTAAATTATATTATCCCTTAATGATGACCTGGGAGAAACAATAGGGGTCCGGGTCTCCATGAAATTAAAGGAATAAGGTATTGTTGCCAAAGAGTGGAATGAAGGGGTTATGCTTTAAGAAGGGAGTGTTAGTGTAGTGTTAGTTGCTCAGTTGTGTCTGACTCTTTGCGACCTCATCGACTTGTAGCCCACCAGGCTTCTCTGTCCTTGGGATTTCCCAGGAAAGAATACTAGAGTGGGTTGCCATTCCCTTCTCCAGGGATCTTCCCAACCCAGGGATCAAACCCAGGTCTCCCATATTACAGGTGGATTCTTTACCAAAGGGAGGGGTCTTGATAATGAGAAGAGAAAGGATGTGGCCCTGGGAATAGAATGGCTGAGATGCCTCTGAGATGACACTCTCTAGGGTTAAGATAGCCCAGGAAATATGAAGCTAATTGGTTGGATGGGTCATTCTCATGACCACTGAGATTGGCATCTAGCACTTGGTAGATATTCAACAAACGACTGAGGATATAGCAGGAGTTGGAGTGGAAAGGGAGACTATGCATCAGGTTTCAGCAAAAGAGACTTTAGGAAGTTTGCCAGGGGAGGAGAGATAGAAGAGAAGTTCAAGATGGCACAGCTGTGTGCCTGAGACACGATACAGGAATGTACTTTTAAGAGAGGGAGAAAGAGTAATGATCAGATAGCAAGCCAGTAGTTCGTGGGATATGGAATAAAAAAAGAATTTTATAGTGTAAGTCACAGAAGTTCTGTCCCAAGGGAAGAAGAATGGTGACCACCACTGTGTGATGGTTTCTATGCCTGCTGCAGAGGGCAGCAAAAGTCCCGTTAGCAGAGAGGCCATGGGCTCTGTCTTAAATGTAAGTGAATCCTAGTGACGTTAAAAAAAAAAAAAAAAAAAGTACAGAAACCAAATCCCAACCTTAAAAGGAAGTTTGAAAGTATCAAGTAATTAATTTCCTTTCTTCCTTCCTCCCTGCTCCATATCCTAACTTATACCTTGAAGGGATGTTTAATAAAACAAAACAATTCACTGCTTTAAGGTTTTTGGGCTAAAGTTTTACTTCATTACATTACTTTATGTTATTGCTTAACAATTAGTAGATAAAAGACTAGTGACTACAAGCAAGTCATTTCCATTTCCCACGTATGTATCTTAAACAGCAATTTTTCCAAACCACTTGGAGGATGGAGCTTGTCCCAACATGCCTCTCCCCAACTGTGTAGAGAGGCAGATTTCGATACAAAGCTCACCACAAGTGGTTTTGGATTCCCCCAAAATATACAACATAATACATAGCCTAGAAATAGTTATCCATTAAAACTGCAAATTAAATTACTATGATCAGATACAAAGAAGGTAAAACTCAAAATGCTTTTTCAACTCCACTGAAAATTTCATCAAACTCAACATTTTTAGAATAATTTGAAAATGTCTCGGTTCTTCTGCCCTAAGATCATAACTTGGGGTGCAGTTGAAGAGAAGACAACAGGACTATTCTGGACCTACTAACTCAGGAGGAAAGGGAAAGACTGTAAAAGGAGTTGGAGAAAGGGTCATTCCAAAACCTATTCCAGTGAAACAGGTCCTGCTGAAGCCTCTGTGTGCCTCCCTGTTTCAGCACTGGGAGGCCAGACGTGTCCTTGAGCACACGGCAAGAGCTATCTACCACATTTTCATGGTTTTTCTTAGGATCAACTCCAGTCTGAATACCAACCAAGATGATGCAAAGATTGTAAGTGAGGTCACTAGTTGGACAGAAATATGGGAGGTGACTTTTATTTTATTTTTTTCCTTACAGGGAGCATTTTCATGTGAATAATCTATGCCTAATAAAAATGTCACTGTCTGAGCTAGGGGCATCTCTGAAAAATGGTAGCAATACGAGTGTGCTTTATTTCATTTCTCCCTGTTTCATTATTTAGATCTGCCCGCTTCTGCAGTGGTAGGTATCTATATTTATCTTACAAGTCTGTCAAAGAAACACCGCTGCTGCAACTATGAATTGAGCGAACATCTAGATACAAATAAGACACCAGCACCCTTTTAAAAGGATGTTAAATTTCAGACTGAAACTGTCCTATTGCATAGTGAAAGATACAGAGCTTTTAAGAATGTAGCTTCTTTCAGGGGAAGTGGTAACAGTGATGAGAAGAGTTGCTTAGGGAATGCATTCTATTTCAAGTAGAACTGGGAGACGCCTTTTGGAACAGGGACATTTTCTCTCAGATTTGTAGAACAGGAGACCTTGACAAAACAGAAGAGGTCATTTAATGCTACTTTTTCATTTCATCGAGGAAAGTGAAATTTCATTTCACTCAGACTTTTGGTTCAAAGACACACAGCAGAGTCCAAGTGAGAGCTGGGCAATCAGAATCCCCAGGAGAAGGGTCACTTTTCTACTTTTCACAGCCTCTTCTTTAATAAACGGGCACCAAGCCCTGCCTCCATGCTCTGGTGATAACACACAAAGATTCCTACTAAACACTCCACAGCTATCATGAATTCCTGCCACATTTTGACCACCAAGTACTATTTCCTCTGATTCCTTTTATGGAATCACCTTTGTCCCACCAGGAGAGGTCTTAGATGGAAGATCAGTCCAGACAACTGCCCTTGTACTGTGGAAGTTAAAGCAGCCTGTGGAGTTTCTTCTCTCTCTCGCCCTACAGCAGTCAGGAGCAGACATTCAGTTGGGTCCAATGAATCCAGCAGCCAATTTAGCCAAGACTTCAGGCAATCAGATACTGCTCCTGAGACATAATAGCTTTATATATCTATATCTTACTCTTTATCAAATTTGTTACAATATTGCTTCTGTTGTTTCTATGTTCTGGCTTTTTGGCCATGAGGCATATGGAATCTTAGCTCCCTGAGCAGAAGTCAAACTGGCACCCCCTGCTTTGGAAGGTGAAGTCCTAACCAACCTGAAATGTTAATCACTGGACCACGACAAAAGCCCCAATACCTAGCTTTCTTAAATCCAAGTTTTGAGCACTGCCTTTGTTCTACGGATCTTCCTATGTCTTTGCAAGATATAGGAATCATTACCACTTGTGGCAAAAGCAGAGAAAACTTACAGGTCTCCTGAGATTCGTGTATAAACAGTTGATGAAAGTTTTGATGTTATGTTGGGATTATCTTGGTGTTAAAATCATTAAGCCTGGAGTCTTTTATTACTACAAGAATAAAGCTTTATTTCCAAGATAAAATTTAAGATGAGATGTAAAAAGGCAACATACACAAGTCTGAGGCAAAGACCAGGATTAGACTAAAATTTAATATTGAGTATTTTTATAATTTTATTCAATTTTATAATAATATTGAATAGGATTAGTGAGAAAGAAATTATATCTAACATTCAAATCCTTCTCTATATTTATTTAAATGTAGTGCTATAGTAGTTTCATGATATTAAAATTTCCATTTTGGTTTTAGTTTTTAAAAAATAACAGATGGTAGACAACATGGTAAAATGAGGGGAAAAAAATTTATCTCAGGCAAAAAAAAAAGTCACCTCTATACTCAAGCATTCCTATGGTCATGATTGAAGCAAGATTGCCTCTTTGTGGTGACATAATTTAATTGCAGGTTCCATTTGATAATAACTCACTGAAAGAGATTTTACAACCTAAAGGAAAATAAGGGCACTAAAGTCATGATTTGTATGTCGTAAAAAATGTTTCTGGAGAAGGCAATGGCACCCCACTCTAGTACTCTTGCCTGGAAAATCCCATGGACAGAGGAGCCTGGTGGGCTGCAGTCCATGGGGTCGCTAAGAGTTGGACACGACTGAGCGACTTCCCTTTCACTTTTCACTTTCATGCATTGGAGAAGGAAATGGCAACCTACTCCAGTGTTCTTGCCTGGAGAATCCCAGGGACAGGGGAGCTTGGTGGGCTGCCGTCTACAGGGTCGCACAGAGTCGGACATGACTGAAGTGACTTAGCAGCAAAAAATGTTTCATATGATAGGAAAAGCATTTTAGTCTCAAAATGTTGTAAGAGTGAAAATTTCTGGTTAGTGGTAATTAAGACAAGCTAAAAGTCTAATCATACTGCTCAATGTCCAGGTTCTTCATTCTAAGATTTATAAATCAATATTTTGAGCCTACAACTCTTTGGAAACAGAAGTTGATTCCTCCAACTGTAGTAACCAGATGGCATTACAAATACAAACTTCTGTCAGAGCAACAGGTAATATAAGTGGTAGAGTTAAGTTACCTGAGGTTAAGTTCGGTTATGGGATTGCAATGGAATTCTCTGTCTTAATTGGAAGGAAAATCTATCTACAAAAAGAGTCATCCAGAATATCATACATCAGAACACTTATGCAGGCAGATAAAAGCCAACGTGAATTTCTAACACATAAAAGCCATTTCACAGACGACATGGAAAAGTAAAAAGTTTATTTCAAGACTTACTTGAAGTAACTCAAAATTACATTTTGAAAATAAGCCATCTGTTGTCTCTATGGAAGCAAAACTTTGTGAAGAAAATAATCTGAAGTGAGCTTCAGAAGCAAAGGTGACAGAAAGGGCATAGATTCATCTATAAAGATGTAAATATGAAAACAAACAAACCCAGCCTTCAGACTTGTTTAGTTGCTGAGTCATGTCCAACTCTTTGCGACCCCATGGACTATAGCCCACCAGATTCTGCTGTCCATGAAATTTCCCAGGCCAGAATATTGGAGTGGGTTGCTATTTCCTTCTCCAGGGGATCTTCTTGACCCAGGGATTGAATCTGTATCTCCTGCTTTGGCAGGTGGATTCTTCACCACTGAGCCACCAGGGAAGCCCCTCCAGATTCCTAGAACACAGATAATTTATCACTTAAAATTGCTAACACTGGGGGCTACACTGCTTTGGCTTTGCTACTGTTTAGTTTGGGTCTCAGTTCAAAAGCTGTGTTATAGGTTCATGTAGGTATGCGAAGAGTTGACTCATTGGAAAAGACTCTGATGCTGGGAGGGATTGGGGGCAGGAGGAGAAGGGGACGACAGAGGATGAGATGGCTGGATGGCATCACTGACTCGATGGACGTGAGTCTGGGTGAACTCCGGGAGTTGGTGACAGGGAGGCCTGGCGTGCTGTGATTCATGGGGTCGCAAAGAGTCGGACACGACTCAGCGACTGAACTGAACTGAACTAAGGTAATGTAAGAAACCTAGTTCAGCCTACTGATTTTAAAAGTATCAAATTTGAAATGAAAGTTTTGATTCAGAAGTCAAGACAAATATCTGACTATAGTCTTTTCAAAATACATTTCTACTGTAACAAAGAATCAATTTTCTTAAAAAAAAAAAAACTGGTCATGACTACAAAATCAACTTATATATCTAAAGATCCTGAGAAACCTGTATGCAGATCAAGAAGCAACAACAGTTAGAACCAGATATGGAACAGTGGACTGGTTCAAAATTGGGAAAGAAGTATGTCAGGGCTATGTATTATCACCTTGCTTATTTAACTTATATGCAGAGTACATCATGTGAAATGCAAGGTTGGATGAATCACAAGCTGAAATTGCCCGGAGAAATATCAATAACCTCAGATATGCAGATGATACCACTTTAATGGCAGAAAGCAAAGAGGAACTAAAGAGCCTCTTGATGAAGGTGAAAGAGGAGAATGAAAAAGCTAGCTTAAAACTCAACATTCAAAAAACAAACATCATGGCATCTGGTCCCATCACTTCATGGCAAATAGATGGGGAAACAATGGAAACCATGACAGACTTCACTTTCTTGGGCTCCAAAATCACCATGGATGTTGACTGTGGCCATGAAATTAAAAGATGTTTGCTTCTTGGAAGAAAAATTATGACAAACCTAGACAACATACTAAAAAGCAAAGACATTATTTTGCCAACAAAGGTCTGTCTAGTCAAAGCTATGGTTTTTCCAGTAGTCATGTATGGATGGGAGAGTTGAACCATAAAGAAGGCTAAGCACCAAAGAACTGATGCTTTTGAATTGTGGTCCTGAAGAACACTCTTGAGAGTCCCTTGGACTGCAAGGAGATCAAACCTGTCAATCCTAAAGGAAATCAATTCCAAATATTCATTGGAAGGACTGATGCTAAAGCTCCAATACTTGGCTATCTGATGCAAAGAGCCAACTCATTGGAAAAGACCCTGATGCCGGGAAAGATCGAAGGCAGGAGAAGAAGGGGACAACAGAGAATGAGATGGTTGGATAGCATCCAACTCAAGCAAACTCTGGGAGATGATGAAGGCCAAGAAAGCCTGATGTGCTGCAGTCCATGGGGTCGCAGAGTCATATGCAACTTAAAACAACAACCAAAAAGAAAAAAACCAACTAATAAATTTAGAAATATCTATTAAAACTTTGGGGGGCAGCCCAGCATACACAAAAGCAGTCAAGACTGAATTTAGAGGCATATGTTGGTTGAAAAAACAAACATTTTCAAAAGTGGTATGTGTTAAGAAACCTGAACAGCTTTTCCACTGATATGTGGATAATATTAAGGGAGACATTTTCATATTATATTACAAAAACTGAATTTGAACATTTTTAAACTTTTAATTACGGAAAATTAAAAAGATACATATATAAAAGTAAGGAGGACAGTATAATGAATTTCCAAGTATCCTTCAACCAGCTTCAGGGGTTACCAGTTTATGGCCTGGGCATAATAAAGCCTAGGATATGGACAGTAATCTCACTATGTTCTAAGGGACACTTTTAATTTCCTTTCCAAAAGAACTGTTTAGCTTCGCTCTATTCCTTGGCTACCACCTGAATTTCTAAACCTAGCTAGCTATTCTTAGAATTAAAAAATAAGTTGAAATGGAAATTTGAGATCTTATCAGTTATGTGTATGCTCAGTCCTGTCTGACTCTTTGTGATCCCATTGACTGTAGCACGCCAGGTTCCTCTGTCCTTGGAATTGTCCAGGTAAGAATACTGGAATGAGTTGCCATTTCCTATTCTAGGAGATCTTCCCAACTCGGGGTTTCTCTTGAGTCTCTTGCATTGGCAGCTAGATTCTTTGCCACTGTGCCACATATATCCCCACTCAATTCAAGATCCTTTTACCCAAGATCCTCAGGCAGTATAAGGAAAGTCTTTTTAGAAACAATAAGAATCACTTAAAATCCATGAAAGCTTCCTTATGAAGCAGTGGGTGCCCCATTCCTAGAAAGGTTGACATAAAAACTGGAATTCAGCAAACACAGTGTCATGGTACAGAGGGAAGAGGATGTACCTGGAAAACAAACCTGACTTTGAATCCTAATTTTGCCTCCCCTCTGAATTTCAGCCCTTTCATCACATGGTTGCTATTAGGATCCAATGAGGTGACATAAATGTCCAGCACACAGGAGATACTTAAGACATCTCTTTCTTTTATCTACCTTTATCCCCCCCAAATAATTTGCACAAAATAACAGAGGAAACACATAGATAAGGATATAAAAGTATTTTTACTGAATGAAGTCACATACATGTCTAATTTTTCAGTCACTGTCATTACGGGATAACATTTACTGAAATATTACATGGGCAGACTTTTTCCTATGGCTAGATTTCTCCCTCGACAATCGACATGTAAAATGGAGTGAAGAATATAGTGCTTTCATAACAGTATATTAAGCTGGGACAACGCAGAGCAAATCACTCCAGAGATTTATAACAATAAGAACTAAGCCCTCCTTTTTTTCAATCACATTCTTATGCTATAGAGAAAATATCAGATTTGGAAAAAGAAAAGATTTTGACAGAAGAATGAGAACCCCATTAAAAGGAAATGAAAAAAGAAATCCTAAAGTAGATAATTTAATTAAGTTTTCTCTCACTAGCTTAATACTCAGCTCCCAATGGTATAATATTTCAAATTAATGACTCCCAGGTGGTTTTAATGCCTAAGAACCTTCAGTGTGAAATAAGTCCTTATGTAGCCCTGTACCTGTAATCAGCATCTCTCAGAGGAATGGCTGGTTCTGTCCATCTTCCAACACTCACTCTTAATGTAGATAATAATCTAGCTGCTACATGAGGCATCATTATTATTCTATATGGAACCAGTGTGTTTTTTTTTTAAGATTATTTCCTAGAAATACCTGCTATATGACAAGTAATCATATCTGTGACATATCCAATATGCTGGAGCATTTGAGAATCTCTCTGGATTTGATTTCTCATTTATGATATGTAGAGTTTTGGTGACTTGCTGCAGGTGTTTGTCTCCTAGCATGCTGCTCTGCTTTCCCTTTTTACACTGATGTCCCAGAGCCAAATTAAAAACTGTTCTATTTTTAAAGTCTAAACATTAAACTTATTTATTGAGCGTGTTTCAGTTAGTCTATGTGCGTAACAAATAAAACAACGTTTTGTCTTGCGGTCCTGAAGGTTAGTCACATGGTTCCTCTGCTGATCTCATGTGAGCTCACACGTGCAGCTGCCTTCAGCTGGAGAGTTGGAGGGGCCTGAAGGTGCAAGATGGCCTCACTCATGTCCAGCAGTTGATGTTGGTTATTGGCTAGGGTGCATGGCTTCTCCTTTTTTAGCCTCTTATCCTCTCATTTGTACCTGTTAACTATCAGCTCTATTTAATTTTAAAATGTACAAATTAGTTTGATATGCAGAAGAGTTTGAGGCTGTTGGATTTTTAAAACTCCATGTAAAACTGCCACAACAAAGAAATTCATACCAAATTAATCACTCCAGACTGCTAAATCCATCTACTAATTTAACTCTACAGTGTTCAGGATAAATGAAACAAGTTATATTATTAACCCTTAAAAAAAAAAAAAGAACCCAACCAGTCATTTGCAATATGCTGCTTTAAGTCAAGCAACCAGACTACCGATTACCAGTACAGAGAATTTCAATGACAAACTTGGGCCAGTAGGCCAGACTGGCTCGCCTAACATGACTGCCTCAAGTAGTGTCCTTGTCCTAAGTGGTCTCTAGCAGAAAGTACAAGGCCTTTTAAAACCTCGAAAGTTGTATAACATTACTGCTATAGCATTCTATTGATTAAAACAAGTCAAAAGACCAGGCATTATTCAAGAAGTGGGGAAACAGACTCTGCCTCTTAATGGGAGAAATAGCAAAGTCACATTGCAAGAGTCAGGAGGAATGTTACAACCATTTTTTGAAAACAAGCAGTTATAGAGGCTTCTAAACAATGGTATCAAATTAAATGTCTTGTCTTTCTTAGAACTAGGCTTGCTTTTCTAAAGCCCAAGCACAGCACGATGCCTCTGGCTGTGATCTCCTAAGAAGCCTTTGCTTGGAATTACAACACATCTCTCAATGTTCTGGCTGCCTTAATAATCCTTTTATCCTCACCTACAAGTAGAAGTTTGAAGAAAAAAAACCTTTATTTTGCTTTTCTTCACAGCATTTTTTTTTCCAAAGAAGAATGTAGAAAAAAAAAAAAAAGGTCTATCATGTAAAATACCAGTAACTGCCATGCTCAGAAGGTCCATGCAGTAAAATCTTTGAGATCCACAGGTGGAGAACTTAATTAGGATAGCATAGTGATCATCAGTGCATCCCCATAATGTCACCAAGAGTGCAGAACAGTCTCTTGCACAATCAAGAAGTCCCAACAGAAGCTGGGAGACAACTGAATAGCAAGTGACTAGATCATGCCTAGACTGGCACTCAGAAACCTACAGCTTGACCTCTGGTTGCTCCAAGTTGTGATCTGACCATGAACCTGACTCCTGTTTCTCTGCATGGCAGGATCTCAACTGCCCATAGGATATGCAGAAAGCATTTTAGATGTTTCTGGCAAAATAAGATGGTAAAATACCAGGGTATGATTTCCTCCAAATTTTGGCTGCTACTAATCAGTGGGACATTTTAAGAGAGTGGAGTGCAAATGGGAATGTTCCCTAAGTGTTCAAATATTTCATTTGGAAAAAAAAAAATACAATCACAGAGTAATTAGCTTTAAGAGCCAAAGCTTGGTTCCACAGTCATCATACTATACATTACAGTGAGAAACACTACACAGACACTTTTCTGTAAATCAACAATTAGTATTTTCCTTCTTAAAATATTTTGTGGAAGATACTTCAAGGTATCAGATGCCTACTTGGTGTTTTTACCACTTTATGAATTAGTCTTACATTTTGCTCTAGTCAAACATACAGAAAGATGACATCTGGGGAGAGAGAACCAGGGAGGAGAGGGAATGAGGGAAAGCTCATTCATCTATGCAATAGAAGGAACAATTCCCCCTAATATCCAAAGTAATATGTGTTTTTGTTGACTGCCTGGTTGTTGATCTGCCAAACTAGTTACAGTCAGTGATTAGAATTCTGGGATGCTATCATAGATGCCATAGCTTTTCTTCCAAGGAGCAAGCATCTTTTAATTTCATGGCTGCAGTCATCATCTGCAGTGATTCTGGAATAACCTAGACAGCATATTAAAAAGCAAAAACATCACTTTACTGACAAAAATCTGTACAATCAAAGCTATGGTTTTTCCAGTAGTCATGTACGGATGTGAGAGTTGTACCATAAAGAAGACTGAATGCCAGAGCATGGATGCTTTTGAACTGTGGTATTGGAGAAGACTCATGAGGAGTCCCTTGGACAGCAAGGAGATCAAATCAGTCAACCCTAAAGGAAATCAACCTTGAATATTCACTGGAAGGACTGATGCTGAAGCTCCAACATTTTGGCCGCCTGATGTGAAGAGTTGACTCATTGCAAAAGACTCTGATGTTGGGAAAGATTGAAGGTGGGAAGAGAAGGGGGTGACAGGATGAGATAGTTGGATGGCATCACCAACTCAATGGACATGAGTCTGAGCACAGTCTGGGAGAAGGACAGGGAAGTCTGGCATGCTACAGAGTCCATGGGGTTGTAAAGAGTTGGATACAACTTAGCAACTGAACAAGCAACAACATAGCTGTAGATCAAGTTTCCTCCAACATACTTCCTCTTCTGTACCTGCTCAGATTCCTCAGTTTATTTTCTTCCTCCCTTTCTGGATTTAAGTGATAATAGATATTTTATTACTTTGAAAGTGAAAGTCAAGTCACTCAGTCGTGCCTGACTCTTTGCGACCCCATGGACTGTAGCCTACCAGGCTCCTCAGTCCATGGAATTTTCCAGGCAAGAGTACTGGAGTGGGTTGCCATTTCCTTCTCCAGTTCATTACTTTGAAAGGATCTAAACTCTGCTTTCATCTCCTGAATCTAGACACAACATCCATAACTGTGAGTAGATAACTGGAAAGGAGTTAATAGGGAGGTTGCCGCAATGGTCAAGTGATCCAGTTAGTTGTCAGAGGTTAAATGTATAAGCTGTGGATAGCAGTACTTGGCAAAGACTCATGGTTTTGGAATGCTAGAGTTCAGACCTCAGATTCTGACATATTATGCTCCTGATAAACTCTCCACTAATCTCATAATATACATTTTATTACTGTAAGCCATGCTACATTAGGCTTTCTCAAAGAGTGATGAAATGCTAAGAACTCCAGCGGAATGTAGCAGAACAATGGGAACAAAACCACAGACGAGCAGAAGCTTGGCACTTATTGCCTTGAAGGGCAGAGCGGGTGAATTAATTGTTTCCAAATGCAACTAATTGGATCTTCAACTCCAAAGTAAATAGAGATAAGGCTTATTAGATTACAATATTCATAAGTGGAGAAGGCTTAGAAAGTACTCAGGATGGCTGATGTAAAGAAACTATTAAGGCAAAGATTTAAATATGTTAAAACTCTAAATAAGGAAAGAAATATATTACTAATTTGCACATTAAAAAATTTGAGAGGGGTCCTAATTGTGTCTGCAAATGAAGGTTCAGTAATCTATGACATTATTTTCCTATGCCAATAATGCTGGTACATGCCTACCTCGGAGAACATAAGATCTATCTTCAGGAACCTATTTGAAGGAGAGGTACTATCTGCATTCCTTAACTGATTTCAGATATTTTTGTTGACCTCCTGTTTATATGGCCTACATCCATCTTAGCATCACAGGAAGTATAAATCTGGACACAAAGCAAAATAGCCAGGGAGCTGCCAATACTTGGACTGGCCTTTCTTTCAGACAAGTCTACCTGGCTCCCCATCTCTGTCTACTCTCAGGGACTTCCTGAAACCTGGCTACCTCGACCTAGGTCTCCATCTACTGCTCTTCCACTGATTCTACTTCTCTCTCATGTGTGGCTTCTTGTCACCAAGGCTTGACTCTGCGGGCCTAGCTGGACCCTGCCACATACTGTTCTGGGTCCCCATGGCCTCCTGTGTTCTGGTACAGTGTAATCCATGCAAAGATGTTTAAGGAAAAAAAGTGAAATGGCAGATTTATTTAGACTACTCTTCAACCAAATTAACTTTTGTTTTATTTCTCATCTCTGGATGTTTGCCTCATACCACTAAGTTCACCATTCCAAATTTATTAACGGGTTTTGTTTCATAAATATTTGAATTTTTGTATATATAAAGCTGCTGTCAATGATGTAATTCATGAATTCTTGGAGCTGTGTTCTGGATAGCTTTACCTTCAGACTAGACATGAAGAAATGACTTTCACTCCCACTTTGCAACCTATAAAAATAAAGTTTCTTTTGTAATCAGTTCACTTATGGTGGCCAGGCTCTGTGAGTGTGACAGTGTATTTATTATGCAGATGTTCTTGGAATATTCACAGATTATGTATCCTGCCAGGATGTGGAGCTTCTGAAAATAGGACTTGGGAACAGACGCATGGGACACAGAGTTCTCAGGGTGTCCCCAGATATTAATGCAATCACTTAGATGTCTAAGTGTTGTAAGGTCTCCATAAGACACCCCACACCGTCCACTGGAGGGTTCTGTGTTTGAGAAGCTCCATCCGGTAAATCTTGGGACCCAGAGAGCAGAAGGATCTCCTGCACATCAAGGTTTAACACTTTGTTAACGACATTTCTCTCTCCCTTTATTTGACTCTGAGAAGTTTTCTTTGTGTGATGAGAGTGAAACAAGGCAGCAGTGCTTTGGGAATGGTCTTAACCCCACAATTCCTGGGTATAATTGGAAGTACATGGTTTCCACAAGCAACTTTGAGCTTTGCACACTAGAACAGGTAGCATTCAAATGTCATTAGAAGAAAAAAGTCAGACTCCAAAGAGCCTCCCTTCCTGGATCCAACTGCCCTCTGCAGGTTGTACGGCAGACTGGGCTCGTTGGGGATGGTTTGAGAGTGAGATTTAGTCGACAGCAGTGTGTGGTCTGAGAGAAGGCAATGGCACCCCACTCCAATATTCTTGCCTGGAAAATCCTATGGACGGAGGAGCCTGGTAGGCTGCAGTCCATGGGGTTGCTAGGAGTCAGACACAACTGAGCGACTTCACTTTCACTTTTCACTTTCATGCACTGGAGAAGGAAATGGCAACCCACTCCAGTGTTCTTGCCTGGAGGATCCCAGGGACGGGGGAGCCTGGTGGGCTGCCACCTCTGGGGTCGCACAGAGTCGGACATGACTGAAGCAACTTAGCAGCAGCAGCAGTAGCAGTGTGTGGTCTCTTCCCTGGTAGCTCAGTCAGTAAAGAAACTGCCTCAGTGCAGGACACCCGGGTTCAATCCCTGGGTCAGAAAGATCCCCTGGAGAAGGAAAGGGCAAACCACTCCAGTATTCTTGCCTGGAAAAGCCCATGAAGAGAGAAGCCTGGTGGGCTACAGTCCATGGGGTTGCAAACAGTCAGACACGACTGAGTGACTAAACCACCACCAGCGTGTGGTCTCAGGCCAGGCCTGGGCTTGAAGAGTGCTTATGCCACTTAGTACATTTCTCACTCACTGAGCTACTTCATCTGTAAATCAGAAGTAATAATTCCTACCTGACAGATTCAGTGTGACAATAAAAAATAATCAATGCAGACACCTAGCATACAGCAGACTCTTGGCAAACACTAACTATAGTTATTTTTCATTTCAAATGCAAGAAAATGAAAACCTGACTTTTGTGAGATTATGCACGTATTTGGGATAGTTTATAAAAGCCACAGAAGTCTATTTTGAAGAGTTTTGGTTTTTTTTTAAACTATCACTGCTAGTCACATATCACATTTTCCAACTACTTACTGACATAATTTGGGGCATTTGTTTCAAGACCGTGGGTAAGTTACCTAATTGTTGTTCCTCTATTTTTCCAATTGTATGCATATTTTGCCCCCAAATATGCTGAAACTCTCAGCTGCCTAAGTTCTGTCCCCTGGAGATCCACAAGGGATGCTTGCTGGAAGAATGATAAGGGTAAGTGCTTATAGTGTTTTGTTCATTTGTTTTGTGGAGTTGTGTGTGTGTGTATTGTGGGGTGTGACATGGGTTGTTTGTTTGGTCTTCCAAAGAATTGTGTCATTCCAAAATGAATCAAGGGATAGATATTATGGAAGTAACATTTATCATCCAGAAGTACAATGATAGAGAAAAGGTGATTTAAAAATATAGGAGGCAAGGAATAGTTAGGGAGTTTGCGGCTCACATGTACACACTGCTATATTTAAAATGGATAACCAATAAGGACTTATTGTACAGCACAGGGAACTCTGCTCAATATTCTGTAACAACATAAAGGGGAAAAGAATTTTAAAAGGAATAGATACATGTATAACTGAATCACTTTGTTGTACATCTGAAACTAACACAACATTGCTAACCAACTATCAGACCAGATCAGCTCAGTCGCTCAGTCGTGTCTGACTCTTTGCAACCCCATGAATCACAGCATGCCAGGCCTCCCTGTCCATCACCAACTCCCAGAGTTCACTCAGACTCACGTCCATCGAGTTAGTGATGCCATCCAGCCATCTCATCCTCTGTCGTCCCCTTCTCCTCCTGCCCCCAATCCCTCGCAGCATCAGAGTCTTTTCCAATGAGTCAACTCTTCGCATGAGGTGGCCAAAGTACTGGAATTTCAGCTTTAGCATCATTCCCTCCAAAGAAATCCCAGGGCTGATCTCCTTCAGAATGGACTGGTTGGATCTCCTTGCAGTCCAAGGGATACTTCAATATAAAATAAAAAGTCAAAAAATGCAGGAGGGTATTATGAAGGGGTGAAGGTACAGCGTAGAGTGTGGAGGCATGTCTGAGTTTGCGCTCAGTTCTAAGAGTCTGCAGCACCTCTGGGTGGGCCAGCTGGACCTCTCACTTGCCATCTGCTTCCCCTACAGGGAAGCGAACCTGGAAGAAATCCTAAGCATGCAAGCTTTTGAGATAATCCACTTCACTAAATAACTGAGATTTAAAAAAAAAAAAAGGATATTATCCAGTCTTGGGGACTAAAAACAAAAGGGAAATAAGCATGTGAGCAATAATGCCCCCTAAAGTATTTCTCTTGCTCTAAGTTATTTCAGAACAAAGGCCTGCTATTATGATACACTCAGACTTAAGTTGTAAAGCCAAGAACTTTAGAGCTTAAATTCTTAAACTTTAGAGGGTAAATGCTTATTGCACTGGGCAGTGTTAGACATCATGCTATTTAGGGACCTGCTAAAAAGACTCATTCTTCCTCAGTGAGAAATTTTGGAGTGTTTCATGCCCTTGGATAAAAATGTGAGATCCCTAATGGTTTAGCCCACATTTGCAATATGCACGCTGAAACACTGAACTTTGTCTTACAAATCACTAAAGCTGCTTCTAATTTTGACTATGTTTTTTCTTTAACAGTTTCATGTGAAATATATCAAACTAATTACAAAAGCAAAGACAACAGTGTAATGAAGCCTCAGGTACACATCACCCAGCTTCAGCAATTAGCAACCCATGGCTCCATCTATACTCCTATTTCCCCTGTTCCTGGATTACTCTGAAACAATTTCCATTTCATTATCTCACTTCATCCATAAATATTTCAGCATATATCTTGAAAAGATTAGAATTCTATTCTTATACCTAACCACACACTAAGCTGTCAAAAAATATTTATCTCATTAAATATCCAACTCTGACTACCTTTTGCATAATTGTAAAAAGTTAATTATACACAAATCGAAGCAACCACATGAAAATGACAGCTGCCGTAAGTAGAGACCCAAAATCTTTGAACATCCTTCATGAGAATTAAATTATTGATAGCAAAGAGTGTCTGGCATAAGCTTCAAAGACAAAAGTCTATTTTGGTGAAGAAAACGATCCACTTTCAGGAGCATTTGCTTTCCCTAGTGAACTTAAACAGTACATTTAACCTATCCACTTAACTCAAAGTGATGGAGTGCCTGCGCATGGAAAATTGAAAGCATGTTATTTTTAGGCTCAAGCTGTAGAACTCTATAGCTGACCAAAAAAAAAAAAAAAAAATCAAAGAACTCAAATGCAGACAACTTGACCAAACCAGCACTTGGCTAATTTGTTGGTTTATTAAAGAAAATGAGTTTTTCACTGGTAGGTTAGAAAAATCAGGCATATAAACTATTGAAGCCCCAAATACTAAATACATCTGAATGTTGAGGTTGCTTTTCCAGGACTGTGTATAAGCTCTATGCCATTTTATCCTATGTGTAGATTTATGTGACCACTACCACAGTCAAGATACAGGATGGTTTCATTACAAGGGTCCCTCATGCTACTCTTTTACAGACACAGTGATTTTTTTAAAGTATGATTCATGAAGCACCTGCATCAAAATCACCTAGGAGCAGGGGCCAGGTGTTGCTTATAAATTCTGAGGTCTCACTAAAGAACAGCTGAGTCAGAGATGCTGCAGCTCTAGTCTGAGAATTTGCATTTTAACCAGCTGCTCAAAGAATTTTTATTAATACTATTGAGAACCTCTGTCATGTTTCAATATTCTGGCTATAATATATATTTTACTTAAAACTAGGCCCAAAGAGATGCAGAACTTTAAATGAAGGTATAATCAGAATTGCTACATCTAAATACAATGAATCTAGTCCAAGCTCAAGTGTGCAGGCTATTTTGGATTTTGAGGAAAAATCAAACATTTGCATAGTTGCATCTAGGGTCAACTAAAATTGCAAAGTTTAGATTCCAAATTCCCAAATACGCAATATAAAGCAATCCTCTTTGCCAGTTCCCACCTGGGCACTGTGCCAGGTATTTTTATCAACACAAGGTATTTTAATCCTCACCATAATTCTACACGGTAGATCTCAAGGTTCACATTTTACAGAAAAAAAGAGACTCAGAGAAATAACCTGTCCAACAGACACTTCTGGTAAGCAGCTGTGCAGGGATCAAGATACAGGTATGTCTGACACCACCATTCAAATTCCTTCCATAATGCTTAGAGGATTTAGATTTAAAACAGGGAAGTTGAGTTGACTTCACTTTCACTTTTCACTTTAATGCATTGGAGAAGGCAATGGCAACACACTCTAGTACTCTTGCCTGGAGAATCCCATGGACGCAGGAGCCTGGTGGGCTGCCGTTTACGGGGTCGCACAGAGTCGGACATGACTGAATCGACTTAGCTGAGTTAGATTGATAGGAACACTCTCTAAATTTTGTATTTTGTGCTTGAAATCTTAGCTTCATTAAATTTTGCTACTGTTATTTTTGTTTGGAAGTACAATTACAATAGAATAGGGCAGCTATCAGACAAAGTTAGTACATTTGACATTGCTATGACATCCAAGGAGTGATGGATGGGTTTACCTCCTTGAAGACAATACAAACCAGTTCAGGATGCAAACTTGCATGATGACTCCAGTGTGGTTCAAGTCATAAGTTGGTTCCTTGTGGAAGGATCATGTACTGGTTTGTGATGAACTTTGGGGAAAAAAACAAAACAAAACACTGGTCCTTCCCTACAGGTAGTTCGAAAAGCACCAGGTTTTGCAGTTGACCAGTTTAAAAGTTGATAGATGCACTTCACTTCCCATTTGGACATGAGGCAGGGCAGACATAGCTGGTCAGCAAGCCTCTCCAAAGCTGCCCAGGTCTGCTGCTGCTACTGCTGCTAAGTCGCTTCAGTCGTGGCCGATTCTGTGCGACCCCAGAGACGGCAGCTCATCAGGCTCCCCCGTCCCTGGGATTCTCCAGGCAAGAATACTGGAGTGGGTTGCCATTTCCTCCTCCAGTGCATGAAAGTGAAAAGTGAAAGTGAAGTCACTTAGTCGTGTCCGACTCCTAGCGAGCCCATGGACTGCAGGCTACCAGGCTCCCCCGTCCATGGGATTTTCCAAGCAAGAGTACTGGAGTGGGGTGCCATTGCCTTCTCCGTGCCCAGGTCTAACAGAGCCCAAAACTGTCACCCCTGGCAAAGGTCTGATTTCAAGCTCTATGTTCCACTCTAGATGAGTAAACACCCAACATATTAACATCTAATGTATGCAAGTCAGGAAGCAACAGTTAGAACTGGACATGGAACAACAGACTGGTTCCAAATAGGAAAAGGAGTACGTCAAGGCTGTATATTGTCACCCTGCTTATTTAACTTATATGCAGAGTACATCATGAGAAACGCTGGACTGGAAGAAACACAAGCTGGAATCAAGATTGCCAGGAGAAATATCAATAACCTCAGATATGCAAATGACACCACCCTTATGGCAGAAAGTGAAGAGGAACTAAAAAGTCTCTTGATGAAAGTGAAAGTGGAGAGTGAAAAAGTTGGCTTAAAGTTCAACATTCAGAAAATCAAGATCATGGCATCCGGTCCCATCACTTCATGGCAAATAGATGGGGAAACAGTGGAAACAGTGTCAGACTTTATTTTTCTGGGCTCCAAAATCACTGCAGATGGT
>NW_011494826.1:5000764-5011207 GCF_000754665.1 Bison bison bison | reverse complement strand
TGGTGACTGCAGCCATGAAATTAAAAGACGCTTACTCCTTGGAAGGAAAGTTATGACCAACCTAGATAGCATGTTCAAAAGCAGAGCCATTACTTTGCCAACAAAGGTTCATCTAGTCAAGGCTATGGTTTTTCCTGTGGTCATGTATGGATGTGAGAGTTGGACTGTGAAGAAAGCTGAGCACCGAAGAATTCATGCTTTTAAACTGTGGTGTTGGAGAAGACTCCTGAGAGTCCCTTGGACTGCAAGGAGATCCAACCAGTCCATTCTGAAGATCAGCCCTGGGATTTCTTTGGAGGGAATGAAGCTGAAACTCCAGTACTTTGGCCACCTGATGCGAAGAGTTGACTCATTGGAAAAGACTCTGATGCTGGGAGGGATTGGGGGCAGGAGAAGAAGGGGACAACAGAGGATGAGATGGCTGGGTGGCATCACTGACTCAATGGACGTGAGTCTGAGTGAACTCCGGGAGTTGGTGATGGACAGGGAGGCCTGGCGTGCTGTGATTCATGGGGTTGTGAACAGTCAGACAGGACTGAGCGACTGAACTGAACACATAGTGTTAGTAACTCAGTCATGTCTGACTCTTTGCAATCCCATGATGGTAGCCTGCCAGGCTCCTTTGTCCATGGGATTCTCCAGGCAAGAATGTTGGAGCGGGTTGCCATTTCCTTCTCCAGGGGATCTTCCTGACCCAGGGATCAAACTCGGCTCTCCCACACTGCAGGCAGATTCTTTACCATCTGAGCCCCAGGGATAGTTAGTGGTAAATATATCCACTGTATAGATAAGAAAACTAAGGTAGAGAGAAGCTCAGATACCTGGTACTAAGTTCTCATGACAGAGTGATGACCTTCAAATTAAGACTCATATAAAAACTTTTTTTTCCTTGTTACTACTGCTCACAAATTTCTCACTCTGGTGTTTTCAAGTCATTACCTGTACTGTGTAAATGGAGATTTAATTGAGCTGAATATCTCAGAAAAGGCAACAGCGAAACAAAAAAAATGTACTCAAGGTTACGAATGCCTAGGGCTTCTGGACTGTGTTTTTATTTTGGTTAATATTTAATTTAGGCTCCTTGCAGGTGAAGGCAAAATGGGGTTGAATACAAAGAGTGAAAACTGAATGAGATTATAAGGAAAAGGATAAAAATAGAAGGATGGTAGTTCACAAAAATGATGGTGGCTATATAAAAATACTATGTTCACAGTGAAAATCTCATATTAACATTTATAGAGGCACTGACAGCTTTTTGAGGCATAGAATTTGGCCTTCATAAGTCAACATGGAAGACTAAATCCAAAAGCTGAGGTTCTAAAAATAAGCCCTTTAAAAATATGTCCTGTGTGTGTGAGTGTGTGTTTCCTCTCAACCAGGCAATCCAGTACTTTTCCCAGATACTTGGGTAGGGAAACAAGATCACTAATTAGACCCTCTTAGTTCAGGTTCCCGGAAGAGTTCATCTCTCTCCCGCTACTGCTTCCACCTTTCTGATGGAGCCAAGGTACTCAATGGGTGGCTCAGATGCTAAAGAATCACCTGCAATGCAGGAGACCCAGGTTCAGTCGCTGAGTTGGGAAGATCCCCTGGAGAAGGGAATGGAAACCCACTCCAGTATTCCTGCCTAGAGAATTCCATGGTCAGAGGGGCCTGGCGGGCTACAGTCCATGTGGTTGCAAAGAGTGGGACACAACTGAGCAACTAACACAGAAGACAACTCTAGGAAGAGAGATGAAGTTTGGCAGGAGTGGGCAAAGGATTTCTAAGAAGATTTCTTACAATTTAATGATTTGGGTTTTGTTGACTTGATTCTTAATCCTTTTTCATGACAATTTGCTGACATGCATCTATCATTTAAAAATGTAACTTGCTCTTCCAAAAGAGCAACCTCCTTCCACAACTCCAGATCCAGCTTTTCAGAGGGAAGTACAGGGCCAAGAGTCCAGCAGTCAGCCCTGGCCAGGTGGATGCACAGTATTTGGATGGGAAGTCCCACGTCTTGCAGGGAGTCCAGTATGGCCAGTACCCATCAGAGCCTGATGCAGCCTTTCCTATTTTAAGAAGCCCTGACCCCTCGAGAAAGCATGTGTGGTCCTGTAGTGGCTCCAGCAGGAGCAGGAGGGCAGGGGTGCATGACCTTGGGAGGCAGGTAAAAGCCCCAGGGCAAGGGGGGGTCATGTAACTGGAAACTCCATCTGAGCATTGCACACTGTCATGGACACTGTCCCCACCCCTCCTTTCAGACTCCGGGACCCTCTCCAGGGGCTTTGCTTTAGCATTGAAGAACCACGAGAAATAAAAAAAAAATTTGTTTACATGACAGGGCCACATGTTCATGGTGGGGCTGTGCCTATGGCCTTTTTATGATTGGGGATGTGTGTGGGGGTGTGGGTGTGTGTGTGTGTGTGAGAGTCATTTAGTTGTGTCTGACTCCTTGCGACCCCATGGACTGTAGCCCACCAGGCTCCTCTTCTGTGGGATTCTGTAAGCAAGAATACTGGAGTAGGTTGCATTCCCTTCTCCAGGGGATCTTCCAGACCCAGGGATCGAACCCAGGTCTCCTGCACTGCGGGCATATTTTTAACCATCTGAGCCACCAAGAAAGCCCATGATTGGGGATATTCCTGATAAATACTGGTGACCTCTGATAAAGAGGTGGTCTCTACAAGATGGCATGTGCAAGCTTCTTGGGGCCATGTTCAGCAGCACCCAAGCCCCCGCTATCACTGAGGACTCCCCTTTCAGGAGCAGCCACAGCCTCCTTTGGTTTAGATCCTTTATTCTGGTTGGGTCTCCCCAACATTTGGCCCAGCGGCACCTGGACAGCGCCATGATTCTTGACTCTACCAACCTACATGAGCCTTTATAGGGAACCATGTAGAGATATTCTACATCCTCTGAGGGCTGAAGAGATGGATATGGTTTTCCTTCTTTTTTCCGGGAACCTCATGCCATGGCTTTTTCAAATCCCATTGGCATGGGCTGCTCCACTGGGCCTTCAGAAATCTCTAGACCACATGCAGGTACCCAATGCTCTGTCCCTCCCAGGCCCTCAGACTCCAGGGAAACCATGTAAACTTCCTCCCACGTAATTCTCTCACTCACACCACTTTGAAGGCAGCGCTAGCAAGGGACTGTGGTGTTCAAATCCAGCCAGCTGTGCCTTCTCCAGGCTCCCCAACCTCTAGTGATCCTCCTGCTGTCCCTCACCCTTAGGGGGAGCAGGGAAAATAGCTCCTATTTTCCACAGACATCCCCCTATACCCCCTACCCCAATTCAACTCCTTCCACTTGGCCCTTTTCTTATACTGTCTGAAGTTGGAAGTACCTGTCCCAGTTCCAGTATACTTGGCATCTCATGGTTGTCATAGCACGAAGCTGTCTGTCCCATATGGCCAGACCAGCTCATTGGGCAGCTCTCTGGATTGAGAACATGTACAATGAACAGTGCCCTTCTCTTCCAAGTTTAGTGAAATTACCAGGATAATAGGGAAAAAAATCTCTTTAAACAGCCTTTGAAAGTGAAAGTGTTAATTGCTCAGTCATGTCCGACTCTTTGTGACCCCATGGATTATAGCCCACCAGGTCTGCTGTCCATGGAATCCTCCAGGCAAGGATACCGGAGTGGGTAGCCTATGCCTTCTCCAGGAGATCTTCCCAACTCAGGGATTGAACCTAAGTCCCCCACGTTACAGGAAGATTCTTTTCTGTCTGAGCTACCAGAGAATCCTTTGCAATTACTAAACAACACATTTTAATTTTCCCTAACTTAGACCTCAGTTCCTTGAATCCTTCTTCCTGTGTGGTTTATCACCCAAAGGAAGAAGAGAGCTCACACTTAGGACTTCTTTAACACGACTCCAGGCTTTGCTGAGGAATAATTTTGACTAAAAGCCTCTGTATCCCATTCAGGGCCAGCTTCCCAGGCATATGATCTCTGGAACTGCACAGAGCCACGTGCTTGTTGGCTGAATGTTCTGCTTCTGCTGTTCTGAACTCTAATACTTTTTGAAAAAGGGCCTGCATTTCCATCTTGCACTCGACCAGGTGAATTATGTAGCCATCTGCTGGCTTTAACACAGCCCACCTCATGCAGGCCTCAGGGCTTCCAGGTAAAATAAAGATAAGAAGAAGTGGAAGAAACAGGGAAAAAAAGTCATTGTGTTCAAGAGTCAGGGAAAAAGCCAGGAGGTGGGGGCTGCAAGGGAGCAAAGTGCTCACAAGGTGTCTTGCTGCTGCTGCTGCTGCTAAGTCGCTTCAGTCGTGTCCGACTCTGTGCGACCCCATAGATGGCAGCCCACCAGGCTCCCCCGTCCCTGGGATTCTCTAGGTAAGAACACTAGAGTGGGTTGCCATTTCTTTCTCCAATCAAGGTGTCTTGATTTCCCCTCAACTCCATTTCTTTGGACAGAAGCCCAGAAAGGGGAGGAGTGTTACGTAGTATCAGGGAGCCACATAGAAGAGAGACCTCAACTCCCAATGCTGATCAGAAATCTGGCGAGGGATTCGGCCTGCCTGTTACCACAGGCGCCTGGCCCAGCAAGGTAGACTCGGTGCTGTGTGGCCAGGCACGGGGCCCTGACATCTAGCTCTCCTGATCAGTCTGGCTTCTATGTCCTGTGCATCAGAAGTAGATGTTTCCTTGGCCCCCAAGGGCAGACTCAAAGACTTCCAGTGGACCCTAATTGAACAACCCTCCAACCTACTCTGGGCCTGCAACCAGGCTGTGTTGATAGGATTCCAGGAGGTGGTTGACGTGGCCAAGACTCCCATGCAGCTCTGACCGAAGGGTGTGTGTGTGTGTGTGTTAGTCACTCAGTCATGTCCAACTCTCTGTGACCCCAGGGACTGTAGCGTGCCAGGCTCCTCTGTCCATGGAATTTTCCAGATAAGAACACTGGAGTGGGTTGCCATTCCCTTCAACAGGGGATCTTCCTGACCCAGGGGTCAAACCTTGGTCTCCTGCACTGCAGGAAAATTCTTTACACTGAGTCACCAGAGAAGGGTCCCACCCACCGAACTAAATGAGTGTAGGATGGATCTGAGGGCCCCAATACTCTGTCACCACAAAGTCCTATGAGCCCTACTCACCAATCTAGAGACCATGCCAGAGAGATGGGGCAGAAATAGGAGAGGAAGCCTGATCTAAAGGGCCTATTTATTTCCATTTTGTTTTTGTCATTTTTGTTTTTCAAATAAATGAGATCACACTTATCACATACAATTTTCTATACCATGTTCTTCTCACTCAAGAATATTTCATGTAAATATCTCTAAGACAATGATTTAGCTCTAATTCATTACTACAATGGCTGAATTGCATTTCATACTGTCATTATATTCAGTAAATAAACTCAACATTCAGAAAACTAAGATCACGGCATCTGGTCCCATCACTTCATGGCAAATAGATGGGGAAACAATGGAAACAGTGAGATACTTTATTTTAGGGGGTTCCAAAATCACTGCAGATGGTGACTGTAGCCATGAAATTAAAAGATGCTTGCTCCTTCGAAGAAAAGCTATGACCAACCTAGACAGCATATTAAAAAGCAGAGGTATTACTTTACCAACAAAGGTCCATCTAGTCAAGGCTATGGTTTTTTCAGTAGTCATGTATGGATGTGAGAGTTGGACTATAAAGAAGGCTGAGCGCCGAAGAATTGATGCTTTTGAACTGTGGTGTTGGAGAAGACTCTTGAGAGTCCCTTGGACTGCAAGGAGATCCAATCAGTCCATCCTAAAGGAAATCAGTCCTGAATATTCATTAGAAGGACTGACAGTGAAGTGGAAACTCCAATACTTTGGCCACCTGATGCGAAGAACTAACTCACTGGAAAAGACCCTGATGCTGGGAAAGATCGAAGGCGGGAGGAGAAGGGGATGACAGAGGATGAGATGGTTGGATGGCATCACTGACTCGATGGACATGAGTTTGAGCAAGCTCCGTGAGCTGATGATGGACAGGGAAGCCTGGCATGCTGCAGTCCACGGGGTTGCAAAGAGTTGGACACGACTGAGTGACTGAACTGTCACTATACCATAATTTATTTCAACCATTATCCTAACAATGGACATTCAACTTATATTTAGTTTTTTTTTTTTCATTTTTCATTCTAAAGTGCCTATTTTAAATTATAGCCCAATCAGTTTAATGTGAGGTTGACTTCTTTCCTATCCCCTTGCAGGTGGGAGTTTCTAAGGAAGACTAGGTTAATTATAAACACAAACAATGGAATGTATTTCTTCTGCACCGGTAAGCTCATAACCCTACATTTTATGTTGTCCCAGGTGTCTTATTAAAATTTAAATATCCACTGAAAACACAAAGATGACTTGTATCTACACATATAACCACAAAGTTTCAGTTTATCTAGTAATTCCAAATTTCTCTTTATCAAATCTACCCTTCATATTTTTTCAGTGGTTTTACGTAAATTACATTCATATGCATCATCTTATTTCCCTTCCCCACAACCCTGCAAGGCAAGTAGGAAAAGATACCATTGTCCACATTTGGCAGGGGACTTGGGATTGCTAACCGACTTGTCCAAGATCATAGGGCCATTAGAGACAGTACCAGGCCCAGAAGCCAGGCCAGACTCCACATCCAATGCTCTTTCTACCACACCATCCATGCCTCCTCAAACCTACATAATCAGACTGTTAAAATGTGATGACTGTAGTGGGTGTTTTCTTTATTAATCCACTTCCCTTCAAGGTGGCAACTTTCTGGACAGCTGTTCCATTTTCTATTTCATTGTTTTCTGCTCTTTCATATTTTCCTGTCTGTTTTCATTTTCTCCTTGTTGCTAGTCTCTTAAGATGAAAGCTGAGGCCTTTGAGATTTTTACTTTTATACTATTAGCATTTTAGTACTATACATTTTCCTCCAAGTGCTGCTCTAGCAGCATCCCACACATATTGATGTGAGGTATTTTATTTCATTATCATGTTTCATTCAGCTAAAATTTCTAAGAATACATCTTTGGCCCATTTCTTAGAAGTGTGCTATTTAGTTTCCAAATATTTGAGGATTTTCCAGACCTATTCTTGATTTCCAACTTAATTCTATTGAAAACAGAAAACATACTATGTATGACAAACCTTTTTAGACTTGTTTTTATAGCCAGAATATGGTCTATCTTGGTAAATAGTCTCCATTCATTCTACTCTTTGGGGACATTATGTTTTATAAGCATCATTTAAGTCATAATTGACCATAACTCTATTAGTTTAATAGTGTTGTTTGAGTTCTCTTATATATGTCCTTACTGATTTTCATCTACTTGTTCTATCAACTATTTAGAGTAAATACTGAAATATTAAATTTTTGTCTACTTATTCTATCAATTATTTAGAAATGGATATAGACATATTTGATTATAACTGTAATTTTTTATTTATCTATATTTTGCTTCATGTATTTTGAAGTTCTGATGTTAGGTAGATTAAATATTTAGAATTGTTATCTCTTATCTAATTGATATTATCATTACAAAATGACCTTCTTTATCCCTGGTATTATTCTTTGGTCTGAAATCTTTGTTTGATATTAATATAGTCAGCCACTTGTTTTCTCTTTTCAATTCTACCATTCTATTCTGTTTCTGTAAGTTTGACTTTTAACATATATATATATGGCTTTCCATTGGAGAAGGAACTGGCAACCCACTCCAGTGTTCTTGCCTAGAGAATCCCAGGGACGGGGGAGCCTGGTGGGCTGCCATCTATGGGGTTGCACAGAGTCGGACACGACTGAAGCAACTTAGCAGCAGCAACAGAATGGCTTTCCATACTTTTACTTTTAACCTATTTGTATCAATAGATTTAAAGTAGCATACTTTTAATCACTGTAGTTTTGTCATATATTTTGAAACCAGAAAGTGCTATGCCTCTAAACCAGAAAGTTTTATTCTTCTTTCTCAAGATTCTTTGACTATTTGAGGTCTCTTGTGATTCCAGATGAATTTTATAATTTTTTTTCTATTTATATTGGATGATATACATTTTATTTTTGTATTCTTACAAATACCTGAGTTTTTTCCTGGGATATAGTTCAGGTACTGGTAAACCATTTTATTTTAGGCGGGGTGGTCTTACTTTTAAGATCTGTTAGGCAAGACCATAGCAGTATTTAGTCTAGGATTAATTATTTCCTACTACTGAGACAAAACCCTACTGAATACTCTCCCATTGCTCCATGAATTAGGAAGCTCTCCTATCTGGCTGGTGTGAATAGCTGGTGTGAATTCTCAATCTTATGTAAGCCTCAGATATTTGTAACCCTTTTGGAAGACTATTTCCCTGGCCCTGGGTATTTTCCTCACAGGGATGTAATCAGTTGAAAATTTAAAGTGAATCCTCTGCAGATCTCTTGAGTTCTATTATGGGTCTCTGCTCTCTGGCACTCTGCCCTTTGAAATCTAGCCAAATTGTTTTGTCCCAATTCTCTAGATTCTTAATTCATCTCCTCAACTCAGGAAATTTGTTAGACTCTGTGGATTCCCTCTTTTTGCAGTGCAGATAAGAAATTCATCCCAGGCAACAAGGTGGGGGTAACTGTGGGACCTGACCCATTTATTTTCCATCTTTGAGGGGTCACTGTCCTTCACCGCCTGAAATTCAGTATCTTGAAAAGTGGCTGCACATACTTTATCCAATCTTTAATCATTTCAGGAAAAAAGATCAATCTGGTCCTTATTACTGCATACTGACCAGAACCAGACATTCTTCCATTCCTAACATAAACACATGCAGTTTCTCTTGACAGGAGAAACCCTCTTACACTGGAGTGGGTTCCCATTTTCTCATCCAGGGATCAAACTGTGTCACCTAAATTGCTGGTGGATTCTTTACCCCTTGGGCCATAAGGGAAGCCCACTTATTCTGTAGAATATCCTAATGTTATTTCATTATCTTAAAAAGATGCAAAATGACTCAAGGATAGTTAAAGACTGATGATAGCTATAACCAGGAAAACTTAAAAAGGTCATTGGAAAAGTCTGGATAATGAAGACTTTATTTAGAAAGTTAATGAAGATTTTGTTTAGAAAATTAACTTTCAAGAAAAGTAAATTATTGCTTCATTATTAAATTATTATCAATAATTCTTAATGTACACTGATTTAGGAAATATTAAAGTTATCCACTGTACATTAAAATATCTGTTTTGTACAGACTTTTATACTTTCATCTTCACATAACTAATTCTCACACTCACAGAGACGTGGAGTCAATAAGGCAGATTTTTTAAAATTAGAAAATGCCTATCAGCCCATATTTTTAACCAGAGACTAAGGGAATTTTCCCTTAAATAAAACACAAAATTGCATCTGAGATAAGCATAAAAGGTTTTGCAAAGAGAGCTAATTCATCAGGAGAGGACAACTGCACAAATGTTGGTTAAATCTGGCAAGTATGACTATCTACAGATACTTTAGTCTTTTGGATTATAAGCCACAGACACCATTTCCTGCTATGTATGAAGAAATAAAGGAAGCTCACAGAACTGATGTGAAAGCTGTAGTATCTAGCTAGCAAAGTAGCTGAAAGCAAGATATTTGAAAGAATAGACCCACTGCTAAGCTATGCCCTAAGAACAACCTGAGTGCATGGGGGTGGGGGGGGCGGTGGGGGCAGGGAGGGAACGGGGACAGGATCTTTGCTGACACAGCTGGCAAAACTCTTACTACCAGTGAAATAAATTCAACCCAGCATTACTTCTTTGTATCACTCACTCAGGCAAGAGTATCTATAGTTGATACTCTTTGCCTAGTTGGGCAAATCTAATTTATAAGCCTGTATCCTTGCTATCCAGATTCAAAGAGAGCATGAAACCCTGCTTCTCTCCAAGACTCACACTGCTGTGGCTTTCCTAAACAAAGAGAATAAGTGCTGATGCTGGATAGCAAATAAAGCAACTAACATTCATTGTATCTGTCTTTGGGGAACTTTTATTTTTATTCTATTATGCTTAGACAAGGAAAAATTGTCTAAGACTTGGTCATGGGGTAAAGGGATTACTGAGACTTCTTTCTGTGTAGTGCTGGGTATTATTGAGCACTGCCCAAGGGTTGGTCCCATCACTTCATGGGAAATAGATGGGGAAACAGTGGAAACAGTGGCAGACTTTATGTTTTTGGGCTCCAAAATCACTGCAGATGGTGATTGCAGCCATGAAATTAAAAGACACTTACTCCTTGGAAGGAAAGTTATGACCAACCTAGACAGCACATTCAAAAGCAGAGACATTACTTTGCCAACAAAGGTCCGTCTAGTCAAGGCTATGGTTTTTCCAGTAGTCATGTATGGATGTGAGAGTTGGACTGTGAAGAAAGCTGAGAGCTGAAGAATTGATGCTTTTGAACTGTGGTGTTGGAGAAGACTCTTGAGAGTCCCGTGGACTGCAAGGAGATCCAACCAGTCCATTCTGAAGCT
>NW_011494826.1:4995269-5000664 GCF_000754665.1 Bison bison bison | reverse complement strand
ACAGACTCTTGAGAGTCCCGTGGACTGCAAGGAGATCCAACCAGTCCATTCTGAAGATCAGCCCTGGGATTTCTTTGGAAGGAATGATGCTAAAGCTGAAACTCCAATACTTTGGCCACCTCATGCGAAGAGTTGACTCATTGGAAAAGACTCTGATGCTGGGAGGGATTGGGGGCAGGAGGAGAAGGGGACGACAGAGGATGAGATGGCTGGATGGCATCACCGACTTGATGGACAAGAGTTTGGGTGAACTCCAGGAGCTGGTGATGGACAGGGAGGCCTGGCATGCTGCAATTCTGAGCAACTGAACTGAACCGAACTGAAGGGTTACTCTGGTGGCTCAGACAGTAAGGAATCTGCCTGCAATACAGGAGAACCAGATTCAATCCATGGGTTGGGAAGATCCCTTGGAAACAGCAACTCATTCTAGTATTATTGCCCGGAGAATTCCATGGACCAAGGAGTCCGGCGGGCTACCATCCATGGGGTCACAAAGATAAGGGCACAACTGAGTAACTAATATTTTCACTTCACTTTCAAGCATTATCTGATTTTCTATGGATCTGTACCTTTGTTCCTCCTACAAAATGTTATTGACTAGGACAGCTAACAATTCTGTAAAGGTAGGAATTAATTGCAGAAAATAGTGATGTCAGTTCAGGTCAGTCTCATAACAATGCAAATGAATTATTCCAATGATACCAATAATTTCTATCTAAAAGAAAAGAGAACCTCATAGTTGTAGTTTTACTGGCTTGTAGATCATTAACCACTTTTTAAATCTAAATTATCAATCTTATTCCAACAGCCTTTCTGTTAATATAACAAATCAGTGTTTTTCCAGCTCTCTTTCGACCAACTTTCCTACCATTAATGTGTTAAATAAGTTTTTGAAAAGTATTCATTTTATATAAGTCATGCTTTTAACTTTTTGGAATTTATACTTTGATAATATTTTCTGCCAATATCAAAATAACCAGCTTCAAGAGATACCTTGCCAAACCTACTTTCTCTAGCTAATTTATAGACAAAGTATTAAGGAAAGACATCTATTCTCCTTAATACAATTAATAAGGCACACTAAAGAATAGTTTCAATTTTTAAAAAATCTAAGGTGAAAGAAAATCAAGTATTCAGAGACAAGATGGCATCATGATTGAGACTGCAAACTTTAGAACCAGAATAGTTGCTATTTACTGGCTTTGTAACACCAGGCAAGTGATACAATCTTTCTTTGCATCAGTTTCATCTTCTATAAATTTATAATAACACCTACTAAGTTATTATGAGGACTAAATGACTTAATACTTACAAAAATCTTAGATTAGTGCCTGAAGCACAGAAAATGTTATGCAAATATACTTATTAACTATATTATATATATTATTAATAAGTATAATTAATATTATTGTCTGTGTTTCAGGTTTGCAAAGTGCAGATTTATAATCCTTTAACAGTAAATGCAACCACTTTCCAAACACTGTATCTACCATTTCACATTATTGTAGCTTGTATTTTCTAAAGGAAACATTCCAATAGACACAGTGCTATTTCTAATCTTATTTACTACTTCAGAATGCAACCTTGGTACACTCTTATCAAGAGGTAATGTCTAATTATACATTCATTGAGTCTAAGCTGGTCTTAGTGACTTGCTTGGCCAGTAGAATACAGAAAAATTGACATTCTGTGATTTCTGAGGATGAGGACATAAGAAGTCTTGGAACAATTACTATTGGGATGCTTCTTTTTGGAATCCAGTCACCGTGCCCCATGAAGCACAAACCACATGGAAAGACTACATGTAGGCACTTTAGTCAATTGCTTTAGTCGAGTTCCCAACCAACTGCCAACTAGATAACTGAGTCACTTTGGGTTTTCACTTAATTGGGACTTCACTAATATTTGACTAAAACTGCATAAAATACCCCAAGCAAGAATCTCCTAGCCCATACCAGTTAGCCCACAAAACCATAAGAAGTGACGAGAAAGTGGTTCAGTCGTGTCCAACTCTTTGAGACCCCGTGGACTACACAGTCCATGGAATTCTCCAGGCCAGAATACTGGAGTGGGTAGCTATTCCCTTCTCCAGAAGATCTTCCGAAACCAGGGATCAAACCCAGGTATCCCACATTGCCGGTGGATTCTGTACTGTCTGAGCTACCAGGGAAGCCCACATAACCGTAAGAAATAATAACTAATTTTTATTTTAAGTCACTAAGCTTTGAGACAGTTTGTCACAGAGCAATGGATGACTAAAACACACATCTTTTTGGTCTCCCTGCCATGTGGTTCTAAGAACAAGACCATCTTTATCTATCTACAAGTTAAGCTACCTAAATTATTATGCATAAGAAAAATAAGCTAAAATTCCAGCTGTTTCAAACCATCAGTTCTCTTGGCCATGATCTAGAGTCTACAAGTTCACAGCTCATTTATGAAATAGTAATTTTCAGCATAAATATTTGAAATTAATAAAAAGTTTTGAAGTACTTCTCAGCTTAAGCTTTCCCCTCCTTTCAAGAATTCTAAATTGCCTTCTTATCAAAGTGACCCTGACTGTTACTGAGTTCTAGGATTTTTTAAAACTTACATGGGGGAAAACTGAAAAACATACCATTTGAAAGTTGCAAGCAGTTTTATGCCACTTTAAGAAAGTGTAAGCATTTGATTATCCTTTGTGGCAAATGAACCTTTGGTTCAAGCCAAGGAAAGCTAATGGACTTCCAGCTAGACAAAAATATTGCAAAGACTCCTTTCTAAAAACAGGGAGGTTTTGAGGCTGCCATTCTAAGGAGCTTGTTGGAGTTCCATCCAACAATGCAAACTTTTGTCTCATGGGTGGACAGAGTGATAGCTTTGTAGATAACACTATCTTTAAAGCAGAGATTCTCAAACTTGAAGTCATTTTTAAAAGAAAAAACTTATTAGAAATGCTCAGCACTGTTTTAGATTATTTTTATTAAAAATATTTAAATATTTACAAACATGTACTGCATGCCTATGTGCTAGACTATGTCCTTGACCTCAAGGAGTTGATAAACGGTGAAACTATAAGTGGACTAGACCACTTATTTCCTACACATGATATTATTCAATACAGGAAAGTCCAAATCTAGGGAAACGTATATACGCTACACCACTATAATCTGATGTTTTTGGAAGGCAAAAGGGCAAGGCACATGTGTGGATGGAGATGGAATTGCCCTGTAAAGGAGTTGATGTTCATGCCGTCAGTTGTCCTGGAAAAGGGTCAAGCAAGTGGTAAGCAAATACGGACTCAGAAAGCAGGCCTTACAGATGAGGTGAAAATAATTTCTCTTCAGGTTCTGGGCAGTCAGATCTGGACTAGGCAGCAGTTGCCCACAAAACCCATTCTACAGAAGGAACCACAGACACAAGCATTTTAATAGTCTACACAAATGTTTTAGAATTGCAGGGGGCGGGGGGGAGGATTACTGACTCCAGAAGAAAATTGCTAAATTAATATCAATAGATGCTTAATTAAATGCCTACAAAAGGTAACATTGTATCAACAGCACTAACTGTTACACTGGTATTCATTAAAATGTCATTACATTTGGAAACAACTGGTCAGATTATCTCTTTTTGTAAGAATTCTTGAAAGTGTACAATTGCCAAGAAAACTATTGCCAATCATAAATGAGTCTGCAAATAATTTCCAGAAGAAACTGACAAAAATCCTTTCAAGTAATATTAAGTTAATGTGGGATGTAAGTTTATGTCAATGTGTTTGGTAAGAAGTATAGTCTTGAAAAGTTTGAGAATTTAACAGGCGACAAACGACTTAAATGCTGAACAAAGCTCTGGTTCCCTAATATCCTCTCGACAATGAGGGGTATTAGCAAAAGGTTCACTAGGGTCACTTTAAACCCATACACTAACTCTCTGTGTAATTTAAGAAAAGGTTCAAGTAGTTGCAGCCCCAGTCAAAACACAGAGCATGATGATCTGGGAGCGAACTAGATTTCCTCCTCTATGTATCTCCTGGGCTAGATGCTGTATCTCCTGTTCAGTCCTATATCTCCTATTCAGGACACAACGTGCACATGCACTCAGGGCAGCCATGCTGTTAAAGTGTCTGAGTTTGTGAGTTTTTGTAGTAACTGTTGGCTATTCTATGGCTCTTCTTCCCTCCCATAGTACTGACCCCTTAACCAAATGTTCTTGGTCTGGTCACTTTTGCCTTAGGAAACTGATGGGAAGAACTTAGGACAAAAAGAAGAGCAGGAGGAGTCCCTTCTCTTAGCTCAATATAGGTAACCAGAGATAGTTGTGTGCAGTAATGTGGGGATGTGGTGAGAGTCACTGACAGTCAAGGCAGGTTAGGCAAGAACCCAAGAGCTCGGAAACCTATTCCTGAGCATGAGACAACACACAGAGCCCTGAGAAATAACTGGGGACCCATATGAGCACAGCATGTGATAACCAGATGACTGGGTACTTAAAATGAAATCCAGATTTATTTTGTAGTCACAGGTTAATGAAGCCAAGGTAAGTGAAGCCAAGGCACTAGGCTAATCACTTCTTTCCTTCATGTAGTCTCTAGTCCAACAAAAAATGGAGACAGAACAAGAGAATGTTAGACGGAAAATAAAAAGTTGCTTTCCCAACTCAAGTTCTAGCATACTAATAATTACTTTAAAAATTAATAGACCAAATAATTTAAAATTAAATATACCAATCAAAGTCACGAACCTCCATCCATACTTCAGGCACTCTATCAGATCTAATCCCTATTTCTGTCTATAGGATCTAATCCCTCAAGGCTGTATATTGTCACCATGCTTATTTATCTTATATGTAGAATACATCATGTGACATGCCGAGCTGGATGAAGCACAAACTGGAATCAAGATTGCTGGGAGAAATATCAATAACCTCAGATATGCAAATGACACCACCCTTATGGCAGAAAGTGAAGAAGAACTAAAGAGCTTCTTGATGAAAGTGAAAGAGGAAACTGAAAAAGTTGGCTTAAAACTCAACATTCAAAAAACTAAGATCATGGCATCTGGTCCCATCACTTCATGGCAAATAGAGGGGGAAACAATGGAAACAGTGACAGACTTTATTTTCTTGGGCTCCAAAATCACTGCAGGTGGTGACTATAGCCATGAAATTAAAAGACACTTGTTCCTTGGAAGAAAAGCTATGATCAACCTAGTCAGCATATTTAAAAGCAGAGACATTACTTTGCCAACAAAGGTCTGTCTAGTCAAGGCTATGGTTTTTCCAGTAGTCAGGTATGGATGTGAGAGTTGGACTGTAAAGAAAGCTGAGCACCAAAGAACTGATGCTTTTGAACTGTGGTGTTGGAGAAGACTCTTGAGAGTCCCTTGGACTACAAGGAGATCCAACCAGTCCATCCTAA
>NW_011494826.1:4976170-4995169 GCF_000754665.1 Bison bison bison | reverse complement strand
CTTGGACTACAAGGAGATCCAACCAGTCCATCCTAAAGGAAATCAGTCCTGAATATTCATTGGAAGGACTGATGCTGAAGCTGAAACTCCAATACTTTGGCCACCTGGTGCGAAGAACTGACTCACTGGAAAAGACCCTGATGCTGGGAAAGATTGAAGGTAGGAGGAGAAGGGGATGACAGACGATGAGATGGTTGGATGGCATTACCAACTTGATGTTCATGAGTTTGGGGTATGTTCCAGGAGTTGGTGATGGACAGGGAAGCCTGGTGTGCTGCAGCCCATGGGGTCGCAAAGAGTTGGACACAACTGAGAGACTGAACGGAACACCAATCAAAGGAGGGGTTGGCAGAGTGGAAGAGTAAAACATACTTCATCTATATGCCATTTGTAAGAAATTTACTTCAAATTCAACAATATTTAGGTCAAAAGTAAAACATTGGGGAAAGACATACCATGCAAATATTAATTTTGAAGAGCAGGAGGGACTATATTAATATCTAATAAGGCACACTTAAGAGAAATGAAAATTACTAGAGACAAAGAAGGGCACTAATAAGGACTGAAGGATCCATCCACCCAGAAGACATAAATATCCTGAAAGTGGATCCTGAATGCGGATCACCAAGCACAGCTTTGTTGCTGTTTAGTTGCTAAATCTTGTCTAACTCTAAACAACACAGCCTTAATAAATATGAAATAAAAACGTGGACAGAGCTGAAAGGAGAAATAGGCTAATCCACAGTTATATGGTGGAATTCTGATACTCCTCTCTAACCAACTGATTTAACTAGGAGACAGAAAATCAGTAAGAACATACAAGATCTGCAAAATACAATCAACAGGTGTGATCTAACTGCCGCACATAGAGCACTAAGGTGAACAATGGCAGAACACATTTAAAAAACTCACTCAGGGAACATTCACTAAGATAGTCCATATCCATGACAGTAAGACAAAGCTAACAAATTTAAAAGAAATGAAATCTGACCATGTATCCTCCTATCATAATGGAATAAAACCAAAAATCAGTAACAAAGAAAACAAGACCAACCTCTAAATGCGTAAAAATTAAACAACACACTTTTATATAACCCTGGGTCAACA
This sequence comes from Bison bison bison, assembly GCF_000754665.1. Taxonomy (NCBI): domain Eukaryota; kingdom Metazoa; phylum Chordata; class Mammalia; order Artiodactyla; family Bovidae; genus Bison; species Bison bison. The sequence goes on along the minus strand of NW_011494826.1, from coordinate 4,994,062 downwards.
AGAAAGTCTCAAAGGAAACTTTAAAAATGCTTAGAACTGAAATTTTAAAAAACCAATGTATCAAAACATGTAGAACATACCTAAAGCAGTGCTGAGAGGGTAATTTATTGTTTTACAAAGCTTACATTAGAAATGCAGAAAGGTCTTGAAAGGATCAAGAAATAGAAAAAGGAGAAGAAAATAAACCCAAAGGATGTTAATAATAAAGATAATAGCATAAATAAATGAAATTGAAAACAGGTATATAGAGAAAATCAATGAAACAAAAAGCTGGTCCTTAAAAAAAGAAAATCCTACTAAGCCACTGGTCCTTTAAAAAAACAAAACCCTACTAAGCCATTCTGCTGCTCTGCCTCAGTACTGTGTTAATAAACCCCAGCTGCCCAGCTGGGCAAGAGCAGTCATGGCCCCAACTTACCCACAGGACCTTCATTTTCATAACATGATTTCTTTCAGCTCAGCCACAAGACCTGATGTGCATGTTTTCCTTGAAAGTGCCTCTATGCAAGCCAGTTGAATTTATTGTCAGAGGAGTACATGCCAGACTATTCAACATTCTTCCATAGAGATGCAAGACTGGGCTCTGAATCTCTGCAGATGCAATCAGCTAAAAATTCATAAAATAATCCCATTAAGTTCCGTGTCACACATCCAGCATTTTACCTATTTAACATTTAGTGAATAGAACCTGCCCTTTTCATTCTGGAAGGCAAATGTGGCTTCTAGTAAGAAATCTCTGAACAAAGGCTGCACGGAACCACAAAGGCAAGCAGGCATTCAACCAGAAAGACTAAGTCAGTGCTGGACGAGCCATCCCATCACTGACTACAAGGCCCCTGTGAAAAGTACAGAAATGTGGACAAAGGGTGCCTGGTACAGTGTTGCTGAGGTGCTCAGAGATTCTGTAACAGTGCTTTAAGTGGGGGTTTTGAAAGAAATGAATATGAGTTTTTGCTTCTCTCTTTGTAAGATCTAACGTAATATAACTTTTAAGTGGATTTTGACCACAATTTCCCATAGCCTAAGGGTGATCCTTTTTTGAAAAAGAGCAGCCATATTTTCAATATTTCACTAATGCTTTGCATTAATCATTTAAAAACACCATCTGCCTCCTTTGCCAAGGATCCCAGTTCTGAATGTAGAAGACAACGTACAACAGCAGCAGCAAAAAACAAAAAAAAACCCTCACAGAAAAAAACAAACCTATAAAAGCACTAATCCAGTGATTAGTTCTGTAGATGGGGGTCCTAGGCTGTCCATTTGGAACAATGAGATGGAAGCCTGCACTAGTGAGGGGACAGTCTCGTAAATACCTCTCAGCAGTGGCACACTTCAGAGGGCAATTTAAAGGTAAGGACAGGGGGTCACAAGGCTCTTCCATCTGATGAAGTGGTGGCAGTGCAAGGCCCAAATGACGGGACATCTGTCTGATTATTATGCAGTGTGGTCATTGGTCATTGTGGTCATTGCAGTATGGCCTAGCATTTAGGAGTTGTTTTGCAAGGGTGGTGGGGGTGAAATTGGGGGGTGTCAGAACTGGCATGTTTCACTTCTTAATAGAAGCCAGAAGTATTATATTTCCTACTTGTGTGTGCTAAGCTGCTTCAGTTGTGTCCAGCTCTTTGCAACTCCATGGACTGTAGCCCACCAGGCTACTCTGTCCATGGGATTTTCCAGGCAAAAATACTGGAGTGAGTTGTTGTACCCTCTTCCAGGGAATCTTCCCGACCCAGGGATCGAACATGCATCTCTTGTCTCCTGCAATGGCAGGCAGGTTCTTTACCACTAGCACCAACAGAGAAGCCCCTTTGTTATTATCATTAAGCTAAAGGCCACCTCATAACTGATGATCAAAGTTCCCAGAAAAATAAGGTATAAAATTAAGCGTTCTGAGGGGTAGGGGAAAAGGCGAAGACAGTTTAACCTCCTGGGTTATTTTTCCACCTCTGTGGCCTCTCTCTTCCTTGTGAGCTGTCCAAGCTGTGCAGCAGGAGAATCTGTCAGCAAGTTGGGTTAACAGGAGGAGAGTTTGCATATACGGGATTTGCAACAACTATCTATCTTGTCAAATCTCCTAGGTGCCTTTCTCTTGGACCAGAAAATGAATATGGATCTTCGTATGTTTAGTAATCTAGTACATGGTTTGGAAATCTTAGGTCAACTTATTATCCAGTAAGTCACAGAACAGTAAGTCACAGTACAGAAGAATAAAATCTGGTTGGGTGTCTACCTCAGTGTGTCGAAAAACAATGAGAAGGGACTCCCCTGGCAGTCCGGTGGCTAAGACTCTGAGCTCCTGCTGCAGGGGGCCCAGGTTCAATCCCTGGTCAGGAAATTAGATCCCGCCTGCTGCAGCTAAAGATGCCACACGCTGTTACAGAAGATCGAAGACCCCACATGTCACAGCTAAGACCCAGCACAGCCAAATAGAATTTAAAAAGAACATGGGAAGGACTAATATCTGAAACTTTCGTCTGGCACACTCAAGGGGATAGGATTTCCACACTTCAAATTTCTTGGTGTGAAAAACAGAGGCAGTAGTATTTAACATACTCAAAACTTCACCAGCCAATATCAAATTTCAAATCAGGCTTTCCCCCCATGGATTCCTCACAGGTTCCTCCTCATTTCATAAACAATTCCAGTGTTATTTCCGGGCCTCCAACTGCTTTTATAGCATCGATGGAGTATTTCAGAGAGTATAATTTTACCTCATATGCTTCTAATGATTTTGCTCCTACTCTAGTTCCTCCAAGGCCATTAAGTCAGGTTTTCCCCCTCACTCTGCACTTGTTACATGTGAATTAACCTGATTGAAAATCTCACTTCACCCGCTTCATTTCCCTTTGTGTCCACATCCCACAGTTCCATTCAATAACTTTAGAAACTAATTTCTAACATGCAGTCTGAAATTCCTCTGCCTTCCAGGAGTGGGGCTGAAAGTATGCTCCCCAGCCTACAAGTCCCTTTCAAACGAAGGTGCTATGAAGCTGTAATGAAACTGTACAAATACTGCAATAACATGTGTGGAGGAACTAGTAGGGGGATATTTCCTGTCAACATGGAATGGAAGGTAAAAGGTAAATTTCATATACATAAATCCTGTCCCCCACTGGTTCTCTGAAGTTATAGGCTGTAACTTTCTAAAATTGTCCAGTATCTTTTTAAACTGTATAATTAGGTTTTTCTAGGTGTATCTGTACTTCACAGTATGTTCTCATAATTAATTTCACCTTGTATAGCATGCATTGTCTTTGGCTCTATTGTCCCTTTTCCAATCCCTATCTATCCCTGTGATGATGCATAGAAATAGAAAAACCTACCTGTGATGCAACACAGAGAAATACATGCAAGGCTTATATAATATGCTATGCTACACGGACTCTTAGTCACTTTTTCATAAGGAAGGAAAAGGCCATGAAGAGTAAATAAGCAGGAGGGGGAACACTTTTCTCAAATTTTCTCTTCCAGATCACAGAAGTAAATGTAGTGTTCATGGGCAAATTTCAAGAAAATAAATTCTGGAATAAAAAATAGAGGGAAACCAGACTATTTGCTACTTCCCAGAAGACAACAGTCTTCCTTGATGTATGTTAAATAGTATCAGTGAGTTTTTATTGAGCACTTACTATGCTCAAGGAATATGCATTAGGTACATATACCACAGGGAAATTATCCTTGGATCGATGCTACAGATGAGGCAACAAGCAACAGCCTGTTGAGGTCTTAAGCTAGTATACAACAAAGTGAAGTGACGTGAAAGTCACTCAGTCATGTCTGAGTCTTTGCAACGCCACGGACTATACAGTCCAAGGAATTCTCCAGGCCAGAATACTGGAGTGGGTAGCATTTCCCTTCTCCAGGGGATCTTCTCAACCCAGAGACTGAACCTAGGTCTCCCACATTGCAGGTGGATTCTTTACCAGCTGAGCCACAAGGGAAGCCCAGTATAGAATAAAGCTGGGAAACAAACAAGCCTGTCAGTGTGAGACAAAGCCAGAATTCATACCCATGTCATTAAGGCTTGTGCTTTTTTTCTCTGCCACAGTTAAGGGACATCTTTTATCAGGAAAGCCAGACCAGTGTATTTAGCTATAACTTTTCCATCACAGATTTTAGCTACTCAAAAAAACAGCTGTGTAAACAATAGTCTTTCTAAACCTAAACAGACATTTCCCCAAAGAAGACATATAGATGCCTAATAAACACAAGAAAAAATGTTCAACATTGCTCATTATTAGACAAATCCAAGTCAAAACTACAATGAGGTATCACCTCACACCAGTCAGAATGGCCATCATCAAAAAGTCTACCAACCATAAATGCTGGACAGGGTGTGAAGAAAACAGAACCCTCTTGCACTGTTGGGAAGGTAAATTGATATAGCCACTATGGAAGACAGTATGGAAATTCCTTTAAAATACTAGAAATAAAACCACCTTATGACCCAGCAATACCACTACCAGGCATATATCCTGAGAAAAATAAAATTGAAAAAGACACATGTACCCCAATGTTTTTTGCAGCACTATTTACAATAGCTAGGACATAGAAGCAACCTAGATGTCCATGGACAGATGAATGGAGAAAGAGGCAGTGAAATATTATTCAGCCATAAAAAGGAATGCATTTTAGTCAGTCCTAATGAGGTAGATGAAGCCAGAGCCTATTATATAGAGTGAAGTTAAGTCAGAAAGAGAAAAACAAATATTGTATACTAACACATACATATGGAATCTAGAAAGATAGTACTGATTAACCTATTTGCAGGGCAGCAATGGAGATAGACATAGAGAACAGACTTATTTATGGACACGAGTTGGGGAGAGAAAGGAGAGGGTAGGATGTATGGAGAGAGTAACACACACTACCATATGTAAAACAGACAGCCAATGGGAATTTGCTGTATGACTCAGGAAACTCAAAACCAGGGCTCTATAACAACCCAGAGGAGTGGGATGGGGAGGAAGGTGGGAAAGATGTTCAAAAGGGAGGTGACACAGTTATACCTATGGCTGATTCATGTTGATGCTTGGCAGAAACAAACAATACAGTTACACAATTATTCTTCAATTAAAAATAAATTTAATTTAAAATATGAAAACAACAACAAAAAAGAATAGTCTTTTTAAACAGAAACTGTGGCAAAAGAGGCTCTAGAAACAATCCCTCTAACATGACCTGAAATGTGAAACTAATTGACGGGTCCTTAAGTGTGACAATTGCCAATTACTTTGTGAAAGCAGATTTCATACAGTCAGTGCCATGTTGTCCTCAGCATCTCAAATGGAGTTTCTCAGAAGCCAGTATGCATTAGTCACAGAAACCATGTATTCAAATCATGCCACCAATAAATAAATTTCCCAGAACCCATCTTTCCAAGAATTTCCAGGCAGATTCTTTACCACTGAGCCACCTGGGAAACCATAGGGTTCAGTTACCTGGAGTATTATATGACATGAACTATCTCTGGGATGATGCCAGACATCACAACTGAACCTAGATGGCAACGGTGGTAGTACCCCCAACTTCTGGCCTGGGGCCATTCTCTGGTTGATGGATGACGCAGCCACTTTAATGAGCACTCCTCTGCCTGCTTTCCCCAAGATAAAATGAGGCCACAGTTGAGAAACTGCTTTTGTTTTTTTAGCACCCAACAAAACCAAGGTGTATGAATTTTTTTTAATAGAAACTTGTATCTGAAAAGCAGGAAAGGGAATTCTCTAAACATTTCAACTACTATATAACTTCCCAAATCCGAAGAATGTGTTTTGGGACCTCTGATAAACAGAGTACCATTCATGATGAAAGGAGTATACCTGAGAAAAATCATATTGTTTCTCCTTTTCTATGTTCATTTCTCAAATGGTCTTTTCCAACTTCCTTTTTCACAGCAGCTGTGAACACATCACCACAACTGTGGCTTCATGTGGCTCATTTTAACTCACCCTTTGGCTTGGGCTTCACATGGAAACTTACATTACCATACGTAAAACAGATAGCCAACAGGAATTTGTTGTATGGCTCAGGAAACTCAAACAGGGGCTCTGTATCAACCTAGAGGAATGGGATGGGAAAGGAGATGGGAGGGAGTTTCTAAAGGGAGAGGATGTATGTATACCTATGGCTGATTCATGTTGAGGTTTGACAGAAAACAGCTAAATTCTGTAAAGAAATTATCCTTCAATAAAAAATAAATTAATTAAAAAAAAGAAAAAGATTTCCCATTTCATTTATCATTCTGGCCACTGGACCTAGGACAAAAAGGCCTCTTTGGGTATGTTCTAAAAATGTTATGACTGTAATACCCTTCAAACAATATATGAATAAAACTACAAGATTGCGTGCTTCAGATGCACAGATAAAACACACTCCCTCACCCCCAACCAAAAAAACAATTGAACTTCTAAGGATTCAACTATCACACCATATTGGCATCAAAGATTAATGAAAAGACCAGAAATCTTGAAGATGTTGGTGAAATTCAGAGGATATCTGTTCTACTGTTTACTAGGTACATAACTTTGAACAAGTTACATTATTTCTGGAAACCAAATTTTCTCATTTGTTAAAAGAGAGTAAATGAGCTCCTTGCCCCAAAGGGTTCTAACAGGATTTAAAAGAGATTGTATGCTTAATCACACATATTGGCATTTTATAAGTTAGTTGCTAACATTTCCATTAAATGTAGCCATCGTCTTCCCTAGTCTGGTTGTATATATGGCTACAACTTCAGATACCTGCCAGATTTGGATCAAGGGGAAAATAGAAGCCTTGGCATGCAAACTTTCATCTTTTGTGTCTATAGCTTTCATGAGTGTTCTCAGCGCTCAAATTACTCTTAAGTAAACTAAAAAAAACTCAAAGACTTCATTCATTTAGGAAGCATTCACTGAGGCCCCAATGTATATAAAGAAAAAAACGAAAAAAAGATTCAAGAGTTTGCACCTTGTTAACTTCAAATGACGGAGAAGGCAATAGCACCCCACTCCAGTACTCTTGCCTGGAAAATCGCATGGACGGAGGAGCCTGGTAGGCTGCAGTCCATGGGGCCACTAAGAGTCGGACACGACTGAGCGACTTCACTTTCACTTTTCACTTTCACACATTGGAGAAGGAAATGGCAACCCACTCCAGTGTTCTTGCCTGGAGAATCCCAGGGACGGGGCAGCCTGGTGGGCTGCTGTCTATGGGGTCACACAGAGTCAGACACGACTGAGTTGACTTAGCAGCAGCAACTTCAAATGATCCAACTGACCACAGTGAAGTCATCAGAATTTCTGGCCACCTCTACACATTCAAGTCATTTAACCAATCTGGCCATGTGGTGGTTCAGCACAATTAAAAAAAAAAATATATTCATGACACAGCACTATAGATTCTGTCAGAAATATCAACTGCCAAAAAATGACTCAGAAATCAATTGGACTAGAAGCAACTCGATAGAAAAGATTCAATCTCACACCTTTGAAAAAGGAATATAAAGAAATAAGATCAATTTCTAAGTAAATTATTTAAAGTGATGTATAAATTACAGTGTAAAATACTTCTACAGTGAACTTGTGAATAATTATAAAAGTAACAATAAAAATATTTAACTTTTTATTTCTATAGAGTAAAAGTCTCCACTCTTGAATTGCAAGTTTCATTTCTGATGAATAAGCATTTCTTATTGTCAACAGGTCATTAGCCTTTGCTCGATCACCAACTGCAAAATAAACGACTAATTCTGATCTGTGAATTTTCATTTTTATATAACTTTTTTCAAAGTTATAGATGATTAGAAGTATTATCATCCTATTTATGCAACTTGTCTCAAATTGACATCAATGTGACATATCAGATCAAAATCATATAATAAAGCCTTCTTCAGTGATCAATGCAAAGAAATAGAGGAAAACAACAGAATGGGAAAGACTAGAGATCTCTTCAAGAAAATCAGATTTTTGAGATTAATTGTCAGTTGCTTCATTTGCTATTACAACTAATCTCAAAAATATACAAGCAACTCCTACAGCTCAACTCCAGAAAAATAAACGACCCAATCAAAAAATGGGCCAAAGAACTAAATAGACATTTCTCCAAAGAACACATACAGATGGCTAACAAACATATGAAAAGATGCTCAACATCACTCATTATCAGAGAAATGCAAATCAAAACCACTATGAGGTACCATTTCATGCCAGTAAGAATGGCTGCGATCCAAAAGTCTACAAGCAATAAATGCTGGAGAGGGTGTGGAGAAAAGGGAACCCTCTTACACTGTTGGTGGGAATGCAAACTAGTACAGCCACTATGGAGAACAGTGTGGAGATTCCTTAAAAAACTGGAAATAGAACTGCTTTATGATCCAGCAATCCCACTGCTGGGCATACACACTGAGGAAACCAGAAGGGAAAGAGACATGTGTACCCCAACGTTCATCGTTGTTTATAATAGCCAGGACATGGAAGCAACCTAGATGTCCATCAGCAGATGAATGGATAAGAGAGCTGTGGTACATATACACAATGGAGTATTACTCAGCCATTAAAAAGAATACATTTGAATCAGTTCTAATGAGATGGATGAAACTGGAGCCGATTATACAGAGTGAAGTAAGCCAGAAAGAAAAATACCAATACAGTATACTAACACTTATATACAGAATTTAGAAAGATGGTAACAATAACCCTGTGTATGAGACAGCAAAAGAGACACTGATGTATAGAACAGTCTTTTGGACTCTGTGGGAGAGGGAGAGTGTGGGAAGATTTGGGAGAATGGCATTGAAACATGTATAATATCATGTATGAAACGAGTCGCCAGTCCAGGTTCGATGCACGATACTGGATGCTTGGGGCTAGTGCACTGGGACGACCCAGAGGGATGGTATGGGGAGGGAGGAGGGGGGAGGGTTTAGGATGGGGAACACATGTATACCTGTGGTGGATTCATTTCGATATTTGGCAGAACTACTACAATATTTTAAAGTATCAAAGTATCAGTATTGTAAAGTACTTTGGCCACCTGATGCGAAGAGTTGACTCATTGGAAAAGACTCTGATGCTGGGAGGGATTGGGGGCAAGAGAAGAAGGGGACGACAGAGGATGAGATGGCTGGATGGCATCACTGACTCGATGGACGTGAGTCTGAGTGAACTCTGGGAGTTGGTGATGGACAGGGAGGCCTGGAGTGCTGCGATTCATGGGGTTGCAAAGAGTCGGACACGACTGAGCGACTGATCTGATCTGAAGAAAGTGAAGTGAAATGAAAGTCGCTCAGTCGAGTCCGACTCTTTGCGACCCTGTATAGTCCATGGAATTCTCTAGGCCAGAATACTGGAGTGGGTAGCCTTTCCCATCTCCAGGGGATCTTTCTAACCCAGGGATCGAACCCAGGTCTCCCGCATTGTAGGCAGATACTTCACCTCTGAGCCACAAGGGAATAGATAGGTTAAAAAAAAAAAAAAAAGAATGGATAGGTAATGAAAGGAATTTCTCAGATAGCAAAACAATCAACTGGATTTTGGTTCTTCCTCCAAACAATGGTTGTTTGTTTTTTTTTTAATTTTCATGTAAATAGTGTCATTCTAAAGCACCATATGTGCAGAATGAAACAAGTAGGCACAGCTGGCTCCTGACCATAGCAGATGGAAGGAAACCAATGAAGCAGTTAAGCATCAAGCTGAGGGGCTTACCGACACACACACACAGTTCATAAATATTACCTGATGATGAGGTACTGGGAATTTCGCTGGGAATCTTAGATGATAGGTGACACAGATGAAACTATTAACAATTTTATATACACCTACAAGGTGGATGTGCTCTTGCTGCTCCATTAAAATATGGAAACACATTAATTTGCACTTGCACATACACAAATCATCTCAAAACTCATTCCATGACTTTCTCACACCGAAGGCCTTTTGAAATTATGCCCAAGTGTCCACACAAAGTACCTTGCTATCATCTCCCAGCAACCTTAAGGATTCATGGAACCATTTTAAAAGGCATTCTCGGTGAGAAGTCATCAACCTGACCTTCAGAAGACCTGTGCCTCTTCCCCAGAGCTTGGGGCTCTGCCACATCTGTTGGGAAGGAAAGACACTGCCCGCTGGCCAACTGACAGCAGGGCGGGAAGCAGCGCTCATTCACGCTCCCTCTGCCCTGGCCAACTATTACTCTGTGTTCAGTGTTTCCAACATAGGCAGGCCAGCTGGACTCCTCCCAGGGAGGTGGCACTGGGAATTGGCACAGAATGAGATAGGACATAAGGGTCGAAAGGAAAAAGGAACTTTAAAATGTCCTGCTTCTCACTTTGCACGGGAAAACACGTTGTCATTAGCGAGCTGTGTGTTCTTATGCGATCTGCCTAACCTCTTTGGACTTTAGTTTTCTGACCTGCAAAGTGATAGACCTGAATCTCTAAGGCACCTTCCAACCCAACATTCTATGAGGAGTAACAGCAAAGTATCCCATGCCCATAAAACTCATGCAGAGCTATCTGGGAGGAAAAGTCTCCAATGAAAAAAGCATTTTAAAAGGCACAGAAAAGATCAGTTGCCTTATAAAAATGGAAACAAAAAGAGGAAAAAAAACAAGCTCCAAATACAACATATACTTTAAGTCTATGCAGTAAATAGTAGTCTCAATTTGTCTCTCTCCTATAGTAGTATCATACATCCTTGCCATATTCCAGCAGTGTGTGGAAGGTACTGCCCCATCCTGTTGCTGGCCAAAATCTTGGTCTTCTCTGCCCACTGAAGCCAAACGAAGAAATACAGAGACAGAGTTTGGAAGAGATAGAAAAGTGGCTTTAACTCTCAGCTGGCAGAAAGGGGAACACAGTATTCTCATGCCTCAAGAACTGTGTCCCCCCGCCCCCCATGAGGAATCTAGGGGCAAGGGCTGGTGGTCAGCAGTCGTTGATGAGGAAAAAGATGATAGGATCTTGATTTCTTCCTCTCGTGTTGTTTCAAAAACAGTCATAAACTGGAGTCAGTAACCCAGGAATTCAGTCTGGCAGTTAGTGGCTCTGAGGCCTTCTTTCTGATATGTAACTACAAGCAGAAGCGTGTTGTAAGGGAACACCAGATAGGGGGTATATTCAGAATAGAGACAAAGGAAAAAATGTGAATTGTAGCTCCCGCAGAGTTAGGGGGCAGAAAAGCAAACTCAGTTATAGACATTCAGAGTGAGGAGGCAGAAAAGCAAAGTTAGTTACAGACATGCAGAATTAGGAGCAGTTAAAGTAAAAAACTAGGAACGTTCAGGCCTGCCCCTGTTCTCTTTATCTTCTTTGTTCTCAGGAAGAGGAAAGAGAAAAACTCATTCCTTGTTTTTCCTTTTCACCGCAACAATCCCTTAACCTCAGATTTGGCCCTGTGAAAAGCACTTTTTCAATGGGATATCACTAACAGTAATACAGTTCAGTTCAGTCACTCAGTCGTGTCCTACTCTTTGTGACCCCATGGACTGCAGCACACCAGGCCTCCCAGTCCATCACCAACTCCTGGAGTTTACCCAAACTCATGTTCATTGAGTCAGTGATGCCATCCAACCATATCATCCTCTGTCGTCCCCTTCTTCTCCCGCCTTCAGTCAGTAATACAAGTATAGACTTAAAATGGGTTGGGCCCTCCTCTACTTCTGCCATTGCCACAAGGAAATATATATAAGCAGTCACTATGCATTCAGCATGAATCCCAGAAGAGACCCATGGAGCAGGCCTGAACATAGCCTGAAGCTATTAATACCTGAGTCCAAGGAAACAACACAGACCCACGAGCAAGGTAGCAAGTCCTTTGGTGTAAGTTTGAGATTTTGAGGTTGTTACATATCATCATAATGAAAAAGGCTGACTGACAGACCTTGTAAAGGAAATCACATAAAGCGAATGAAGAGAACAAGAGACGATAACATCTAACCATCTGTATAGGAATCACAGAACCGGAGCCAAGTGTACTCAACATGATCACAAGTGTGACATGGTCATGTCAATTTGAGAACTGCACACAAATTACAACAGGATTTTCCAAACTCAATTTTAAGTGATCCTAATTAATGACCCTAAGTAGTTGGCTTGATTTTAAAAAAAAAATTTAAATCTTTATTGGGAAAGAGGTAAAATTGTAGAAAAACCTAAAAATTCCTGAAACGTCATTTAGATGAACTGGTTTTCACAAACTACCACATACTCTCTTCTACATCACAATCAGCCTGGGGATGCTGCAGATGTTTGAGATGTCTGTCATTATAAGCCATGGGACTGTCAAGCACATACCTTTAATTTGTAAATGGACTTTTATTCTTTCTTAAAATTGAGATATAATTGACATGCAATATTGTGTAAGTTTAAATACCGGTAGGTTTGATACATTTATATATTTCAGTATAATTACTACCCAAGAGGGCAGCTAATACCTCTACTATGTAACATAATTAACATTTATTTTTTTCTGTTGAGAACAATTAAGAGCTAGTCTCTTGGCAACTTTGAAATAATACAGCATTGTTGACTATTATTCCTTATGCTTATTTATCTATTAACTGTAAACACCATCTTAAACAACATCTCCCCAATTCTTCCACCCCTCAGCCTCTGGTAACTACTGTTCTGCTGTTTTTATGAGTCTGACATTTTGAGATTGCAACTTTGTGATCTTAACAGTATTTGTCTTTCTTTGATGGATTTATCTCACTTAGCACAATGTCCTCAAGGTTCAACCACACTGTCACAAGTGGCAAGATTGCCTTCTTTCTCAAAGCTGAATAACATTCTATTGTATGTATATACTACATCTTCTTAATCCATTTAACCATTAACAGACACTTAGGTTGTTTCCATAGCTTGGCTATGGTGAATAATGCTGCAATGAACATGGGTGTGTGGATATCTCTTTGAAATACTAATTTCAGTTCCTTCTCTCTTTTTTTGGCCTCTCCTGGCAGCTTGCGGAATCTCAGTTTCCTGATGAAGGATTGAACAAGGTCCTCAGCAGTGACAGCACAGAATCCTAACCACTGGACAGCCAGGGAATTCCCCCAATTCCTCCTTGCATGCACCTAGATTAAGATTGCTGAGTCACCAGCAGTTCTATTTGTAGTTTTTTGAGGAGCTACCATACTGTTTTCCATAATGACTATACCAGTTTATATTCCCACCAATAGTACACAAGTGTTCCTTTTTCTCCACACTTCTCCAAATCTTCTTTCTTGTTTTTTTTTTGATAATAGCCATTCTAAGAGGTGTGAGGTGGTATCTCACTGTGGTTTTGATTTTCATTTCCCTGATTACTAATGTTGAGCATCTTTTCATATACCTGTTGGCCATTTATATGCCTTCTTTGGAAAAATGTGTATTTAGGTTCTTTACCCACCTTTGAGTTGAATTACTTGCTTTTTTGCTATTGAGTTGTATGAGTAATTTATATATTTTAATCTCCTATTAGATATATGACTTGTGAATATTTTTCCCATGTTGTAGATCGCCCTTTCTATTTGTTGATTGTTTCCCTTGCTGTACTTAGTTTAATGTAGTCTCATTTATTTATTTTCATTTTTTGTTGCCTGAGCACACACCTTCTCTAGAGATAACGTTTCAATTTCTCCCAGGATCCAGAAGCTGAGTCTGAACAAAACAATTTTACAGAGAAATGTGAACATATTTGTCTCATAATTGAATAATGTAATTACCATGTTGCCTCTGAGTTTTATGCTGCTCTGTCTATTGGAGGCAGAAGACCTGCTGAGGCAATTTTAGAAATTTCATAGCAAGTGCATTAAAGTCTTAGTTTTGTTTAGCAGACTATGAAGAGGAGGGGAGAAAAAAATGAGGCAGAGAGGATAAACTCCCAACACTGAATAAATATCAGAGCATCAATTACACTAATAAGAGTGAGTAATATGTTATTTTATACCATTTGATAATAGATTGTTTTCATTGGCAACATAAAGTTTGTGACATTTCATAACTGCTTTTGCTGTAATATTAAAAGAAATAACAGCATATAAGTAGTATCTATAGTACAGTCATACCAATGTAAAAAAGGAAGTGCACTAGAAAACCAGATTTGAAATTTTCTCAGAATTGTTAACACACTGCCTTTAAGTAATAGAACATTTGAGTGATTCTTTTTCCCCGCATTATCCATACTTTTCATATTGAATATGCATTACTCAAATAAATTATCTTTTGAAATTATCATTCCTAAATTACAACTTTTCAAACTGTTCTTTCTAACTATCGTTTCTCATTTTGGTATACTTTGTCCTGTCTTCTTCCACATCCTTAGCAGAAAAAGGGGAGATGCAAACTAATATTGCAATGGAATTTATGTATTTATATCTGATCTTCAAAAGTTTTGTTAATTACCAACAAATATTTGGCCACATAGGTAAAATTACAGCCACAAAAAGCCTAATGTTAACCAGAACAATGAAATTATATAATCTCTAAAACAGAGTTGACAGTTCCCGACTTCCCTGGTGGCTCCGTGGTGAAGAATCCACCTGCCAATTCAGGAGACACAGGTTTGATCCCTGATCAAGAAAGATCTCACAAGCCAAGGAGCCAGTTAAGCCTGTATGCCACAACTACTGAGCCTGTGCTCTAGAGCCTAGGAACCGCAACTATTGAGCCCACGTGCCCTAGAGTCATGCTTCACAACAAGAGAAGCCATCGCAATGAGAAGCCTGCACACTGCAACAAGGCAGCCCCTGATCTCTGCAACTAGAGAAAAAAGCCCCTGCAGCAATGAAGACCCAGCACAGCTAAAAATAAATGAAAAAAAAAATTTTTTTAAAGAGTTGACAGTGCCTTACAGAATGGTCATTAAAAATGAAGCTGCCATCTTATTGCAACACCAAGGAAATTTTGAGATTACACAAGACATGGAAATACTGTGTCCCAAAGACATACCAATCGTATCTCCAAATTTGTCATTATTTCAGTAGAAAAGACTGGTCTCACTCAATTTATATTTAAATAAATTATAAATATTATAATCTCAAAAGAATAATTTGCATATTCTTTATCCCAGAGACTTCAAAGATGTTAACAGATTACCATGATCTCTATTTCTTCAAAGACAAGTAGAAAATAGAAATGTGAAATCATTTTCCTACAGTCACACAGAGTAAAACATGATTGTGCTAGATACTTACTGATTTATGAATGCTTCCTGAGTGTGTTAATAGAATCTTAAAAATATGTTACCACTAGACTATACAGAAACAATGTCTCCTTTTTAATCAAAATCCCCATATTGCAAAAGTAATCTTGCATAAAGCAATAACCTTTTCATTTCCAAAGCAAACTTTGAAAAAAATAAAACTACTTCCCACCTGGTTTTGTGAGGGATTGCTGTTAATAACTATTATTAACGGTTTGTAAAATTATGACATGCTATTTCATTGTCTAGTAGTGATAAGCTTATCAGAACAAAGCATAAATAAATAACTGTGCTAATGTTTTTCAGCTTCAGAAAATTACACATACTATTACTAGTTGATAATTTTGTGTGCTTAAAATCTACATTCATGAAAAATTAATAGTCTTAATGCACAAGCATTTACATTGGTATATCACTTCTGAAATTCTTCAAGACATTTGTCATTTTTTGTCATTAAATACTTACAAAGGTAAAAAAAATTAATAGTAATGTCACAATACAAGCATATCTTTAAAAGATAAGGAAGATAGATTGTTGACATTTTGTAAAACAAGCAATGAAAGACTATTATGTCCCACTTCAAAGATCTACCTAAATTCCTAGGCAGGCTCAGGAACAACTTGGGGAATTTGCTTAATATATAAATTCTCTTATCATCTGAAAGTGCCAAAAATTAACAAAAGTACCTCCTATTTATTCCAACATACACACACCAGTTATACCATTAGCATTTAAGGTCACTCATGAATTGATTTTTCTTAAAGCAGGTACTCAATATCTTTTCTTCCTTATAAAGAGAAAATACCTTAACTTGCCCCCAGTTGTCTATGGATAAAGTAGAAGTCTCATCAGGAAGAAGGACAAATTCATGGAGAAGATTCCAGTGAATGATGTTATATATAGTTAATACTAGAAATGTTAATAAATAACATTTAATTCAAGAGAATACTAGAAAGAGAATCTGGAAGGAATCTGCCTTCCAACACAGGGGACATGGGTTTGATCCCAAGTCCAGGAACTAGGATCCCACATGCCTCAGGGCCACTAAGCCTGTGTGTGGCAACTGGAGAGCCCTGGAAACCCAACTACTGAGCCATGTGCTCTAAAGCTCCCGCACCCTAATGCTAATAGAAATAGTAAATCAGACTATTACAAAGAAGACCAAATAATAGAGCACCCTAATAGTTTGGGCTTTATTGCAGAGAGCAGGTTTTTCCTTCCTGAAAAGGAATTTTTCCTAAGTACATTCTTTGCCCCTGAGGAAGAGGGGTCACCAGTGAGGATTGTTAAATTTGGGGCAAATGGAAAGGACAAACCCTGCTCCCTGTTCTAGTTTCTATCTCTTGAGAGTGTGCCCATTCACACCAAACACAAGTTCTCTCTGCTCCTCCATCTGTCCAGAGCCTCACTTGAGTGTGTCTCCTCCTCCTCTGGGGTTTTTTCCCTAGCCTACAGGACCTGGGGAGGAGGACAGTTCTGTGTAACTCAAGGGTCACAGCTGTTAGCAGCCCAGGAGGCCAGTATACTAAAGCCATTGCCTTGCTCCTGGCTTCTGACAGTAAACAGGAGATAATTGGTCCTTGTCTTTGCACTGTTCTACATCTCAACTTGTTCAGAACCAAGCCTCTTCAAGTATCAGTATTAGGCTCTTGAGAATCCCTTGAACTGCAAGGAAATCAAGCCAATCAATCCTAAAGAAAATCAGCCCTGAATATTCATTGGTAGGACCGGTGCTGACACTCCACTACGCTGGCCACCTGATGCAAAGGGCTGACTCTCTGGAAAGGACCCTGATGCTGGGATAGATTGAAGGCAGGAGGAGAAGGGGACACTAGAGGACGAGATGGCTGGATGGCATCACCGACACAACGGACCTGAATTTGAGTAGACTTCGGGAGTTGGTGATGGACAGGGAAGCCTGGTGTGCTGCAGTCCATGGATGGGGTCACAAGGAGTCAAACATGACTCTGAACTCATGAGCTACTGAACTGATACTCTCAGAAAAGAGCTTTCATTCATTGCCGATTGATTTGTCAAACCTCCAGGTCAAATCTACTGCCTGATTTCTATGGAAGCCGTTGATCATCACACAAGACACCGAGTCCACACTTGAATTATCTGTTTACCAACATCACAGTTCTGGCCACAGCACTCTACAACAACTTGTGCTGTTATTTATTAATATTTCTCTTTTAAAAGGCTCACTGTTTTTTTACTTTAAAGTAATACCCAAATGGAAACTACTGCAAAAGGAAAATGAGTATCACTTGTCAGAGATTAACACCAAAAACATACATAGCACTTAGTCTATGCCAGGCTTTATAAATATGAACTCACTGAATTCTCAGCACAATCCTGTGAGGTAGGTACTGTTACTGCTATCATTTTATAGATGAGAGAACTGAGGCATCGAGAGATCAGGAAATTTGCTCAAAGTCAGGGAGCTAGCAAGGGGCAAGCTGAGCTCTGGCCCAGGCGTCCTGGCTCCAAAGCCAGCTCTGACCCACCTCAAGTACAGAAAGTGACCGTGTATAGACAAAGTCAGTGAGAAAATAAACACTTTCACAGTATAAAAATAAAATTCAAAGAAAAATCAGTTAGCAAAAATGCACACCTAAAAATACAATTTTTCTTGTGCAAGAAATAACTTAAAATCACTCAATAATAAAATTTTAAATTTAAAAATGAAATACAAAGAACAGCCAATTGATTTGTAAAAATCCACTCCGGA
>NW_011494826.1:4937009-4976070 GCF_000754665.1 Bison bison bison | reverse complement strand
CCGGAAAATTCTATTTTTTTCTTGCAGGAAATAACTATTGATAAGTCAATCATAAAAGGTTCATTTTAAGTAGCCTTATTTTAAGGTCAGTTAGAGTCAAATACCCTGAAGGGAACATGTTTTAATTCATTTTTGCTCCTTTTTTGCTATGCCCTAAGCAGAAAGGTACAGACCTGAATAGACCTCAATCACTCTGGGTTTTCCTAATGGCATTTTGCCCCACCACATTCTTCTTCATCCTTGTCTGTAGTGATGTTTACTCCCCACCACACCTCTTTCCCCACAGGAACCTGCCTTCGAGTGATTCATGTAGTCAGCAGGAAGTGAATTACTGTTGTTGGTGCTACCACTTTAGTTTTAATCTAAGCAATAATACTGTGTCTGTGAAATTAGGGATTTGATGGGCTGCACTTCTCATAAAGTGTCCGTGAAGAGAGACAGTGGGAGTCCTTCTTCCCCATTTCCTTTGCCAACTGGTCACACAGGTATTAGACATTTCCCATACAATATTTCATATGACAGGCTCTGGCCAGCGGACAGTGCATACAAGTGATTCCTGGCACCTTCAGTAATCCTGAAAGTCCCCTCTTTATCTGCCTGTGGCTGGAGGAAGCCAACTCAAGGGTCAGAGGAAACTAAAGCCCACAAATAGGACTCTGAGTCCTTGAATGACTGTGGGACAGAGGACCCACTCCCACGAGAGCCCACACTGGACTATGATGTGAAGTGAAAAATAAACTTTTACTCTCTCAACTCACTTTGAGAAAGTTTATGACAGCACTTAGTTTATTCTGTTTAATACATTAACACAAATGGAAAATTACTTCTTTATATCCCTTTAAATGACCACTCTTTGATAAATGCTGACTCTTTGCGACCCCATGGACTGTAGCCTATCAGGCTCCTCTGTCCATGAGATTTTCCAGGCAAGAGTGCTGGAGTGGATTGCCATTTCCTTCTCCAGGAAGTAAAAGGCACTGCCCACAAATACACAGTTTGGTCTCCATAGGAAAATGTGTTTCCAGACACTGCCCCAACTCACACCAAGTCATCTAGCTACCAACTCACACCAAGTCATCTAGCTAGCACGCCTCTGAACTTACAGGTGTTTCTCTTCCTACTAATCCTTCACTGTAACTGGCATATTGAATAAGCAGGAGTCAGAGGTTTAATCACAAAAACTTTTTTCCACTTGTCTCGTAATTTAAACCCAGTCAGGTGCTTCCATTAACCTTGACGTTTATGGTCATGCTTAAGTTAGACAATCTATTATCATTTTAAACTTCAATTGCAACCCCAATTCAGTATTTTAAAACATCTAGCCAGATTCAGTAATTAACAGATCAATCACTATTCAAACATCTCCCTCCCACATGTCCCTGCCCATCCTGGAGCAGCTTCAAGACACCTCCCCTCCTCCCCTCTCTGCTCTCGCCTCCGCTACCACACTGCCTCAGGGGAGGAAGGTCTGCTTAACACTTTGTTTTAAACTCTTTCTCCCAGAACTTACCTGCTATTTCTGACCTGTGTCTCAACCAGAGTTGAAGCTTCAAAGGGTTTAAGTAAGTGGGCAGGAGAATTCCTACTTAATAAGTTCTATATAGTAAGATAGTGCTGTTCTTTCTGGAGTTAGAGGATATTTAGAGCTGACATTTATATGGTGGGTATCTTTACAGATTATCTAGAGACTTCCTTTGAAGTCCCTCCGACTGCAACCCCCTTTACATATCAGCCTCTCGCTTGGCTGCCCATTTCCAACAACCTCTGTTTCCTATTTCCCACCCCACCCCACCCCACCACCACCAACGTCACCTCACAGCCTTTTGGCCATGGTCTCCTCACCTTGGGTGAACCCTGTTAAAATTATTCCCAGCCACTGGCTCCCCGTCTTGTCACTGGGATCCACATTCTGCCCGAGGGCAGTGTGACGATTCAAACACAGCAGCTTTGCTCCTCTGCCAGAGGATTCACCATCCCTTCTCCCCTTTGATTTCCCAGAGGGCTTAGGTGACAGCTGGTTACCAGCGCTTCTACTCACAAGAGTCACATTTTAAACTCTCTGGTTAGTGAGGTATCTCCTCCTCAGATGTGAGATGAGGGCATTGAGCACCTCCCAACTCTTTGCTCGTGCTCAGTTTAGGTAACACGGTTCTCCCCCGAGAAGTCCTCCTCACAATATCGTCTTAATTTTAGACCCTTAATTCACTTGGCTTTGACAAAGTGTCACCAGCAAAGCCCATTAACAATTCCTGGGAAATAAAAATAGAACCTGAGTAATAAAATTAAGTCTAACCTTTTCCTTGCTATTTCCTCCAGTTTCACTTGCTCATAAGGCGCTGCACGCAGAGGCCTTGCAACCAGTCCTTAAGACCAGAGTTCCTGGTTCAAAATGGCTGCCCGAACACTTCCGCTTGGGGCCGTGTGCAGAATCACGTGAGCATGATTCTGACTCAGGAGGCCTGGAGTGGATCCTGGGAGCTGATTTTCTAACAAGCTCCCAGGTGATGCCAATGGTTATAAACAACCACACTGAGTAACACAGCGAAAAATAGTTGTTGAATGATCTTCACTTTTTGCTTGTTAATTTGTTGTTTACAATAGTTTAGAGAGGTTGATAAAGATTACAGGGCAGGGAACCTCCCAAAATTGTTACTTGCCACCATCACTGACTACCCCCGATTTTGGCCTCTGCTCTCACCTTTCTTAGCATCAATAGCTGATGTCTTTGCCCAGGTTCCTGTGAACCCATCCTTTCTGCAACAAAGTCTCCAAATGTCTGACAGCTCTAAGACTGTCCATAGTGAGCAGTTTTTCCAGTTGAAAAATGATAGCTCTGTCTTTGACCGTGGTCAGAACTTGTTCATGATCTAGGCAGTATGTCAGAGAATGCTGTACAGTAAGGCCAGAACTAAGTATAAGGTCAAGGACTCAGAACTGCACAAGTCTCAGTAAAAATCAAAGAAAAGGGCTCATCCCTTCCCACATGGAAGTAAAAGTGACTGTTCAGACAATTTACCTGGAAGGTGTGGGCCCATCTTATTTTAATCTCCTCTAAGGCAGATAGATACTTTGCATAAATTTGCATGATATTATCAATTCTTATATTGTAAAGTAGTAAACTGACTTCTTCAGAGAAATTTTTATCCCAAATTCCAGTTTGGGAGACAATAAAACTGCTATTTCCCAGAAACTACCTGAGTTGGAAGCAGAGTCCCTGGCAGAACTGGCTGGAGAAAGGACTGGGTGAAGTTTGGGGATCTGGGATTACAGCTGAAGCAGCAGCTTCTCCAAATTCCAGTTTGTGTTACTTACTATTGAATTCGGTACTTCTTCCTTATTTCCCACCATAAATAAGCACCAGAGCTCATAAAGGTGAGGGAAAGCTGGGTGAAAAGAGCAAAGATTTCAGAGTGTAAGTTTACTTCCAGATTCTCCACTTATTTGCTGTGTGGCTTGGAGCAAGTTAACAGTCCTTCTCAACCTGAAATGCCTCATCTTGAAAATAAGAATAAGAATAGAAGTCTTGCAAGGGCATCATGAGAGTTGAATAAAATTTATACCAAGAGGCCTCATTCAAGGCCTGGCCTTTAATAGGTACTGACCACATAAACTTCTCCCCCTTCAAGGACAACAGGGAAGTGAAAGACACTCGGTATTCTGCGAGCACCAAAGGTTTGTAAAGTACTTTAACTTTCAAAGTACCTTCATAGCTGTATTCTTACCTGGTGTGGGGAGAAAGGAAGACGTGAAGGAAAGAGATACAAAAAGCAGCAACTGCAGAAGAAACACAGGATACCGCAAAACAAAATCGAGAGCCTACACGTTTCCATCAGATGGAAAGATGTGGCGTTTGATGCAGGCGGCAGAGGCTCTCACAAGGCAGGTGAAGGTCAAATGACAGCCGGTGAAGTCTGCAGCAAATGCTCTCCAATTAAAATTATAATCAGTCAAATAACTGAGTTTGTTTTGATTTTGACCCAGAAATTAATTTTTGAGAAGAAAGTCTTGCTATTCCAATCGTCGGCAAGTGAAACAACAGTGGAGCGCTCGGCCTTGCTAATCACTGATGTGTATTCTCTGTGTATACAGTGGCACCATGCACCCTATTAAAACTGCCTAAATATAGCCTCTGTGGTGTAATGTTTGTGGGACCCTTTCACATCAAGATTCAAAGCAAGGACAAATCTGCAGGACAGATAGAATTAGGGCCCTGCTGAAACCCAAACTCTGCCCTTCCCCTCTGCTCCTCCCTTGGTGTGTGTGCTTAGTTGCTCAGTTGTGTCCAACTCTTGCAACCCTGTAGACTGTAGCCTGCCAGGCTCCTCTGTCCATGGGATTCTCCAGGCAAGAATACTGAAATGGGTTGCCATTTCCTTCTCTGCTCCTCCCTTTAGAAATATACAAAAGAACCACTAAGCATCCTCCAAAACAGAAATCAGGCTAAAGGAAGAGAGCCTCAGTCCTCCTCTAGCCTGGCCCCACAGCATCACCCCTCTGGGCTTTGACCAAGTTCCTGAAAAAGGGCAGCTGGGGAAATAAAATATATTCACGGTTATTTGAGAGATGTGGGACACAATAGGAAGCAGAACTTGGGGAACATATGTCAAAGTGGGATAAAGAATAGGGAAAGGAGTTGTCCCCGCATCCCTGGAGGAAACTGTGTGGCATTTTACCTAGTGGCGCTCAGCCTTCTTCACAGTCCAACTCTCGCGTGCACACATGACACTGGAAAAACCATAGCCTTGACTAGACGGACCTTTGTTGGCAAAGTAATGTCTCTGCTTTTGAAAATGCTATCTAGGTTGGTCGTAACTTTTCTTCCAAGGAGTAAGCGTCTTTTAATTTCATGGCTGCAGTCACCATCTGCAGTGATTTTGGAGCCTGCAAAAATAAAGTCTGACACTGTTTCCACTGTTTCTCCATCTATTTCCCGTGAAGTGATGGGACCAGATGCCATGATATGATTATAGACTAGAAATTCCTAAAAGGCAGAGTGTGTATCTCTCACATTTTGATAGCCCTTAGCAGTCATCAGGGACCTTTTTTACATAGTAGGCCATCAATAAGTGTGTTTAAGTGAATCAAGTACATTTAATAAAGATTTAGGGCTAGCCCTTAAAACAGTTACTTCTAACTTCAAAGTCTTCTTTGGCAGCAGCTATGACATACGCTGATTTCTCTGCTCTAAGTTGGAAGTAAGAATAGGAAAACTCACAATGGCAAAACCTAAGACTTAAACAAAACTCTGAACACATTTATTGCACACCAGCTCTGGGAAAGACTCCTTTATACACTAAGGCAGAGGCTTTCCTATGTAAATAAATGTGTACCAAACCCAGAAGTTGCTGTTTGCACACTTACTCTTATTGTTTTCCGTAAGTCAAAGAATCCATGGCTACAGCAGTTTTCACTATTATCATTTTTTATTATCATCACTATCATCATCATTATCATTTTTGTTAATTTATTACCAACTCTGAGTGTTTTAAACCGTATAGTATTGACGAAATGACTGAGGGAACAACAATTGCTGCAGTTGGTACCAAAACACTTTAAGTCAATGGTTTCCCAATGTATAAAGGCGGTTTTAGGTCAGTTTGGATCATTGGTTGTCAAGTGCCAACATGTCAAGTGTCAACAACCACTGGTGTGAGGGTGGAATCAGGCCAGGAAGTGAGGGAGTGAACATGAATTAAATGAGGCTGCACTTTCCTTCATGCAACCCCCAGTGATTCTGATCATGTAAGCTGAAAACTCCTCTTCTAAAACAAATGTAATTTAGCAGTGCTTTGCCAGATACCAACATCTCAATGACAATTTAGACCAGAGGTTGACATACTACGCGTGTCAGCCAAATCCAGCCTACCTTTTATTTTCATAAGTAAAACTTCATTAAACATAGTCACACCCATTCATTAATATATTTTGTCTATGGCTGCCTTCACCACACTGTAAGTGCAGAGTTGATTAGTCTCAAAAGAGACACAACGGTCTGCAAAGCCCAACATATTTACCATCTGGTCCTCTGGAGAAAAAGTTTGCCAACTCCTGAGATAGAATAATACCAAAAGTCACAGATGTTAATATTTCAGTGACAATTTACAATGCTACCAAAATTCTTTCACCAATCCACAACCTAACCTCCTAACATATCTGAGTTTATTAGGGTCATTAAGTGTTTTAAGTGTTTTGAACTATAGATATAGTTTATTTCTTGAATTTTGGTGTTTGTTAAAGGAGCACACTCTTTGCCTTACATAAAGTATGGATCTTGCCCTTGATGTTGACAATAGACATCTTCATCCTGTGCAGGAATCAGATTTGTGGTTCCTATTGCATTTCCTTCCATATATCAGTATTTGACCTGTCCCTTAACCTCAAGGGTTGGGACAAACTCTAAAACATTAAAAAGTATAAGAAATTTAATTGAAAGCTTTATCCCCCAATTCCTAAGATAGCACCTTTCTTATTTCTACCTTTGATGCTTTTCTAGCTGTAGCCTTGTTATCTTGCTCCCTAGCCAGGCACTATTTGCTTAATGATGTCCCAGTAGGAGCCCCCTCTTCCCTACTCATTGAATCCTTTTCTCCCCTCACCTCACATTCCTTCTAAACATGACTGCATCTCTCAGGATGCTTAACTAGCCAAGAACAGCAGTATTAACCACTCTTTCCAGCAATAACTTGCTTTTTTGTACACTGCACCAGCATAAACAAAGGAAACGTGCAAAAAGAGCAATATTTAAGAAGTAAAAAAAAGGGGGGGGCGGGTAAGAAGTTGACTCAAAGTAAAGGAAACGATTGTAGGGAAAAGGGAAACAGAAGGGCAGAACTACACCAACCTGTCAATAAAGAAGCAATAAAGAATCACAGAGTCAAAAAAAAAGTAAAGTCTAACAGTGCAGCCAAAAGCAGGACATTTGAGTCTTGCCCACTAACCTTGCTCTTCCAGGGCACATCTCACATTTTCTCAGAGGGAATGCACAGATGTCACACTTCACATCCCTGCCATGCAGAAAGAATCACAATGATGGTCTCTCTCTCAATAGTTATTAAGCCCCATGCACGTAGAATCCCATTCTCACAAACCTCCTAGCACACTGTAATGTCTTTGCTTTACTTCTCATTAAATGGTTCCGAATGGCTACACTGCAGTAGAGGCTTCTGTCTGCTGATAGTTATTGAGCAAAATCAAATCAAGTACTGAAACACAAATAGCAGCTCAAGATCTACCCCAGCCTCAACTCTCTCAGCCCTCCCAGTCATGCAGAAAATGAATCTCCCCATGTTCCACATTCCTACTATTCAGAAGCCTAGCTCAAGGCCGGCCTGATTTGGGACTCATCTCTCCAGCCTCTGAACAAAGTATCTGTTTACCACCTCAAAACCAGGAAAGATGTAAAGGCTTTTAACATTTAGCAGGTATTGAGAACAACAAATAGCATGTGATATCACTTCTGTGTGAAATCTAAAATATGACACAAATGAGTATAACACAAATGTTAACTACAAAACAGAAACAGAGTCACCGATAGAGAACAAACCTGTGGGTGCCAAGGGGGAGGGGGTGGGGGTAGGGATCAAGTGGGAGGTTGGGGTTAGCAGAGGTAAGCTGTTGTGTATGGAATGGACGAACAATAAAGTCCTATTGTATAGCGCAGAGAACTATATTCAGCATCCTATGATAAATCATGATGGAAAAGAATACACCTATGGCTGATTCATGTTGATGTATGGCAGAAACCAACACAATATTGTAAAGCAATTATCCTTCAATTAAAAATAAATTAATTTTCAAAAAGTTTTTAAAAGAATACAAAAAAGAATGTGTATATATATATATTTTTATAAGCTGTGCTGTGCTATATCACTTCAGTCATGTCTGACTCTTTGTGACCCCTATGGACTGTAGCTCACCAGGCTCCTCTGTCCATGGGGATTCTCTGGGCAAGAATACTGGAGTGGGTCACCATGTCCTCCTCCAGGGCATCTTCCCAATCCAGGGATCAAACCTGTGACTCTATGTCTCCAGCACTGGAAGGCAGTTTCCTTACCATATATATATGTCAGTCAGATATGACTGAAGCAACTTAGCATATATATATAGATAGATAGATATAGATATAGATATAGATCTCCATCATTTTTGCTGTATACCTGAAACTAACACAACATTGAAAATCAACTATTTGTCGTTTAGTTTCTAAGTCATATCTGACTTTCTGTGACCCCATGGACTACAGCCATCCAGGTTCCTCTATCCATGGGATTCTCCAGGCAAGAATACCGGAGTGGCTTGCTATTTCCTACTCCAGGGAATCTTGCCAACCCAGGGATCAAATTCGAGTCCCTTGCATTGCAGGTAGATTCTTTACTGCTGAGCCACCAGGAAAGCTAATACTTCAATTAAAAAAAAAAAAGAAAGAAAAAGGCAGTAGTGACAGGCCTAAAACAACATTTAGTAGGTGTTAATTTCTTGCACCAAATTCATTCACATACTACTAATAAAATTATGGTATTACCTGTTTTATAGACAGTTAACTCACTATGGTAACAGATTGGTAGACAGAGCTGGGACAGGGATGAGGCACATAAGGTGCCTAGAGAAAAAATGGTAAGGAGGCACCCACTATCAGGGTTATGTAAGTACAGTCAGTCACCTCTGAGCCATGGGTGACCGGAGTTTATGGGAAAATGCTCCACCTTTCCATGCCTCAGTACACAATGTGAGTTGGCTCTATTCACTAGACAGAAGGGCTGTATAATGTGTTCTGGTTTTCCACAGCAGTGGCCCCTTAATAATAAACCTTTACATTTGCCTTTCCCTCTGCCTTCATTTCACTGTTTAGAAACTCACACTAGCAGCATGGACTCACCTCTCAACTACCACTTCCTAAATGCAAGCCTGTATCCCATGCTCTGCTTTCTGGAAAGAAATTACCCTAACAGAATTGGTGTCAGGGTTTGCTTTAGGAAGCAGGCCCTCAGGATGGGGCTCTGAAATTAATGACTCACCAATGATCCAGCATCACCATCATACGACTTCACCTTAGAAGATGGAAATGAGGTAAGGTGGAAGGTGAACCATTGGTTTCTGCACTTGAACACAGTATGGGGGAGAGGACTAATAAGGATAGTGGGATAGACTGGCTTTAAACGCAACCACAGAGCAGACTGTGTTGCAAATTAGGTTCAGGATTTACTGTTAAAAGACACAGAACTACAAGAGATCTGTGATAGAATTCCTACATCTAAAGCAGAAACTTGATAGGATAAGAGTGAGCCCTTGAGACCTGGATGTAGAAAGACCTGAGAACTTTGCATCCCTTGAATCTTTTGAATTTCTCCACACTAGAAGTAGCATCTTCCCTTTCTAGAATATAGCTCCCTCTCACCTGGAGATGTGGGAAAACACCACCTGAGGCAGGTACACCTTATGATCAAGCTTGTCTACCTCAAGAACTAACCCATCTTGCCTTACCGCCTTCATGCTACATTGCAGCACAACCCAAGGAAAGAAATAAAGCCCCTACTGTGGTAAGAACATGGAAACATGTTCTTAGAATTGCAAGACCTGCCCATGGACATAAGTAGGTACCCAGAGAATGGAGAATACATTTGACAATGGATCTTTGAGGTTCTGAATTAGAAGACAAAAATATAGCTATAATAGAAAGGAATGTATTGATATAAGAGCTTTTACCTGTGATTTAGGAGCTTAATATCCTGGGAAAATCACCTGAGACTGGTCTAAAAATGTGCCTGGTGTGGCCTCTTGGGAGACTGAACATAATAATGGCCTACAGTACATTGGCTTGCTCTACCTCTACAGGATGTAATGATATGGAATCATCCTAGCAGAGTATTAAGGGAGGAGTCAAAGGGCTCTGAGAGGTGAGTATACTGCTAATGCTACTGCTAAGTCACTTCAGTAGTGTCTGACTCTGTGCAACCCCATAGACGGCAGCCTACCAGGCTTCTCCGTCCCTGGGATTCTCCAGGCAAGAACACTGGAGTGGGTTGCCATTTCCTTCTCCAGTGCATGAAAGTGAAAAGTCAAAGTGAAGTCGCTTAGTCGTGTCTGACTCTTCGTGACCCCATGGACCACAGCCAACCAGGCTCCTCCATCCATGGGATTTTCCAGGCAAGAGTACTGGAGTGGGGTGCCATCGCCTTCTCCAGAGAGGTGAGTATATTAGGATGGATTTAAGAGAGGCTAGAGAACTCAACACCTGAGTGTGTTCTCCAGCAATGGCCAAAGGTAGAATGCACAGGCAAGAGTCATATCAGACTCACTGAGAAGTTGGGCAATGGTGGTCCTCTGTAGATTAAAGTCAAAGGGGATACCACATGGACCAGTGACCCTGACTATAACATCACTATATCTGTGGTGTTGATGGGATTTGGGGATAGCAGGGGCCAAATGGTGACACTTAATCATCAGAGACAATGTAGAAATAATTACCCTCATGGCATCGAGGTTGGAGTGGCCATCCAGGGGCTTCATCTCTAATAACTAGAATGCGTGGGTCTGAAACCAACAAGTATGATTGGGCCCTGTCAGCATTCTTCTCAGTGGCCCACTTGCTCCCTCGCTCCACAACCTTAGCATCAGCTTGTGAACCCTGGTTCACAGGGAAGGGGAAACTTTTAGCAGAGGACGCAGTGTGAACAAAAAGCTATAACATCTAGTCAGTCATATCGGCTTCTCATTCCAGCAGACCAGTAGCCAAAGAAAGGATTGCTGTCAAAGTAGGTGTTTATTGACCCTGATTATGATAAAGATCTATGATTGATACTATACAATTGGAGCAGAAACCAGGGTGTCTATAAACCAGAGAATTCCCTGGGCTATTTCTGTGCCTTGTGATCATACTAAATGGGAAATCTCAGCAACTATGGTCCACAGGTGTTAAAAATAAAGATAAAAATAGACAAAGGCTCAGATCATAAGGAATGAAGATCTAGATGATTGACCAGGAAAACAACTCAGACCTGTTTAAATGCTGTCTGGTGTGAATGAACTCGAGTGAGGTAGAGAGGGGTGTGATGAGGAATATCAATCATAGCCTCAGGACCAATTGCAAAGTGAAGACCGAATCTTGTTCCGATAACCTGTTTTACACTTTTCATAGGACTGCAGCAATTTTGCTGATTACCTGATAATATTTTTACCAAACCCTATGGCCAACATCACTCTTAATATTAAAACTTTAGAACAATTCCCTTTAAATTCTATTTCAAGGTAAGGATCCCTCCTATTCAGACAGATAATTAGTATCCTACAGACATCCTAGCCAGTACATTAAATCAAGAAAAATATTGAGAGGAATAACAATTGGAAAAGAAGAGAAAAAATGGTCCCTTATTATACATGATATGATTGTTAACACAAAAAATACAAGAAAATATATGAATAAATTACTAGGAGGGATAAAAAGGTTGGCCAAGTTGTGAAATACAAGATCCACATTCTAAAATCAATAATATTCCTTTATACATGTAATATTGGATTAGAAAATAAAAATTCAAGAATACTTCATTCACAATGAACTGTATAAGGATATGTTATATGGAACAAATTACAAAACATCATGGAGAAACTTAAATACAGGAATAAACAAAGGTATAAACAATATTCAAAAGGAGAATCTCCTCATCTGTGAATCAAATGCAGTTCCAATGAAAATATCAACAAAGTTGCTCATGAAATTTGATAAGTTGATTCTATAATTTTTATGAAGAACTAAATGCCAAGAATAGCCTAGTGATTTTGAACTAGGTAGAAGAACCAATACTCCCAAATATCAAAGCTTCTTATAAACTTGTAGTAATTAAGACTGTGGTATTGGTAAGAGGAGTGGCAAAGTGTCTGATGGAAGAAAGGATTCTGAAGTAAAGCTCTGCCTCTGTGAAAACTTGATACATGGAAAGGTATAACTGCAAATAACTAGGAGAACATATGGATAAATATTTCAATAAATATTCTGGAACAACCAGTTATCCATGTGAGAAAAATAATAAATTTGGATGCCTATATTACATTGTAAAGAGACATTTTCCCCCAGTAGTTCAGTGGTAAAGAATCTGCCTGCAATGCAGGAGACATGGGCAGGAGACATGCGTTCAATCCCTGGGTCAGGAAGATCCCATGGAATAGGACACAGTAACCAGCTCCAGTATTCTTGCCTGGAAAATTACACAGACAGAGGAGACTGGAAGGCTTGGGACTGCAGAGTTAGACACAACTAAACACATATATACACACACACAACATCATAAACAAAAACTAATTCTGAGTATATTAAAGACATATATATGAAAAACAAAACTTTAAAATTTTAGAAGACAATAGAGAATGTTTATGACCTTTTGCTAAGAAAAGATTTCTGGAAAAAACATGCACAAACTGAGGAATCAGAAAATAAGTCATAGGAATGTAATGTATAGCATGGTGACTATAGTTATTATTACTGCATCGCATATTTGAAAGTTGCTAAGACAGGAAATCTTAAAAATCTTCATCATAACAAAAAAATTTTTTTGTAACCATGCATGGTGATGGGTGTTAACTAGACCTATTGTGGTGATCATTCTGCAAGTCATACAAATATCAAATCATTATGTTGTACATCTAAAACTAGTGTAATGTTCTATGTCGATTATAGCTCAAAAATAAGAAATCACAAAAGAAAAAAGACCAGCATAGTATTAAACTTATGATATATACAATTTTCAGAATAGGCTTATTATTATTAACCAATTGCATGCATCTACACATCATCTGTGCCACTTTCTAAATAAATTAACTTAATCAAGAGTAGGATGAAGAGCTTTTAAGGCAGCAGTTGAAGGCAAAATATGATACTAGGTGAGTAAGATAAAATGCTATATACTATATGTAATTACAGTTGGAAGTCTTTATAGCACATAGAGCAAGCCAATAGGGGAGGCAAATTAAAAACCAATGCAAGGTATGTTTCTCATCAGAGGTGACTTGACTGGCAGACATCTCAGTAATTAACATCTTGTTCTGAACTTCATTAACTGTCCTCTTCAGAGTATCTATAATACATAAGCCCAAATTACTTTATGTATTCTTCCCTTATGAAAGTATTTATCAAATGAGTATGAATAGAAAGGAAAGAAAACTTCCTTTTTGGAGACATAAAACTTGAGTTTTAGAGTAGAAAAGAGTAAGCCCCTGAGACTGGTATTTTTAGCATCAGATCTCAACACAAGGACCTGCTTCTGTAAGGATCATCACTTTCACAAATTTAAACTGATTGAAGTAATAAGAATATTGACAAAGATGTAATCTAAATTAGAGAATGGACCGAGATTTCTAATAATATAGCTAATGCCTTGCAGATGTGTGTTTGAAAAAAGGGAAAGCTTGCTATGCCATAAAGTTACTAAAACACCTGATTCTCTAATGTGCCCTAATTTTTGCAGCTTGATTTACTCTATCAGTTGTTAGTCCTATTTCATTTTTTTGTCATTTTAAAAATTTATTTATTTAAAAAAATTTTTATTGAAGTATAGTTGACTTACAATGTTGTGTTGGTTTCTGGTGCACAGCAAAGTGAATCGGTTACACATACACACATATCCCCTCTTTTCTTAGCTTCTCTTCCCATATAGGCCATATACAGAGTACTGAGTAGAGTACACAGCAAGTTCTTATTAGTTGTCTACTTTATTTATAGTAGTATGTATTTTGCCAATCACGTATTTCATTTTTTTTAAGATTTAACTTGTTCCTTATTGCTATTGTTGCCTGATTTGTCATATACCTGATTTCTTCCTTTAAAAAAAAGCCAAAGGCTAAAACAATGTTATTTCAGCCACAGTTTCAAAGTCACAGAGACAACCTTTTCCCATGCTTTAAGCTTCTTGTGAATATCAGACCACCTTACCTGCCTCCTGAGAAATCTGTGTGCAGGTCAAGAAGCAACAGTTAGAACTGGACATGGAACAACAGACTGGTTCCATATTGGGAAAGGAATACATCAAGGCTGTATATTGTCAACCTGCTTATTTAACTTAATGCAGAATCATGTGAAATGCCGGGCTGAATGAAGCACAAGCTGGAATCAAGACTGCCAGGAGAAATATCAATAACCTCAGATACGCAGATGACACCACCCTTAAGGCAGAAAGTGAAGAGGAATTAAAGAGCCTCTTGATGAAAGTGAAAGAGGAGTGTGAAAAAGCTGGTTTAAAACTCAACATTCAGAAAACTAAGATCATGGCATCTGGTCCCACCACTTCATGGCAAATAGATGGGGAAACAATGGAAACAGTGACAGACTTTATTTTTGGGGCTCCAAAATCACTGCAGATGGTGACTGCAGCCATGAAATTAAAAGACACTTGCTCCTTGGAAGAAAAGCTATGACCAATCTAGACAGCATATTAAAAAGCAGAGACATTACTTTGCCAACAAATGACTGTTTAATCAATGCTATGGTATTTCCAGTAATTATGTATGGATATGAGAGTTGGACCATAAAGAAGGCTGAATGCTGAAGAACTGACGCTTTTGAACTGTGGTGTTGGAAAAGACTCTTGAGAGTCCCCTTAGACTGCAAGGAGATCCAACCACTCAGTCCTAAAAGGAAATCAGTCTTGAATATTCATTGGAAGGACTGATGCTGAAGCTGAAACTCCAATACTTTGGCTACATGATGTGAAGAACTGACTCATTGGAAAAGACCCTGATGCTGGGAAAGACTGAAGGCAGGAGAAGGGGACGACAGAGGATGAGATGGTTGGATGGCATCACCAACGCAATGGACATGAGTTTGAGCAAGCTCCAGGAGTTGGTAATGGACAGGGAAGCCTGGCATGCTGCAGTCCATGGGGTCGCAAAGAATTGCACACAACCAAGCAACTAAACTGAACTGATAGCCCACCAAATTATACCAGAATCTAAAGTTGTCTCTTTTAGCAAACAGTGATTACAATCTAGTCTAGAAATTCACTTTACAGCTCAGTGTACCATGAGGTAAAAGCAAATTTTTAAAAACCAATAGGTTCCTAAGGGTAAGATTAAGGGTGTGTTCATGCACCATAATAACTACATCAGCAAGTAACAAAGGTATTTTGCAAAACTAAAGCAAGCCATTAAGGGGCCTGGAGAAACGAACTCAGCAGGGGAGTTACTTAATAATTTGCCCCATCAAGTAAATGTTATCTGTGGACAAATATGACCATCTCAGGTGCAGTTAATGCTTTTTCTTCCACCGTAGTGGGAAGGCTGCTCAAATCAAATATTCTGGTCAACTATAGTACTAGAAAAATTAATTTGCTTCTGCAAATGGACTTCCAAAAAACCCAAAGCCTGGTTCTGCTCTCAATATTCAGAGATGCCTGGGAACTTGACCTCAATTTCACCTGCTGCTGAAGCTATCACTCAGAAATATGAATCTGGTGAGGGGGGCGGGGGTGCCATACAGGAAATCCAGAACAGTTGGGAGAGGCTGGGAGCAGACACTGGACTTGGGTGAGGTGAGTATGATGCCTTGGTGTAAAATTTAAGGAGGCACTCACACGCTCAGGCACTGATCCTACATTTGCACAACCCTGTGAATGTCTTCTTAAAAACTGTGCCCTGGCTACTTCACTCCCCTGGTCCTAGCCCTGGCCAAGGGACACAAACAAAGTGGCGAACAAAACCTGAGAATGAACCCAGTGACACCCTCAGGCCATGCTGATGTGTCTTTGGAGTCCCCATGGGAAACCTGGGAATCTGGAAAGCCCGAGCCTGTGCCTGGGAGCATAGTGAACAGTTTGATTCTTGTCGTTACCTGCTTAGAGGTAAATTTCTGTGCCTTTTGCAATAAATTAAGTTTTCCATCTTTTAACTGTGTTTCTTGGCACTTTTCCATCAATTACATCATTGTCCTGTGGTATCACCCATGCAACACTTGACACTAAAATAAGATACAGAAAATCAAGGTCAGCATAATGAGCATCAGTGGTTGCACTGCAGGTGTAAGGAGTTAGACAATAGCAGACCTGTGGCAAGAAGGTAAACTAGGTTATTCTTCACATTCACTTAAAAATTCTGTTTATTAACTGACAGTTCCTTCAATAAGTTTTTCTCTTTTATTGCCTCTTATATGCTAAAAAAAGATTTGACTGGCACCAAATAAAAATAGATAATTCAAATAGCAACAAGGAAACAATATTGCTCTTGTGCAGAGGACAGTGGGTCTTCTGATTAAGGAAAACTGACCTAAATGCCCAAAGGGCCTCCTAGGGCTCCTCTTGTCTATTGCTACATTACAGTCTACCCTAAAATTTCATGCATCAAAACAATAAGAATGTTTTAATATATCTTTTGACTTTATGGGTTACGAATTCTACCCCTAAACATCAATCATTCGATTGTATTCAGCAAATAGGTGGGCTGATCTGAAAAACACAAGACAGTTTCATTCACACGCCTGGAAGGCTTGGCTCAGTTAGGTAGCCTCTTCTTATCCTCCTGGTAATCTTAGGGTCTCTCCATGTAGTCTCTCCAGCAGGGAAGTCAGACTCCTTACATGGCATCCCAGGGCTCCAAATGTGTTTCCAGAGACAGGATTTAGAAGGTGCCAATATGATGTTAAGCTGAAACTCCAGTACTTTGGCCACCTCATGCGAACAGTTGACTCATTGGAAAAGACTCTGATGGAGGGAGGGATTGGGGGCAGGAGGAGAAGGGGACGACAGAGGATGAGATGGCTGGATGGCATCACTGACTCGATGGACGTGAGTTTGAGTGAACTCCAGGAGTTGGTGATGGACAGGGAGGCCTGGTGTTCTGCGATTCATGGGGTCGCAAAGAGTCGGACACGACTGAGTGACTGAACTGAACTGAATATCTTAAGGCCAGGAATGGAAACTGGCCCAACATCACTTTTACACTTCTGCCCTGTTCTGTAAAGGCAGCTATAGAGCCCCCAGTTTCAGGAGAAGGGTGACAGAGCCCACCTCTCAATAAGATGAATATCAAAGAGTTTTTGGCCATATTTATCCTTCTATCCTCAGTATCTTCCATATAGAAGTTATAACGCACTGGAGTAGTACCAGAGATATGCAGCCCCCGTGGAGCATGTTATATTCTCTTTCTGGGTTGTGTTCAAGATTAAGCCTCAACTTCCTCAAAGCAGAGAGGGAGGGCCAGACCAGATCTTCAGGGAACCAGAGAAGTTACTCATCCAGGATACCTGAGTGGACTCAACAAAGCACCTGGAACTCAGGTAAGCCCTAGGCTGTGTGGGATGAAGCTAATATGAAGCATCTAGGTGGCTTGACTTGGTTTGTCCATCACTTCACTGAGATCCTGACCAAAGTACCATGTTTGATGACCACATTATCATACTTGACTTCTGAGTAGGACCAGACATAGCTTAGCAATGCCACATCTATTACGTGGTATTATCTCTTGGTTTTTCCAGTATTCATGTATGGATGTGAGAGTAGGACCATAAAGAAGGCTGAGCACTGAAGAACTGATGCTTTTAAACTGTGGTGTTGGAGAAGACTCTTGAGAGTCCCTTGGACTGCAAGGGGATCAAACCAGTCCATCCTAAAGGAAATCAACTCTGAATATTCATTGGAAGGACTGATGCTGAAGCTCCAAAACTTTAGCCACCTGATGTGAAGAGCTGACTCATTAGAAAACACCTGATGCTGGGAAAGATTGAAGGCAGGAGGAGAAGGGGACGACAGAGGATGAGATGTTTGGATGGCATCACCGACTCAATGGACATGAGTTTGAGCAAGCCCAGGGAGATGGTAAAGGATAAGGAAACCTGGCATGCTGCAGTCCATGCGGTCACAAAGAGTCGGACACAACTGAGCAACTGAACAACAAATCTCTTGGTTTTCATAACATATACCACTGACTTTCATCACTCCTGCTGCTGTCCCCTCCTTTGCCAAATCTTTAAAACGTATGTGCTTTGTCCTGGGCCTTGTCTCATCTGTATCTACAGTTCATCCCCCAAGTGCTCCCATCCATATATACACTGGTGCGAAAAGAATCCATATATTGATGCATGCCACGTTTGAATCTCCCGTCTAGACTTCATTTGTCAGCTCCAGGTTCATGCTTTTGGCTGCCTATTTGATATTCCCACTCAGATGGAAAGAGGCATGTCAAACTCAACACAATCAAACCAAAATTATTTTCATCCACTCAAAGCCAATTTCTCCTCCAGTCTTTCTAATGCACCAGTTGCTCAGTTAAGATCTAGAAGCCATCCTTAGTTTAACCCTTTACCTTCACCACCCGTTCCCCATCCTTCTCTGAACCCCTAGATCTCCCTCACCTACCATATCTAAGACAAGCAAGATCTCTCAGCATCCAAAATGTATTTTAAATCTAGCTATTTAGGATTTACGATATCCAGCTACACTTCCATCTCTTGCCTTGTCTGCAACTAAAACATTTCAACACGTTGTTCTCTTTTGATTCTCATCCTTCTACATTATCTCCTTTCAATGGCCCAAAGAGATCTTAAGACAGAATCAGAGCAATGTAGGCTCTTTTCCCAAGTTTGCAATGTAAGGTGTGAAGGCTCAATCCCTGGTCAAGGAAATAAGATCCCATATTCCCACATGGTGTAGCCAATAAATAAATTTTAAAAAATTATTAAAAGACAGTAGGCCCTTTTTAAAACCATTCATAGCCCCGCTGCTCCATACTCCTTACCACAGCCCAAATCCTAAATAATTTGATCCCAGCCATCTTTCTGGCACTGAATTCTGCTCCTTGTTCACTAGGGTCCAAACTTGCTGGCCTCCTTTTTCTTCCCCTCCACCTGGAACACTCTTGTTAAGCTGCCTTAGCCTCATTCTTCAGGCCTCTGCTTGGATGACCACCCCCTTAATTGGTCTTCCGACCGCTTACCCCACCCTCACACATGCATGTATGCATGCTAAGTTACTTCAGTCATGTCCGACTCTTTTCCACCCTATGGATTGTAGCCTGCTAGGCTTCTCTGTTCATGGGATTTCCCAGGCAAGAATACTGGAATGGGTTGCCATTTTCTTCTCCATCTTCTCTCAATAGGTACATGTTACCCATAGGAACTGAAAACACATTGTTAAAATATGATAGATGCCTTTTCTCTATTTCATTGTTTTGAAATTAGTTTGTTGTGTAATACTTTCAGATTTTTATATTTAGTGCATAAAATTTTAAAAAACAGGTATTAAAAAAAAAACTCACTCATAATCTCACCCTTTAGGTGGCTAATGTCCTAAATGTTACATCCTTTACTATTTTGTTTTATTGTGCTTCTTGAAATTTGTCTCTACCCTTTCTCAGACATTTCTCAGTATAGAATTCTCAGTATAGAATTTCAGCTGTTTAATACCATATTCCCCAGAAACAGGGAGAAATAAAGAACAATACTGTAACAACTATCTTCAAGAAAGCCTGGAGGACTATTTTGATGCTGTAGACGATCCTTATTAGCTTATTAGAGTAAAGTATCTCACCTAAAAGATTTTTAATCAAACATTAATCTTAAAATCCAGAATTCTGTTTCCATGTATCACAGAAGTTTGGTACCTATGTCAGAAGCCAAATCACTAGTATGCTAATGTAAATTAGAATACATTATTCATTCCTTCAATGTTCAATCAACAAGTCCTTCTGAGCATCTACAGTCAGCAGTCTTCTAGATCCTGGCAACACAGGAGTGACCAGAGCGTGGGCTAAGGGGAGGACAAAGAGAGATGGTAGATAGATGGTAGGTAGGTAGACTGCTGTTGTTGTTGTTTTTGTTTAGTTGCTAAGTCATTTCAGACTCTTTTGTGAGACACCCTGGAGCCTGCCATGTTCCCCTGTTCATGGAATTTCCCAGGCAAGAATACTGGAGTAGGTTACCATTTCCTACTCTAGAGGATCTTCTAGACTCAGGGATTGAACCTATGTCTCCTGCACTGGCAGGCAGGTCCTTTACCACTGAGCCACCAAGGAAGCCCAGGTAGGTTGTTGCTGTTTTTCAGTCTCTAAGTTGTGTCCAAATCTTTGTGATCACAGTAACTGCAGCATGCCAGGCTTCCCTGTCCTTCACTATCTCCCAGAGTTTGCTCACACTCATGTCCATTGAATCGGTAATGCCATTAACCATCTCATCCTCTGTTGTCCTCTTCTCCTCTTACCCTCAGTCTTTCCCAGCATCAGGGTCTTCTCCAGTTAATCAGCTCTTCTCATCAGGTAGCCAAAGTATTGGAGCTTCAGCTGTAGCAAAGTTCTTTCAGTGAATATTCAGGGTTGATTTCTTTTAGGATAGACTGGTTTGATCTCCTTGCTGTCCAAGGGACTTTGAAGAGCCTTCTCTACCAACACAGTTCGAAAACATCAATTCTTTGACATTCAGCCTTCTTTATGGTCCAACTCTCAGATCCATACATGACTACTGGAAAAGCCATAGCTTTGTTTACACAGAACCTTTGTTGGCAAAGTGATGTCTCTGCTTTTTAATACACTGTCCAGGTTTGTCACAGCTTTTCTTCCAAGAACCAAACATCTTTTATTTTTCTGCCTGCAGTCACTGTCCACAGTGATTTCAGAGTCCAAGGAAATGAAATCTGTCACTGTTTCCACTTTTTCCTTGTCTATTTGCCATGAAGTGATGGGACTGGATGCCATGATCTTAGCTTTTTGAATGTTGAGTTTTAAGGATGTCAAGACTGTATATTTTCACCCTCCTCATTTAACTTCTTTGCAGCGTACATCAGGCAAAATGCTGGACGGGATAACTCACAAGCTGGAATCAAGACTGATGGGAGAAATATGAACAACCTCAGATATGCAGATGATACCACCCTAATGGCAGAAAGTGAAAAGGAACTAAGGAGCCTATTGATGAGGGTGAAAGAAGAGACTAAAAAAGCAGATAGGTAGATAGACATTACAAAAAAAATAGAGATAGATAGCGTACATAATATGTTTGATGGTGATAAGTGCTTTGAGGAAAAAGTGGCAGGGAAGAATGATGAAAAAGTTGCAATTTTAATTTGTCATTGGACTTATGAAGTCAAATAACAGATCTGAAAGAGGAGAGGAAGTCCAGCAGAGGGAGATCTTGAGGAAGAGTG
The DNA here is from genome assembly GCF_000754665.1 of Bison bison bison. Classification (NCBI taxonomy): domain Eukaryota; kingdom Metazoa; phylum Chordata; class Mammalia; order Artiodactyla; family Bovidae; genus Bison; species Bison bison. Next base: position 4,954,963 of record NW_011494826.1, on the reverse strand, counting down.
TTCTAGACAGAGGAAACACCCATTGCAAAGGCTCAGAGGTAGAGAGTCAGGTTTGTTCTAGAAAGCATAAAGTCAGTGTGGCTAGAGCTGAGTGACCAAGGAAGAAAGTAGTAGAAAATACAGCCGCAGAAGTACCAAATTAATCAGAGCCATAGAAGCTTTTATAAAGACTATGGCTGTTACATTGAATGAAACGGAAAGCTATTAGAAGACTTAGGACTTAAGAATGATATCATCTTACTTAATATGTAAAAGGATTCCTCTGGCTACTGTGCTAGAAGTAGCTGAGGGTGAAGGGCAGAAGGAGAAAGGGTGGTCAAGGGAGTTCAGCAATATACCAGGAGAGAGAAGGGATGACTTGGACTAGGTGGAACAGAGCAACAAAGGTTATATTTTGAAGGTACAGTTAAAAATCTTTGTGGAGGACTTGCAGGTGAAATCTTGATCATCCCAAAGTCTTAATCTGAGCAACTAGAAAGAAGGGAGTTCTCATTTACACAGAAGAGAAAGATCATGAGAGAAGCAAATATCAGGGAATATTAGGACATTCAAAGGGAAAAAGTTTAAGATTTTAAAATGTATGGGAAAGAATTGCTTGACTATGTTAAAGGGGAGAAAACAGGTAGCAGAGTGCATAATAAATGAAAATAAGTGGGGTTTTAAGTACTACTACAATTAATAGACCTGGAGGAGGAAATGGCAACCCACTCCAGTATTCCTGCCTGGAGAATCCCATGGACAGAGGAGCCTGGTGGGCTACAGTCCATGGGGTCACAAAGAGTCAGACACAACTTGAGTGACTGAGCACAATTAATAGAGGGGCTTCCTAGGTGGCAAGCAGGGGAAATGGTAAAGAATCTGTCTGCCAGGAGATGCCAGGAGATCCCTGTATCAGAATTATCTGCTGGAGGAGGAAATGGCAACCCATTCCAGTATTCTTGCTTGGAAAAACATCCCATGGACAGAGAAGCCCGGCAGGCAACAGTCCATGGGGTTACAGAGTTAGACACAACTGAGCGACTGAGCATGAGCACAGTTAATAGAAGAAACTGGGTCTGTTCTGATACTGGATGTGTTTCTTTTAAAAGAGCCCCAAAAACAAACAGAGTCTTTAAGCAGCAATCAGAGGGATTTGACACTGCCTACATACCCATGCAGAATAGCTTCTCAGAAAGCATCAATTCACCAAGCATAAAAATACAATTCTACAAGCTTTAAAACACTAACAGGAAAGTAATTATGGATTTTTCTTATGAGACAGTTATTTTCTATCTTCATCAAATATTTCTCTAGATGTCCATATGAAAGGCAGAAGAACACAGAATTCTGCAGCGAGTAGTATCTGGTTGTCTACAAACAGTGTTTGAGAGAAAAATTAACAGTCCTACATGAGATTCCCCCAAATGGGGCTCTATAGAAGTCCACACTTTAGGGACTTTTTGTTGTTGTTGTTAACTACCTTGCCTCATCTTCCCTGGTGGCTCAGGCAGTAAAGAATCTGCCTGCAAATGTGGGAGACCTGGGTTCAATCCCTGGGTTGGGAAGATCTCCTGGAGAAGGAAATGGCACCCCACTCCAGTATTCTTGCCTGGAGAATTCCATAGACAGAGGAGCCTGGCAGGCTACAGTCCATAGGGTCACAAAGAGTAGGACATGACTGAGTGACTAACACACACACCCACACACACCTTGTCTCATATACAGGTATAAGGCAGTCTCTCAGCTTTTTAAACAGGTACTTGGACATAGTTATCTTTTTAAATGCATGGAGGACTTTTATAAACATAACATTCATCCTAAGACATAATTAGGCTTTCAGCTAATAACCTACATCTACATTTGTTTTGGTCAGGAAGGGGTACTTTGATGAATCCCCAAACCCTCCTAATGATGTCTTCTCCCCAGTCTCTTCTCATATAATTTCTATAAAAAGTAAATACAGAAGTAATCACCAAGTCAGGCAAAAATCAATACAGCCACTCACCACGGGCAGGCACTTCCCCACGAGCTTCAACTGAGATCTCAGGTAGCTGCTGGATCAGAGCTTCTCAAGCTGAGATGTATGTCTGAATCTTGTGAAAACCTCACATGCACATTTGAATTTGCCAAGAGTTTGTCTATATATATATATATATATATATCCATGCCCCAAACTCAATGTCAGAGATTTTCCTTTCATTGGTCTAGGAAAGTGTGAAGAGTTTTTTTAAAAATTCCCTACACATTATAATGTATATCCAGGGCTGAAACCACCACCCTAGAAAAGGTTATGAGCACAGAATATTTTATAGGGAATTTCAACACCTACAGAAAGAATATATTCTAAATAATAATACTTGGCAATCCAATAGACACACTGGGCCAAATACTTAGGTGACAGGGAAATTAATGAGAATTAGAAAATTCAGGCAATGGGAATATTTAAATTTTAAAAAGACTACACATCTACTGCAGTAGTAGACCTCCATCCATGACCTGCAGAATGCTTTCAAACCAATTTTTTTAAAATCCCATAGTAGCAGTCTGTGCTCCTCAGCAGATTCTTAAATACCACAAGGAATCCATTGCATCATGGAACATTGCTCCTCCTCATGGCAGCCAGCTCCTTTCACAGGTTGCTGGTGATCTGGAGAACTGGGTGGGGTGGGTTGGGGGGGTGGCAGTGGAGGGGGGCAGATAGAGAACTATTCTTCCAAAACACAGCAAAGTTCCCTAGGCAGCCATGGGGTGGAATTCAGCAGTTCCACCTGGGAAACCAAGGAGAGCAGAGCTCCACAAGAGTATCTTGAAAAGGAAACAATATTATGCAACAACAATAATAATTTCCCCATAGCCCAAGCTCACCCACAGGACTCTTCTTAGCTGTATTACACAACTGGCTGTTTTTAAACAGCCCTCCTAGTAATGCCTCATAAAGAGAAATGTCTCTGTACAATCTCCAGTAGGTTAAAAACACCTTCCGATTTGGATTTCTGGGCACCCGTTATGCACAAAAGCAGTGTGTGAGGTGCTGTGGATACAAAATAAAACCCATGGCCCTGGTCATCAGGGCTCATGATCGTGCTAAGTCATTTCACTCATGTTCGACTCTGTGCAATCCTATGGACTATATAGCCCACCAGGATCCTCTGTCCATGGGATTCTCCAGGCAAGAATATTGGAGTGGGTTGCCATGCCCTCCTCCAGGGGATATTCCTGACCCAGGGATAGAATCTGCATCTCCTGCATTCCAGGTGGATTCTTTACCGCTGAGTACTTAATTGTACAGTACTGTATAGAGTGGGCTTCCCTTCTGGCTCAGTGGTAAAAAATGCACCTGCCAATTCAGGTGATGCAGGTTCAATCCCTGCTTCAGGAAGATCCCTTTGAGAAGGATATGGCAACCCACTCCAGTATTCTTGCTTGGGAAATCCCATGGATAGAGGAGCCTGGTGAGCTACAGTCCAACTGGTAGAAAAAGGTCCAACACACCTTAGTGACTAAACAACAATAACCGTAGAGAGTACAGTGGTACAACATCTTTATTTCAAGCCCAGGATGCCCAGAAGCAAGCATAAAGGCAGCAGCGATATAGCCGGTACTGCTCAGAAGTGTCAAGTGATGATGATGGAAACAAAAGAGAAAATAATTAAGATCATGGACTGTAGAACTAGCTTGTTCTTATCATATGAATCATTCAACCATCTGCATGATTCTAAAGAACAAGACAGTGGGACATGTGAAGTCTACTGTGCCAATGATGCCAGTAATATTAATACTATTGAAGAAGCTTGGAAAAGTGATGGAGGAGTTGGAGAAACTTCTCAGAGTATGGGTACAGGATCAGCATCAGTGCCAAGTCCCACTCAGCTTAACAACGATTCAAGAGAAAGTTGAAAGTCTTTATGAAGACTTGAAGAAGAAACACAGCAAAGAATCGGGGGCACATCTCAATGCCAGCCGTGACTGGTTTCATCAGCTCAAAGCTGTACTACTGTGCTGTTCAAGGTACTGTATAGAAGATTTTAAATGTTTAGTTTTTTATGTATTTATGTATTATTTGTGTGAAAAGTATTATAAACCTATTATAGTACGGTACTACTAATAAATAGCCGATTGTGTTGGTTGAGTACCTAGGCTAACTTTGTTGGACTTATGAACAAATTGGACTTACAGACATGCTCTTGGACTGGAACACATTCATATATAGGGGACTTACTATATATTTGTAATTCCCATTGCCTTTATGGTAAGATCTGCATTCTTAACTTGATATTCAAGATCCAGACGATCCATCCTGAAAATACTTTTCTTTTCTTCCACTCTTTTGCTGTATTCTCAATTGTATTAATAGAAGCCATTCCTCATAGGAGAGCTAGCAATAACTGTATGTTATAAAGTGTTACAACACACACATAAACAGTTATGTATCCAATACACAGCCTTTTAAAATGGCCCAGAGATCCCAGCCTCCCAGTAGTCGCATCTTTTGTGCAGTTCCTTCCCCTTTGAGTTGACCTAGTAACTTGCTTCTAATAAATAGAATTCAGCAAATGTGTGTAAGTCACTTCCAAGGCTGGTTTATAAAAGAGTCTGATTCCCCCTTGTTCTTTCTCTTTTTCCCTGTCACTTGTTTGAGCCGATAAAACAAACAGCCATGTTTTGAGATGTTCTGTGGAGACGCCCATATGGCAAGGGACCAAAGGGAGCCTCAAGTCAGCAACTCATGAGGACCTGAGGTCTCAGTCCAACAGCTTACTTGGAAATGACCCTGCCAATAACTGTGCAGGTAAGCTAGGAAGGAGATCCTTCCCAGGTGAGCCTTGAGGTGATGACAACATTGTGAGAGATCCAGAGAGAGAGAAGGCTCAGTTAAGTATCACCTGTATTTCCAACCCAAAGCAACTGTGAGATAATAAACGGTGTTGTCTTAAGCCTCTGAATTTTGGAATAATTTATTACATAGCAAAATAGAAATAAGACAGTCACCTTTGCTGAGCACATAATTTTTTGAAAAATAATTTGATGTTATAATAAATAACAGTGTTTCCCCATCTCTAGTTTTCTTTGAAAGTTAAAGCTAGAAATATTTATTCATCTGACAGAGATTTACTGAAAGATTTCTACGTGCAAGGCACTCATTGAAGTATCGGAGGAGGATGAAAAGCTGAAGAAGGCTGGATGCCTGCTCTCAGTGCATTTATGGTCTGAATAGAGAGATGATATTAGAAACTATAACCATAGAGTAAAGAGAGTTAAAGGGGAGAAGTGAGAGGAAGTTAAAGGCATTTACAGTCTGTTGGGGATACAAGAAAAAAAAAACATATCAGTAGGCAGCAAATGAGTGCTACGAGTAAAAGGAGAGAGATCAATACAGCCCGGTGGGAAGGAAGGGGAGGGAGGAGGCCATGCATGTACGATAATCAGGGAAGCCTTTTTGAGGGACACGCATTTGACAGGAACCATGATTATCAACGAGAATTTTGACATAAAGGGTTAAGGAAAGGGCAGGATGGGGAAAGAAATAGTTTAAGAAAAACAGGATGGGGAACACATGTATACCTGTGATGGATTCATTTTGATATTTGGCAAAACTAATACAATTATGTAAAGTTTAAAAATAAAATTAAAAAGAAAAGAAAAGAAAAACAAAGAAGTTGAAATGTACAGAAAGAAGATAAGAAGTAGTCAAATCCAAACAAAATGTACAGTGAGTCACCTGCATATGAATGAGTTCTGTTCCAAGAGCAAGTTCTAAGTCCAATTTGTTCTTAAGTCCAACAAAGTCAGCCTAGGTACCCAACTAACATAATTGGCTATATAGTACTGTATTGAAATAGGTTTATAATACTTTTCATACAGACAATACATAAAAACCAAACACAAAAAATAAAACATTTTCAATCTTACAGTCCGGTTCCTTGAAAAGTACCGTAGTACAGCATAACAGCTGACACAGGGGGGCTGGCATCGGATAAACAGTGAGAAGAGTTACTGACTGGAGGAGGGAGAAGGTGGGACATGGCAGAGCTGAAGGATCGTCAGCAGTAGGAGACGGAGGGCAAGCTGCACAACCACGTGTAGACGAGGCACACACAGGTCAATGTACGCCAGACACGTGAACTAACTTACTTGATTGGACATGCGGACGCTCGTTTGCATCTTTGAACGTTCACAATTTGAAGGTTCATACGTAGGGGGCTTGAGTATTCCCAACTCAACCTCCCCTTAACTGGATCCCAAAACTTCCAGCAGTCTCTGCAACACCACTGGCAATGAATGACAAGCAGCATTGAGAGGGGATAAACTCATTTTGGGGCCACTCCCAGGGCCTCGGAAGGGGTTCATGCAAGTGAAGGATCCTGAAGCTCCACCTCCAAGAGGGTCTGCCTAAGAATCTTTATTCTTCGTTTTCCTCTGGGTCCTGGCTTGTGAGTAAGTGGACTGAACAGGATGAGCTACAAGTCTTATTAACAAAGCAACGGTTCTGTGAGTGTAGAAAGATTGGCAAGGTTTCTCCAAGTCCATTTTATAGATCTAATAATAAAGCAGGTTTGTAGAATAGGTATTATGTTTGATATGTCTCAGAACTGCTGGGAGGATAAAATTAAAGGATTTGTTAGAAAGCACTTTGCAAACTCTAATGCATCTGACATGATCCAGTTATGTGTAAGCTGTGAGTTCTAGCACAGGAGTCTGATCACTGGAGATGTTAGTGCTGGTGAAAGCTCACTGCTATGATCAGAGCTGGGACAAATCCAGAACCTCCACTGTGAGGGACGTCCACTTTGTATTTAGTAACAACATATAGAGTATGGGATCAAAACTCAACTGGATCGTTTATCAACTATGGTTCAGATGAGTTCCTTCATTTCACTGAGGGTTAGTTTCCTCACCCACAGTAGGAGTTTTAAAATCTACTTTGTAGCATCGTTGAGAGGATAAAAAGGTATAAAATATATAAGCGCTCAGCACAGCCTGGCACATAGCAAATGCTCAATAAATAGAAGTTATGATGATGAAATTATGATGAAGGCAGAAGGAGAAGAGGGCTACAGAGGAAGAGTTGATTGGATGGCATTACCAATTCAATGCACATGAATTCGGGCAAGCTCTGGGAGATGGTGAGGGACAGGGAAGCCTGGCGTGCTGCAGTCCATGGGGTTGAGAAGAGTCGGACACGACTTGGCAACTGAACAACAAAAATTATCATTTTGTGCCATTTTCACTGCACCAGACCACACCCAATTCTAGTAGCTCACTGTCATGATTTCTGGTGCCAGGAAGTATGAAAAATAGGTTAATTTTTTTTTAAAAAAGAGAGGTAAAATTCATCTTTGACATCTTACCACTGCCATTTCCCAGTGCTTCCTCCTCAGATTTCACCACCTAGGCTGAAGATTCATATCAAGTGAGGCTTGAGTTGGATCCCCAAGGGTCCTTATTGTCTCCTTCCTCCCTTTCCATCTAAGCTTCAACTGTGCTTCATTCCTTCTGGACCTGCGTCTCCTTTTCAAAGTAACAGCTAATTATCTGACAGACCACTAAGGTATTGACTGCTAACATTGTATAGTGCATTCCTCTCCCCAACTCCCCTCACCCCATCTGAGCTATCTTCATCTTAACAGGAGCCCCACAGGCACACAAACTGTGTGTAAACCATAACAATGGCCTTGCTTCCTATAAATATATCTCTGTAACTCCATGTCTGAAAGTCTATAGGACACAGAAAACTAGGAGGTTGGATCAAGTTTTGCATAATTATGAGGGAGAATGAACAAAAAGAAAATCAATTTCCCATAACCTGATCTGAAAGAATAGTTTAAAAGTCCACACCTGGCAAGAAAAAAAGATGTGGCATGAGAAAAAAAAAAAGAACTAGATTCCCAGAAGAGACCCAGAAATAAAACCAACATGCTAGGTAGATGTGAGGGCAGACCAAATTTCTCTCTTTAAAAATAAGTAGGAAATGCAATATATAACCAGGTTTATCTGGCAAGGAGAGAAATAAAGTTAGTAAAGGCAGTCACCCAAGCTATCCCCCTCTGCAGAGAGAAATCAGGTTAGAGCTGGGCCCTGGATGCCAACTCTCTGCTCCTCAGTTTTGCAACAGAATATTACTCAGTAATATCAAGACCATGCTATACTATTTACAAATAACCCTTGTTTTACTGAAGGTTTCATGTTGAAACAATTTTTCATTTATAGTAATATGTGTGCTTAAATATAGAAAAGTAATGTTTACTTTACAGGAATATATATTTGGAGAATATGGAAAATCACAAGAGGAAAAATCAGTCATTCATAATCTCTCTGCCAAAGGATAACTGCAAGATTATTCAATGTGTAGTTTTTCTTTCTGATTTCCTACCAGGGTCTTCCATTAAACAAGTTCAGCTTGACTCCAAAAGGCAAGGCAAGAGAGCCTGGTTACTATGAGCTGGGTCCCCCCACCCCCACCCCTCAATTCACATGTTGAAGCCCTAACCCCAGTAAGATAGTGGTAGGATGTGGGCCTTAGGAAGGCTTTCCTGGTGGCTCAGACAGTAAAGAATCTGCCTGCAATGCGGGAAACCTGGCTTCTATCCCTGGGTTGGAAAGATCCCCTTGGGCTTGGCAACCCACTCTAGTATCTTGCTTGGAGAATTCGCATGGACAAAGGAGCCTGACGGGCTACCATCCCTGGGGTCACACAGAGTTGGACAAGACTCAGTGACTAAGCACAGGATGTGGGCCTTTAGGAGGTACTTAGGACTAGAGGTGGTCCTGAGGGTGGGGCCCCCTTTATAAGATTGTGTGTGCTCACTCATTCAGTCACATCTGACTCTTTGGGACCCTATGGACTGTAGCCTTCCAGGCTCCTCTATCCATGGGATTCTCCAGGCAAGAATACCAGAGTGGGTTGCCATTTCCTTCTCCAGGGGATCTTCCTGACACAGGGATCAAACCTGCATTTCTTACATTTCCTGCACTGGCAGGCGGATTCCTTACCACTAGTGCCACCTGGGGAGCACCTTATGAGGTTAGTGCCCTTGTAAGAAGAGGAGGAGACCAGGGCCCTATATCTCTCTGCTGTGTAAGATACAGCAAGCAGACAGCCATCTGCAAGCCAGGAAGAGCCCTCACCAGAAACAAAACTGACTGGCACATTGATCTTGGACTTCCCAGCCTCCAAGACAGTGAGAAATAAATGCACTTCATGGCAAATAGATGGGGAAACAATGGAAACAGTGACAGACTTTACTTTCTTGGGCTCCAAAATCACTGTGGATGGTGACTATAGCCATGAAATCAAAAGACGCTTGCTTCTTGGAAGAAAAGCTATAACCAACCTAGACAGCATATTAAAAAGCAGAGACATTACTTTGCCAACAAAGGTCCATCTGGTCAAAGCTATGGTTTCTCCAGTAGTCATGTGTGCGTGTGAGAGCTGGACAATAAAAAAGGCTGAGTGCTAAAGAATTGGTCCCTTTCAACTGTAGTGCTAGAGAAGACTCTCGGGAGTCCCTTGGACTGCAAGGAGATCAAACCAGTCAATCCTAAAGGAAATCAACTCTGAATATTCACTGGAAGGACTGATGCTGAAGCTGAAGCTCCAATACTTTGGCCACCTGATGCAAAGAGCCAACTCATTGGAAAAGACCTTGATGCTGGGAAAGATTGAAGGCAGCAGTAGAAGGGGGCAACAGAAGATGAAATGGTTGGATGGCATCACCGACTCAATGGACATCAGTTTGAGCAAACTCTGGGAGATGGTGAAGAACAGGGAAGCCTGCAGCCCTGCTGCAGTCCATGAGGTCTCAAAGATTCGGACACAACTGAGTGACTGAACAAGAGCCAGTCCCAGCAGACTAAGACATTGGTGGATTCAGTCTCATAGCTCAGCCTTCCAGGTATCAGAGGAGGGTGGAGGGGGTGAAGAGTGAAGGGAGGAGGGAAAAATTCAACCCTTCCAGAGCAGACAACAGGTAGGAGACAAGCCAGGTTTGCAGTATGGCAGCAGTCATGGTTCACAAACCACCACAGTAAATAATCCACCCTGTGTTATTGTTTTCTGTGGAATTCTCAAGCAGCCAGTGGGGATATTACAATGTAATCATTTCCCTTTACTTCTGTAATTTGGAACAGTGAAAATCTTACAGCTTTTTTCTTCTCAAGAGGCCAGAGTATATTTGTGGGTCCAATAATATCTTTGCAAAATAGAAGAAACATTAACTGTATCTTTATACTACCCAGGCAGAGGAATGCATTCTAATAAGCAACTGAGTGAGAAACAAAAAAACAAAAAATCCTACTGTGATTGAATTTGTTTTTCCAGAGAAATGTAAGAAATAGTCATAAATGTTTCATTAAAATTCTTCCTAATCATAAATGTATATCCATATCTTAACAAGTTCATTTTTCAGCACTGCAACTCTCCAAGTCAGCAAACAACTCTGTGAAATTGTCTTTAATCCCTCGCAAATGACTCAGGAGTCCTACTGAGGCTTTATCACACATTATTTAGTAAATCCATGAATCTACAAGCCAGGAGACATGGAAAACCATAGCAACCAAGGACAAAACTGAAGAGGCGGCCAGGGTTTAAAGAACAACATTTGGAGGGATATACAGCCTTCCTGAGCTCAGAAGCCCACTTCCTCCCTGCCCACTCGACTGGACTTGACCTGGCCTTAGACACTCCTCTCTCCTCTGCAGACTCAGTACAGGAACTGGCAGGTGGAATGTGTTTCAAGAGTTCAACAGGTCTAGTCCCCTGCTTTCAAACACATTATTATAATTTTATAAATGAGGATGATGAGACCCTGAAAATTCAAGCGGCTTGTCCAAGGTTACAAAACTCATAAAAAGAAATAGAAAATACTAGAGCTCAAGTCCTGATCTTCCTAACTTAGTGTTTTACTAACTCCAGTTTTGTCATGGCACCCCACTCCAGCACTCTTGCCTGGAAAATCCCATGGATGGAGGAGCCTGGTAGGCTGCAGTCCATGGGGTCACTAAGAGTCGGACACAACTGAGAGACTTCACTTTCACTTTTCACTTTTATGCACTGGAGAAGGAAATGGCAACCCGCTCCAGTGTTCTTGCCTGGAGAATCCCAGGGATGGTGGAGCCTAATGGGCTGCTATCTATGGGGTCGCACAGAGTCAGACACGTCTGAAGTGACTTAGCAGCAGCAGCAGCACATATAGGGTGAGAGAAAAGGGTCTCAGGTTCTCCATAATCTCTGGCAGCCATAAACATGCTGCTATGGCCACTGAAAATAGCCTGCTGAAACTGAAATTAATCTATAAAGTTTTACTTACTGATAAGGACATTTCACATTTAATATTAGAAATTTCAAATTTCACATAGCACATGTACCTTTCTGAGAATATATGAAATATATTAGGTGTTGATTTCTGTGAGCACTGCCAATAAAGGCCCAGTGTATTATTATTCTCCCAAACTCCTCATAATTGTTGGAGAATTTGTTCACTTAATGATAAATATTTTAAGAATATGAGAGCTGGTATCCACTGAATGATGTTAATTAAACAGACAGAAGTCACATATGCATAAAGAAGAATAGGCACAAAAGTCCTCTCAGTCAGTTCAGTTCAGTTCAGTCGCTCAGTCGTGTCCGACTCTTTGCCACCCCATGAATCGCAGCACACCAGGCCTCCCTGTCCATCACCAACTCCCGGAGTTCACCCAGACTCACGTCCATCAAGTCAGTGATGCCATCCAGCCATCTCATCCTCTGTTGTCCCCTTTTCCTCCTGCCTCCAATCCCTCCCAGCATCAGAGTCTTTTCCAATGAGTCAACTCTTCACATGAGGTGGCCAAAGTACTGGAGTTTCAGCTTTAGCATCATTCCTTCCAAAGAAATCCTAGGGCTGTTCTCCTTCAGAATGTACTGATTGGATCTCTTTGCAGTCCAAGGGACTCTCAAGAGTCTTCTCCAGCACCACAGTTCAAAAGCATCAATTCTTTGGTGCTCAGCCTTTGCTCAGGCAAAGTAATGTTTCTGCTTTTGAATATTCTATCTAGGTTGGTCATAACTTTCCTTCCAAGGAGTAAGTGTCTTTTAATTTCATGGCTGCAGTCACCATCTGCAGTGATTTTGGAGCCCCCAAAAATAAAGCCTGACACTGTTTCCACTGTTTCCCCGTCTATTTCCCATGAAGTGATGGGACTGGATGCCATGATCTTCGTTTTCTGAATGTTGAGTTTTAAGCCAACTTTTTCACTCTCCACTTTCACTTTCATCAAGAGGCTTTTGAGTTCCTCTTCACTTTCTGCCATAAGGGTGGTGTCATCTGCATATCTGAGGTTATTGATATTTCTCCCATCCTCTGCTTAGAGCTAATAGAAGCAAGACTGATAGAAAGTTTACAGCTACTTTGTACCATCATCAAGATCAACATCATCATCATATCATCTAGTCTCAGAGCAATCTCCCTGGAGATAGACAGAATTCTCATCTTTCATCATCTCTCAAGGCCATGAGAGACCTCAATCTTATTCCTAGCTCTGCATGTTCTGGGATGTTAAATAATATTTGCCAAGGACCATCCCTCTAGGTAAGTCAGATGTTTTCATTCTTTTGTGACCATCAGCACAGACTTCGCAGACCTCGTACCTCCAGAGGATGTGAGTCCGTGTTCTGGATGGAGCCCAGGTACCAGAGTGTTCTGGAAGCTCCCCAGGTGATTCTGGTGAATCAAAACACAGATGCCTGGGTTCTGTCCCAGAACAACTGGCTCACAATCTCCAGGGTTCAAGGCCTGGGAGATCTGTACTGTGAAGAAGCTCCCCTAAGTTGACTCGGATGCATACCAAAAACTGAGAATTGCTCTCTAGTTGACAGGCATCCACACCATCCAGTGGAATACAATGGATCGATAATCTATGTTAAATGAATATTCTAATACAGACTTCAGCCATGCCCACAGCTAACCTCTTATTGGCTTTCCAATTTGGATAAGTGCTTAATTTGCTCCTTAGGGAAGCTACAGAGTGTATTTAAATATACCATGGAGATTGCATGCACAATTCTGATGCGTCTGTCATTATTTTTTCATATATTCACAAATCACCTTTATGAACACTAGCTTCATATCAAACAATAAAAATGCACATTAAACAAGAACACAAACCACGCAACAGCCTCAATTTGAAAAAGAGTTTAATTTTACTACAAGAATCTTTTTGTTCCCTCTCTTTTCATATGTTAAAATAAATCTGACTTTATTCACAAAACCTTGTGCTGAATTAAGTGAAACAGAAAAGAAATACCACACATCATTAGAAGTTTATAACTTAAAATAATATCAGAGGCAGACTCTAAAATCCAACTAAGACAAGAGCAATCTAACATTTTAAGAAACGCTTTACCAGAAAACAAGTCTCCAAACATGACATCTTAAACTTTAGAATACAAAATGTCAATACCAAGAGGACTAAACTAGTAAAAATTAAGAAAAATTAACAAGTGGGTCTTGAGAAGTAAAATCTATTTCAGACAAAACAAGCTACTTCAAGATTTTGCATATCACTGAATAATGTAGTACATTGATGTATTCACTTTTCTTATTTTCTTTTTCCTCTACAGATTCATTCTATTTTGTATAAGCCCTAACAGTGAGCTACAAAAAAGTCATAATTATAGCATGCAAATTGTGTCAAACCCCGTGTTCACAAGGAGACCAAAAATGGTAATCATGTATTTCTCAGTTTTAAATGCATAGAAAAACATGCTTCTTGCCTATAAAACAAAGTGATGGGAATTGCAAAAGCATCTCAGTAGAGCTTATCTCTGGTCCCTGCTGCTGATGAAGGAAGGGGAGATAATAAGATGGGTGTTAGGACAGTGGCATAACTAAACCACCATTCTATTAATGGAAACTGCAAACACAATGGAGGAGCAGCACCGTATTTACTTCAACTAAAATTAGATAAAATCTTTCTCCCTAGCATGTCAGTAGAGTGAGCTGTTTCTCAAAATAATAGAATAGTCGAAGTATTAACACACCAGTAGCAAAGCTGCTCTTTGCAGCAGAAACTTGAAAACCAGTGTAATTTGCTCTCCCCATAGATGACCCAGGCTTGGGGTGAAGGACTCACCCCATTTCCCACAGATTCTATATTGATATTATTGCTCTTCACTAAAGAACAAGTTGTTTAAAAGACCACAGAATCTAGATGAGTCTTGTAAGATATCTCCAATAGCCCCTGCAGTATACAAGCCAAGGTGAAGCCACATTAACTACAGCTGCCTCTCAACAATCTGAAGTCAGATTAGAACTCAGTAACATACGAAATGAGAGAGTAGCATTGAAACATGTACATTGCTGCTGCTGCTGCTAAGTCACTTCAGTCGTGTCTGACTCTGTGCGACCCCACAGACGGCAGCCCACCAGGCTCCCCCGTCCCTGGGATTCTCCAGGCAAGAACACTGGAGTGGGCTGCCATTTCCTTCTCCAATGCATGAAAGCGAAAAGTGAAAGTGAAGTCGCTCAGTCGTGTCTGACTCTTAGCGATCCCATAGACTGCAGCCTACCAGGCTCCTCCATCCATGGGATTTTCCAGGCAAGAGCACTGGAGTGGGGTGCCATTGCCTTCTCTGAACATGTACATTACTGTATGTAAAATAGATAGCTAATGGGAAGTTGCTAGATAACACAGGCAGCCCAACCCGGGGCTCTGTGACAACCTAAAGGGCTGGGCTTGGGTGGTGGATGGAAAGGAGGGGGACATTTATATATTTAGGGCTGATTTATGTTGCTGTATGGTAGAAAATAAGACAACATCGTAAAGCAATTATCCTCCAATTAAAAATAAAATGAAGAATTCAGTAACAACTAATAGTTTCCAACTGTCCCATCCCCAAGCCTTGGTCAACACCCCTGCTGCTGCTGCTGCTTCTGCTGTTGCTGCTGCTGAGTCACTTCAGTCGTGTCCAACTCTGTGCGACCCCATAGACGGCAGCCCACCAGGCTCCCCCGTCCCTGGGATTCTCCAGGCAAGAGTACTGGAGTGGGTTGCCATTGCTTCTCCGGTCAACACCCCTAAAAAGCAGCAAATGATTTGCATTTCACTCTCACTCTTTTTTTGTTCTGCGTCACTGTCTGTCAGCAAACTACTACTTAAAAGATGACTGACAGGAAAGGGAGAGGGAAAGAACAGACTCGTTCATATTTCTGCCACGTAATTAGTCACAGAATTCTCAAGAGCTGGTCGAAGAGAAATGACCCCTGCCAGCTTTCTACTATCAACATCCTAAACCCCTGGAGGATATTCCAAATTCAACATGCCTAAAGCCCAAAGCCTCATTTACCAATGATAATTCAAGAAGACCTCCCCTTTTGCAGTTTCCCCAAATTTGTCATCATTCCACTATGAAAACCTTGGAGTGACACTTGGCTCCTTTTCCTGGTAGTCCCAGCTAGTCCTGAGTGATTTCAACTTTTCCTTCAGGGCCTCTAAGAATATTCCTGTCTTTCCATTCTTTAGGCTGAGAGTTAATGGATGAGCTACTGGAAAGCTGCTGTATAACACAGGGAGCTCAGCTCAGTGCTCTATGATGACCTAGAGGGGTGGGATGGGGAAGGGATGCTCAAGAGAGAGGAGATACATATGGCTGATTCATGTTGTTGTACAGCAGAAACTAACACAACATTGTAAAGCAATTATCCTTCAATTAAACATTATTTTAAAAATTTAAAAAAGAATGAGCAGGAATTCTCCAAGCAAATGTGTGTGGATGGCATTCTGAGAAACAGAAGAGTTCGCATCAAGACATAGGTGTGTGAGACTGACACACCAGGAAACTCCCGGTAGTCTGATTTTGTTGCATCTGGAGAGGCAAGAAAGGAGATGCCAAAGCTCTAACAGAAAGGACCTTAGATCCCGCAATGTGAAACTTGGAACTTTTTCCAGTAGACCAGTATGCTGCAGACTTCAAGTAATTTGACTAATGCTTTATCCATATACCATCCATATTATTTGATTTGGTTTTTCTATAAATTACTCATTTTTCTACATTAATCAATTTTTTAACATTGAAATTTTCCTTTAGCTTTTAAACATAGGAATTTTCAAATACATACAAAAGTAGAGGTAACAGTAAAACAAATCTACCTGAACCCCGCACAACAGATATCAACCCATGTCTAACCTCATTTCTTTCTATATTCCCTTTCCACATCACTTCCACCAGCACACATGGGTGAATTAAGTGATCTGTGATAAGCAGATCACAGATACTGTATCATTTCATAGTGTGTGTGTGTGTGTGTGTGTGTGTGTGTGTGTAGGCTCTTCTCAGGTGGCGCAGTGGTAAAGACTCCACCTGCCAATGCAGGAGCAAGAGATACGGGCATACATGCATATGTGCGTATACATCATACATAGGGCTTCCCTGGTTATGTATATACAAACATTTTTTAAAGAATATTTGTAGTAGTTTTAGGTTTACAAGAAAATTGAGGGGACGACACGGAAATTTCCTAAATGCCTTCAGCCTGCACACTTACACAACTTCCCCCATTACCACTCACCAAAATGGTACATTTTCTACCAAGGACAATCCTCCATTGATATATCATAATCACCCAGAGTCTAGTTTACCTTAAAAGTTCACTCTTGGTGTTTTCTGAGCTGCCAGGATCTGTAGTTTGGTGTCCAATGTTAATTCGTGGGATTCTCAATCATTATTTTAAGGACTTTTTCAAAACATAATTATCACATCAAGAAAGTAATAATAATGCCTAAATATCCAGGACGTTGAAATTTTATATCACTTCCATATATGAAAAATTGAAATACTTTGCCATAAATTTTTTAAAGAAAATAATATCCTAAAAATTATGGCATGATATGCTTGCATTTGGAACACTTACCTTAAGACCCTTTCTCCGTATTAAAAGTGGAGATTAGAAGTGTTAGATAGACTAGTCTTACTCCCTCATTGTCAAAAGCAGGACTCCAAGAGAATTTCAAAAGGAATACATTTCTCAGTATGCGACCTAAGATGATTCAATGCCATGCTTATGGACCACCTAAATCAGCTTACATTTCCCCAGGAATATTTATCTCACACTTGGGCACACACTGCTATAGGGAACAGGGAAGCATCTGAGAAACTGGGCTTGATGGAATTCATAATTTGGGGAAATTGTTCTAGTAGCAGCAAGAACAGAAGGGAATTATGAAATAGGGAAGGAAAGTTGAAGGAAGAGGTCCCCCAACTTATTGAGTCACCCCATTTACTTCTTGAGAGCTTGTTTGGTTCTTGTAGAGGAATTCATCTAATGCTCTAATAAAGGAACACATGCACTCATACACCCTTGATGAAAGAAGAGATCAACCTCTATTGGGGAAGGTTTTCTTTGAATGATCTCACAGCTTCAGGGGTAGGGGATCCATATGAATATGGAGAGAGAAAGAGGTACTATGTAGCTGGTCAAATCAGTTGAATCAATGAGGTGACTGGTGTCACAGGCACATGACCCCATATCCCTCCACATCATTTCTTGAAACTTCACTGTTATCTAAGCTACCCCCACCTCTCCAAAGCTAATCTTCCCCAGAAGGTGTTTTAGTGCCAGGCCTGAGACTCTTCTTCCTCATGAGTACTCTCTCTTGCAACTAAATCACCAAGCCTTCAAGAAATGCCAAAATATGACATTTTCCAGAATATTTCTCACCCTACCCCCACAAACATACACTCAACTATCTTCCATGCTCCCCTTTCACCCAGAGAAAAGTTCACATCTTTGTAGTACCCTTCAAGGATCTCCCAGATGTCACTCTTTCTCATCCTCCCAACTTTATTTCCTAATATTTTTCCAGAGGTCTTTGCTTTAGGTTACTTGATATAGCAGCAATCATTCAAATATGCCCAGGCACAAAGCCATCTATAGTTAATTTATAGTTTAATATATATTAATATATAATTATATATTATATTCTATAATTATAATAATATA
>NW_011494826.1:4930128-4936909 GCF_000754665.1 Bison bison bison | reverse complement strand
ATAATATAGTTTATATATATAGGAGAAGGAAATGGTAACCCACTCCAGTACTCTTGCCTGGAAACTCCCATGGATGGAGGAGCCTGGTAGGCTGCAGTCCATGGGGTTGTAAAGAGTTGGACACAACTGAGCGACTTCACTACTTATACATATATATATAATACTGCATTATAGTTTAATTAATAGTTTAATACTACCCGGCATTCTGATTATTTCACTCATCACTTGTCCCACCTTCCAAAGGTATAAGTCAGAAAGTTTACAAGTCCACAGACTCTTTCATATTAGGGATATTAGAGTATGGGAATGCTCCTTAGCATCTAAGTATTACTCTCAGATGAAGAGATTGTGTGAGCTTTCTAAATCCTTTAATAAATTCCTTTTTCACTTAAACCAGCTAGAGTTGATTCCGTCATGTACAACCAAAACCCTTACTGATGTCCTGCCCTTGTTCCTTAACTTGGCTCATTTCCTCCGCTGGAAATCACCTCCTCCATCCCCTCTACACATGGCCCCATTTGACCCCTCCATCAAGTTCTACCTTGTCCAAGGTTTCTTCCTAATGTTTCCTCGAATATTCTTTTCAAAGTCACTGGCCTGTTGTTTATATCACTCATTGGAACCTTAATACAGGCTTTTCTATGTTATTGCTACTGTCTTTTGCCATATCCTACCTCTGCAACTTGAATGAGTCCCTGTGTTCTCACATTAGCTCAGGAGTTAATGAGTTTTTCTATGGGTAAATCACTGTGCTTAATACCAGTGATACCAAGATAACTAAGTCAAAACCTGTGTCCTCAGCAACATACAGGCCAGTGGAAGAAATAAACGGATAAACAGAGTATAAAGCAATGTTCCATAATGGAGGGTATAAGCTCAGGTGGAAGAAGAACTCACATTCCCTGGGAGGTTCTGGGAAGGTGGGGAGGGCAAAAATGAGGCTTAAAGAGCAGGTGGGAATTCACTAAGCAGGCAAACAAGAGAGATGATGTTTCTTCCTTCTTACACACTTAGTATATACACCCAAATTTAGAATATTACCCAAACATTCTTTGTACTCAATTTATCTTCTAGCCAGGGCCAGCAATGTGTATGTCTAAGAATTTCAACAACAACAACAACAACAAAAAACCTTGATTAAAAACCCATAAGAGAAAATGAAGGAATCAAAAGAAAACAGCGTGAAACAAATTTTTTTCTAAATCAATGCATCTTCACTGAACTCTTGCTATGTGAAATGCACTTTAATACTGTCCCTACCATCAAGGTCCAATGCCTGTCTAAAAGCAATCTAGCTGAGGAGCTATGTATATAAATTCACGGAGAGTTAAACAACAATAAAAGACTTGACAGTTCAGTCTAATAATAGAAAAAAGACACATATAGCACAGGATCAGGTGACAAAATTAACACAGCCATTTCTTTTAAAGAATGATCACTTCATATTATGTGAGTCGGGGGGAACTTTATGGAGACATATACGTATAGAGACAAGTGCTAAATGAAAAGTAGAAAAATACAGGACAAGTTCAAGGGCTGGTAAATAAATCTATTTGGTTGGAAGAAAGAATCTGAGTGGCAGAACAGCATGAATTAAAAACCTAGAAAAATAGGGAGAGTGTTGGTCTACAAACTCAGACGCTTCCTGGGTGAAATATGAAACTAGTCCCTGGACAAGGAGGGCAAAGAGAGACCTAAGATAGAGACAGACGACTCCAGAGTAGTAGGTTGTAGATTTAATCAGCAAGGAACTTCCCTAGGAGGCTTGAATTGGGCAATCATAAGACAAATAAATGTAGGCCCCATTTTCCAAATCTTAAGGTTTATGGAGAGACTTGAGTGGGTGCAGTCAGGTGTTCAGTTCAGATGGTCTCAACAGCACATCACTATCGCAAGGCCATGTCCTTGAAAATGGCTCCTGCTGTAGCAAGGTGGGAAGAATGCATTCTGTGGTCAGGGGCGGGGTGGGGGGGTGGGGCGCAGTCAGGAACCTCCATCTGCCTTGATTTAGCTTGCGAAAGCTAGCAATCACATCTTCTTGATGATCTCCTCCAGCAAGGGGGTCACTTCTGAGAATGCAGCATGCACACACACATACACACACACACAAAGGACAGGAACTACTTACTGAGCATCTATTACTCATAAATTACATAAGTACCCATAAGTTATCTAAATTAATTCTCAGACAAGAACACAGGGGAATTAAGTTATGACCAACCTAGATAGCATATTCAAAAGCAGAGACATTAATTTGCCAACAAAGGTCCATTTAGTCAAGGCTATGGTTTTTCCTGTGGTCATGTATGGATGTGAGAGATGGACTGTGAAGAAGGCTGAACGCTGAAGAATTGATGCTTTTGAACTGTGGTGTTGGAGAAGACTCCTGAGAGTCCCTTGGACTGCAAGGAGATCCAACCAGTCCATTCTGAAGGACATCAGCCCTGGGATTTCTTTGGAAGGAATGATGATAAAGCTGAAACTCCAGTACTTTGGCCGCCTCATGCGAAGAGTTGACTCATTGGAAAAGACTCTGATGCTGGGAGGGATTGGGGGCAGGAGGAGAAGGGGATGACAGAGGATGAGATGGCTGGATGGCATCACTGACTCGATGGACGTGAGTCTGAGTGAACTCCGGGAGCTGGTGATGGACAGGGAGGCCTGGCGTGCTGTGATTCATGGGGTCGCAAAGAGTCGGACACAACTGAGCGACTGAACTGAACTGACTGATGCAGTTTGTTCAAGGTCACTCTAGTAGGAACACACAGATGCACAAGACAGATATGGCTCCTCACCTCCAGGGGTTACAGTCTTTCATCCACAGAGCTCATAGGTTCATGGACTGAATTCATATCCTGGACTCCCAAGCCCAAGGGACTCTAGTACCCCTCTGTTCCTATCTAAGACCTATCTAAGTGGGCCCCTCCCTTTTCACCTCACATTTTGAAGCCACTCTTTATATAATACCTATGGCAATAATTCTTGAACTAGTCTGTACATCATTATCACCTGTTGGGCTTTTAAAAAATATACACGCCCTTGACATAGCCCCAATGTCCTGAATTGGAGCCTCTGTATTTTTTAGAATATTCCACAGGTGATCCTGATGTATAGCCAGAATTAAGAACTTGATAGATACTCAATAGTCCAAAGCATGCTCCAAACTTATTACCTAAGATCTGAATGAAATACACACACACACACACACACACACTTTATTCTACTCTTTTACAGGCAATCCAGACAAGTGATCCAATAATGATGCTATGATAATAATAACTTTAATAGCTACTTTTTATTGAGTGCCAGTCTGCCCCAGGCACTGTAATTTTTTTATCCATATTATTTGATCTAATTCTCACATAATCCATAGAGGAAAAAAAATTTAATATTCCTATTTCCAAAGTCATAAATTAGAACAGCTAGAATTTACACCAAAGAATGCATTGATCCAAAATAAATTCTTCTTAGCCATTTCACTACACTGTTCCTAAAACTAATAATATTCATTTATTCACTGAATATCTGATGAAGCACTGTCTATACACCAGCTACAGTGTCCTTAGTCATATACAGTATACATCAATACTCATGCACTCCAAAGTAACAGTATATTTACTCAAGCTTCAAGGGATAAAATTAGTCACAGAGACTATATCAAATAGGCTGAAAATAGAATAAACAAGCTTTGCTACTCAGCAACCTAACAAGATAAAGGCTTCACCATCAGAAAATTATGTTTTCCTGGGGAGGAAATAAATATATAATTTATAGTTATGGAAAAACATCAATGAAACTTTAAGGAAGTGGAGTTCAATTCCCATGGGTCAGAGGACCATCAAAATCTGAGTCCTACTCATTCTCATTGATTTCCAAAAGCTAAAGGTTAACCGTCAGATCACTACATCATTAACTCCCAAAGAGAAACCCTGTACTCATTACTTAAGCTTACCTAATCATCAAGTGGTATTGCTATTTTTCAATACATTGCTACACAATATCCAAATGCCCTAAAAGAATGAATCTTTTCAAAAGGGGAAGTCATGTATGCCTTTCTCTCCTGTACATTTTAAGCTGGTGGTCATTTCAGTCTTTTGAGGGCCACGAGTGCTGCTGAGAATCTAAAGAATTTTATGAAGACTTTCAGAGAAACATACACATGTTCATGCACATATGTTTATATTAAGAATCTCTCATCTAAACAGCTATTTCATTTGTAAGTTCTGTATTTAATTTTAAAAAATAAGTGCTATTTTAGGGACTGCTGCTGCTGCTGCTGCTAAGTCACTTCAGTCATGTCTGACTCTGCGCGACCCCATAGACGGCGGCCCACCAGGCTACCCTGTCCCTGGGATTCTCCAGGCAAGAACACTGGAGCATGTTGCCATTTCCTTCTCCAATGCATGAAAGGGAAAAGTGAAAGTGAAGTCACTCAGTCCTGTCCGACTCTTCGAGACCTCATGGTCTGCAGCCTACCAGGCTCCTCTGTCCATGGGATTTTCAAGGCAAGAGTACTGGAGTGGGGTGCCATTGCCTTCTCCATTCAGGGACTGGGAGTTCCTTGATAAAAAGAGAGAGATTCCTTGTCCCAGAGGAACTCACCTATGCTCTAGCAAGCTTATTTATTACCAGCTTTTGAAGAAGAAATTATGTATGGAACCAGATTATCAATTAACAGAAGCACATAAACCAGGTATGATTAGCTATACAGGTATGGCTAATAACCTGGTACCAGTTAGAATGCAGAGCTGAGTGGGAGATCAAAGAAAGTTTGATCCCAGATGATGGGAGATCATCCAAGAAAGAGAGAAGTTTGTAGTTTGGGAAATCTGTCAACAAGTAGTAGGGACCAGGCAGAGGGGTTGGGTTCACTGACAGAGCTCCAATCCCTAAGAAAACATAGGTCAAAATTTCAAGCAAAGCACCAGTCTCCAGAACACAAGGCAGGAAACCAAAATAGGGATCGAGACAATGGGGTCTCAGAGACCCAGACTCATTCACTGACACTGGGTTATGGTAGGGGCTTGGCACCACACTTCAGATGGGCACAAGATCAGAAGAAGACTCACAGGGCACTGTCTGAAGCTGGGCGCCACTGGCCTACTGCTTCTCAGCTCCATCCAGTCTCCAGTCACCAAAAGACAAAGCTCTGATACCAGGGACCGTGGCAAATGGCAGATCTACAGGTGAGGTCCAAATGGTTAAATCCAGCTGTGGAGGTTGTCAATCTACAGGGACTAAGAGCTAAGAAGATCATTATGAGTAGTAACCATGCTTGACAAAATAGCTATTCTCTTGAAATTATGGTATGTATTTCTACTGAAACAAAAAGAATCGAAAACTAGAATAAAAAACAGCAAAATGCTTCAAAATTTTTGTGAACTGAATGTCAGGCACCTTGATATTCAGAAATTACATAAAGGAGATATTTGGAATACCAAGTTACTGTTGTGCCTCTGTCAGATGTTGGCAGAAATAATGATCTGTTTTTGTGATGGGAGCAAATCCTTCACAATAGGTAATTCTATGTAGTGCCATATTTCCCTCATTTCTCTCTCTCTAAGAGAAATGCTGGGCGATGGACTACTTATTCTGAGATTGTGGAAAAGGGTAGAAAAATAACCAAGCTAAACATGATAAACAACTAAGATGGCTTATGGTGTGTCTAGGCCATTAGAAAAATCACACACCATTTGTTTCCATCACATTTTCACATATCCATTCTATATATGGAGTCAGAGCTGTTAAATGGAGAAATTTCTCATTTCTCCTCTAGAAGAGCCTTCTGAAATGGGGCAGAGAGTCAAGCCAGCTAAACCTGAAAGGGGAAGGATAAAAGAAGACCCTCCTTGCTGGAGTCCTGAAGATACTCTCTATGTCTCTCCACTCTGCTGTGTGGCCTGAAGGCTGATGCTATGTGTTCTCCAAATATGGGGCCCTTTGCCCCTTGACTTTCATGTTGTTTGGCCAACAGAGAGCCCCTACCTGTGAAAGGTGTGAAGCAGAGAGGAAAATGATGTCAAGATATCTATACCCCAGCTCTGTCCCTGAAGGGGGGGTCACAGGCTGCACGGTCCCTCCATTCAACACAAGTCCTGCCAGGCAGCCCTCTGCACACAGACATCCCTCTTTTCCATGTTTCAGAAACTGCTCCCTCCTCTTGCATCCTCTCAGCCCAGTCTAACCAAATTCTTTTGCTTTATCTACACCCTTCCAACCAATAGGAGTGTGTATCTGTTTCCTGCCAGGACCTGGACTGAATATCATCATTCCATAGTCACCCCTCCAGTAGTCACAGTGGGGAAAGTAATGTAACTCCTTTGGCAGTGCTGTTTAAGTTAGTATCCAAACATTTCAGTCCTGGATGCAAGGAAAGAGGGTCTCCTCTTTCTACTTGGCCAATCATCGTGAGGGCAGATGCCCTCCCCTAAATTTGCTCAGTAAGTTTAGAGATTTCAGTTTCTGAGCATTATGAGGGGAACAAAATCACTTATTCATAAAATAAGCCACCAGCAACTCCCCAAAACAGAATACCCAAGAGAAAGGGCTAAAAGGCTGGAGTAGAAGGAATTTGGAGCTCAGTTTCTCCCCATTTGGGTTTTTTCCTAATGTACTTGGAACATCTCTCTGAATTACATAATAAAAAAAGTTAAAAATTGAATTTATACTCTTCACTTGTCATATTATCAAAAGAAGTAGAATATAATATTTCTGCAACAAACTCAAAACTGCATAGCAATTTCATAGCTGTGCAGGATGTTATAACCTCCTGGTAACTTCT
>NW_011494826.1:4906212-4930028 GCF_000754665.1 Bison bison bison | reverse complement strand
CTTAAATTCAGCTTTTGTTTTGGTTTCCATCAAGTAGTCACAGAGTTTATATTCAACTTTTATTTAAGATAGGAGCAGGTCAGAGGAATATCATCTTAATGTGTAAATGGTTACTCATTAAGCATAAATATAATTGATTTAACATTTTTAAAAACCTACTGATCTTATTAATGCCACAGCACAGCCACTTGGACACTTGTCTATAAAGACATTCACACAGAAATGTTGGAAACAAGCATGGTTTAGTTACAACAGGGGTGAATATAATGGTGTTCAAATCCCACCTGTAATGAGGCATCACTACAATCACACATGCATTTCCAAGGCCACTGGGAGAGGTCTGCAGTGAATCCTGTAGAAGCCTCGGTAATGTGAATAAAACAATAGAAGGTAGTGAGACAGTTAAGACTCAAAGAACCAATATTAGAGCAATATTGGACTCCATTTTCTGCAAAGGACAATAGCAACACCAGTAGCAACATTCCAATGACTTAAAACTAGAGAGATTTTATTAGATATTAGAGCAAGTATTGACAGCCAAGGAAGATGCCTGGTTAAAATTCCCTAAATACTATTCTCAGGTACTATCAGTTCAGTTCAGTCCAGTCGTTTAGTCATGTCCAACTCTTTGTGACCCCCATGGACTGCAGCATGCCATGCTACCCTATCCTCAGGTACCATGCCAGGCACAAATGACTCAAAACTACAGATATCTGTACTTTGCCACAAAAATAAAGAACATCCTCATCCTCCATTCGCTTAATAGGCTTATTTCTTTTTAACTTGTGGATGCAGGAAATAGGAAACATGGTTTCCTCAGTGTGACCAGGAAGACAGCTCCTCAAATATCCAGGTAAAATCTGGAGAAAGCCAGGAGCTTGAAATATCCAGCCAAAGAGGGGCAGAGGGCAGGCATCTCCTCCTGTCTCTCCACTGCCCTTCTCCCTTCCCTAGAAAAAGGTACGATTCCAAATACCAATTGCATCTTAGCAGACATGTCTAACCCTCTTTCTCTCTCTTTTCCTCTTTCTCCCTCTTTTTCACACACACACATACACCCCAGCCTAATTCTCAAGGTCATCGTATTCAATCTCTCTCTTTCCAGAAAGAGCCTTCAAGCACAGTATCCATTCAAGGTAAAATTCAGACTTAGGGGAAAGGGAGAAGCCTCGCTTAGGTCCTGAAGTTAAGCCCTTTACCAGAGCCATGTTTTGTGAGTTAAGGGCATTGCTAAAAATGAAGTGAAGTTTACCATTTTCTCCCATAATATCAGGAGGAAGTAAAGGAGCTGGGCCACTGGAGGATCTGAATTTTACAATTTTGACTTCTTGTTACTGTCCCTGGGGTGGAGTATGGATTTAAGAAGCAGACAGCTCTGAGTTCAAACCCTAAGCCTGACACCCGGGAGCTGTGCCCTTGGGCAAGCTAGCCTCTCTGGGCCTCAATTTCCTCACCTGTAACATATTGATACTTATACAGACTTCACAGAGGGGCTGGGAGTTTTTATGAAATCATACATGCTATTGCCTCATAGAGTAAAAAACCATGATCAAGCTGTCACAGAGCAGTAGCAGCATGATTCAGAATTGACAGCCTGAATCCTTTGGGTGCTATGCTAAGTTAAGGCTCTGGCTAGCTCTTTCAGAGTGTTTTAAGTCTCCTAAACATTTCATCTATACTCAATATTCAAAGATTACTCTGCACACAGTTCTGCCTTGCACTAGTTGCAGTCTCACCAAGACCGTACTCAGTACATATTTCAGTATAATTTTCTTTAAAATAACAAGCTCTTTCTTAAGTTGTGGCTTAGGCTGAGATTTCCATTCCTGGTTTTCTTCCCTAATAAGTTCTCATGTGCTAGATATTATATGTGCTAGCAGTTTTACATGCATGAGCTTTTCATAGAGTGTAAAACTTTAAAGAAGATAGATCTCTACATGCAAGTATGTTGGACATTTAATCTCTGTTTTCCATCTCTTATCAAGTAACCAAATTTGAGTTGGGAAGGGTCCCCAAGTCCAAAGTCCCAGAGCATGTTCCCCATCTCCTTTCTGCTTCCTTTCTGGAGGAGTAAAATTCTACATACCCAAATATAATCAGAATGTAACAGAGATCTAGATGTGTAGTAAGGGCATTGAAGACAGCTTCATTAAAAACTACACAAGAGACTGAGAATGGAATTAATAATATCAGATGTGGCCTTTGGTTCTCTAACCAGCATCATTGTGCCATCTTTTCTGAAACAGATGAGCCAAGATTTAGAAAGGAAAAAAATCAGAGATGTCTTGAACCACGGGAATCAGATAACCTGCTTCAACCAGAATTCAATTGCATTCTCATCAGAATAATCGCCCAAAGGGAAAGGGCTAAGAGGTCCTCATCAGAAGATTCATCTGAATCATTCTGAACTTCTCCTTCAGATGAAGTTCCCTCCAATCCCAAACCTTGTTCTCTAGTCCATGCTTCATAAACCTCATGGGATTCCATCCACATGGGCAAATGTCCATGCTGCCAGACAACTAGGACAAGTGTCCAACATAGCAGATTATGGCAGCCCACTCTCATTCAGTCCTACGAATGCAACAAGCAGCTTTCTGTGGGTGAAACTCTACTTGTTCTTTAGATATTCCAGCCCAAGTAACAGAAGAGTTTTTACTGCATTCTAGCCAAAGTGCACAATTACTAAGAATAAAGAGAATTTTTGTTCCTGAGGGTCTTCAGTGAATTTTTCCCTGAAACTCACTTGCACACACAACTTACAGATTGCTGTTCTTGTTTAGGTACTAAGTCATGTACAACTCTTTGCAACCCCATGAACTGTAGCACGCCAGCTCCTTTGTCCTCCACTATCTGGCAGAATTTGCTGAAATTCATGTCCACTGAGCCGGTGATGCTATCTAACTATCTCATCCTCTGCCACCCTCTTCTCCTTTTGCAGTCAATCTTTCCCAGCATCGGGGTCTTTTCCAATCAGTCAGCCCCTCACATTAAGTGGCCAAAGTATTGGAGCTTCAACTTCAGCATCAGTCCTTCCAATGGATATTCAGGGTTGATTTCCTTTAGGATTGCCTGGGTTGATCTCCTTGCAGTCCAAGGGACTCTCAAGAGTCTTCTCCAACACCGTAATTAGAAAGCATCAGTTCTTAGGTGCTCAGTCTTCTTTATGGCCCAACTCTCACATTCATACATGACTACTGGAAAAACCATAGCTTTGACTATGAGGACCTTTGTTGACAAACTTATGTCCCTGCTTTTTAATACATTCTCTTGTTTATTACAACTTTCCTTCCAGGGAGCAAGTGTCTTTTAATTTCATGGCTGCAGTCACTGTCTGTCTGCAGTGATTTTGAAGCCCAAGAAAGTAAAATCTGTCACTTTTTCCCTTCTTTTGCCATGAAATGATGGGACCAGATGCCATGATCTTAGTTTTTTTAAGGTTAAGTTTTAAGCCAGCTTTTTCATTCTCTTCTTTCACCTTCATCAAGAGGCTCTTTAGTTCCTATTCACTTTCTGCCATTAAAGTGACATTACCTGCATATCTAAGGTTATTGACATTTCTCCCAGCAATCTTGATTCCAGCTTGTGATTCATCCAGCCTGGTATCTTGCATGATGAACTCTGCACAAAAGTGAGATAAGCAGGGCAACAATACATAGTCTTGACGTACATGTCCAGTTCCAACTGCTGCTTCTCGACTCACATACAGATTTCTCAAGGGACAGAAAAATTGTCTGGTACTCCCACCTCTTTAAGAATTTTCCATAGTTTGTTGTGATACACACTGTCAAAGACTTTAGAATAGTCAATGAAGCAGAAGTAGATGTTTTTCTGGAATTCCCTTGCTTTTTCCATGATCCAACAACTGTTGGCAATTTGATTTCTGGTTTCTCTGCCTCTTTGATATATAGCTTGTACATCTGGAATTTCTCATTTCATATACTGATGAAGCCTAGCTTGAAAGCTTTTGAGCATAACCTTACTAGCATATGAAATGAGTTTAATTGTGTGGTAGTTTAAACATTCTTTGGCATTGACCTTCTTTGGGATTGGAATGAAAATTGACCTTTTCCAGTCCTGTGGCTACTGCTGAGTTTTCTAAATTTGGTGATATACTGGGTGCAGCACTTTAATAGCATCATCTTTTAGGATTTGAAATAGCTCAGCTAGAATTCTGTCACCTCCACTAGCTTTGTTCATACTATTGCTTCCTAAAATATTGTTTCCCTTCAGCTAATTAAAAAAAAGAAAGAAAGAACAGCTCTGACTACTAAAATCTTAGAATGTGATCTCATGTATCTTTGTAGTGGAATACATGAGATCACATTCTAAGATTTTAATAGTCAACAGTTGTTTTTTTTAAATTAATATAGCTGAAGTGAAACAATACTTAGAAAATCTCAAACAACCTATGGGTTATTCACCTCATGCATTCAGGGCCCAGAAATGTATCTGAGTGGATGCAATGTGTCGATGGGTCTATGGAGAAAGGACAGGGAGCACAAATGGCCCCGGGGGAAACTCCCCTGTCTCAAAAAAGATTCTTTGCACAGAGAGGGGAGGATATGAATACTGGGCTTGTGCTAGGAAAGAGAAAGAGTATTCCAGTGTTTTAAGTCAGTGCTACCCAACTGTGCTCTGTGGACTGTCACTGATCATGAACTGTGACTAGTCTGTGGCAAGATAAATATAGACATCAAGAATAAGCATTGAGAAAACTTGATAGTAAGTTGACATTGCTTTGATAGTCCAGCATATGATTACTTTTCTATTAGTTAATTTTTATTGATTTTGCAAGAATTTTTATCTGTGATGAGCCAGTACTATTAAAAACACAAACTAGTTCTTCACCACAGATAGCCTGAGAAGCATCATCCTAGACCTATGTCCACAGCCCTGACTGTTCATTGAACTCTCCTGCAGGGCTTTAAAAAGTACTGATGCCTGGGTCTCCATCCCAGAGACTCTGTTTTAATTAGGATGGAATGCAGCCTTGGCAGTGGGATTTTTTAGAACTCCCAGGTGTTTCTAATACACACAAAGTATTTAAGAACAATTTCCTTCATACAGTTAAGAGATTGGGGGATGCACTTAGGGGTGAGTGAACTGGGAAAACACAGAAGTAACTGTTTATTTTATGTTACTTTGAAAAATATTTTTAAGTTATAATTCACAACAGTAGCTAGACTATACCAAGACAGTCTTCTTCTTCCCTTCGCTCAGTCATGTCCTACTCTTTGCGACCCCATGGACAGTAGCCTACCAGGCTCCGCCGTCCATGGGATTTTCCAGGCAAGAATACTGGAGTGGGCTGCCATTTCCTCCTCCAGGGGATCTTCCCAATCCAGGGATCGAACCCAGGTCTCCTGCGTTGCAGAGAGACGCTTTACTGTCTGAGCCACCAGGGAAGCCCAACCAAGACAGTAGCCTAGACTATACCTTGCACCTGGTTATCATCCATAATTATTCTGAAAGGATGTACCAGGAGAACAATCGAGGAACTGGCTGGTTTATGTTCTATAGATGAAAATATGAACTTAACCTAATTGAGGTTAACACGAATAAAGAGAAAAATAATGTCCTTATTAAAATACTTTATAGATGGGATTTCCCATCTATAAAGGGAAATTTATATTTCCCTGATGGTCCATTGGTTAGGGTTAGGGTTTCCTTGTGGCTCAGCTGGTAAAAAATCCACCTGAAATATGGGAGACCTGGGTTTGATCCCTGGGTTGGGAAGATCCCCTGGAGAAGGGAAAGGCTACCCACTCCAGTATTCTGACCTGGAGAATTCCATGAACTGTATAGTTCATGGGGCCACAAAGAGTCAGACATGACTGAGAAACTTTCATTTTCTTTCCAGTGGTTAAAAATCCTCCTGACAATGCAGGGGACATGGGTTTGGTCCCTGCTCTGGGAAGATCCTATATGCCAGGGGGCCACTAAGCCCATGTGCCACAACTATTGAGCCTGTGCTCTAGAGCCTGGGAGCCACAACTACTGAGCCCTTGAGCTCTAGAGCCCGTGCTCTCAATAAGGGAAGGCACCACAATGAGAAGCCCACACACCACGAGAGAGTACTCCCCCACTCGTGACAACTAGAGAAAGCCCATGCACAGAACCAAGACCCAACACAGCTAAAAATAAATAAATTAAAAAAAAAAAAAACAGTAAAATGGACTGAATGCTTTGATACAGTCATATTTTGTACAATTTTAATGTAGACCTTTGATAGCAATATAACGTGCATACAAAAAAGTACGTAAGCCTTAAGTGCACAGCTTGGTATTTTCATAAAGTAAACACTCCTGTGAAACTAACATTCAGACAAAGAAATAGATGATGCATAATACTATTTGCCCTGGTGTTATGACATCTTAAAATAGCTTCCCACTGAGAGGAAATAAAGACAATGTACTCTGCCACTATGAATATGATATTTATCTTGGTAGATCTAGTTTAAGCTGGAAGACTTCAAAAAATAGGAACAGAAAGTACAATGATTCTTCCTGGTAAAGATGCCAGATTGAAATACATACATATCTAATTTCCTCATTTCATTCAGGAAATTCCACTACAATGACAGTAATGTGAGGCTCGATCCCGCCGGTGAGGCATTCCACTCGTAATGTGTCTTATTTAAAGGCATAAATCCATAAGAATCAGGAATGAAAACAGAACAAAACAAAAATTTAAGAAGCTAGAAAGTGGTAAATGACTTGTCAGGCTTGAGAAAACTAAAACCTAAGTTGTGGGTAGAAAAATTAGATAACAGTTCAATTTATAAAACAGAATTTTAAAAACTTACCAGTTACCAAATTAAGAGGGATGACAATGAGGACTTGGTCAGTATCCTTGGTTAAGTCTATTTGAGAAGTCCTAACCCCCATCTTCAAATAGACTTAACCAAAGCTACTGATTGTAGTCTCATTGTCATCCCTCTTAATTTGGTTTGAGAAGTCCTAATCCCAAGCCTCAGGCTTCCCTGGTGACTAAGATGATAAAGAATCTGCCTGCAATGCTGGAGACCTGGGTTCAATCTGTGGGTTGGGAAGACTTCCTGGAGAAGAGAATACTCCAGTATTCTTGCCTGGAGAATCCCATGGACAGAGAGCCTGGTGGGCTACATTCCATGGGGTTGCAAAGAGTCAGACACTACTGAACAATTCTCACAATCTCCACCCTTATTTGTATAGCATATGCCTCCTTTCACTTTGGCAAAGGGCAGAGCTTTACTCTGTGGCCAAACAGAAGTCTACAGTGACATCAAGTATGGTTGAAGACTGGAGTACCCTACCAATGTCACAGACGAATTAGCTGAAACTATGCATACTGCTCACTGAAATGCCCAGGCCACCTTCCTACTTGGTTCACAGAAAGCTAGCAGCCAGTCAGGAGGTTAGAAAAGACTTCTGTGATCCGGGAACAGCTCTCACAAAAATGAAATTGAAGGTTCTCAAGGAAACAGCCCAGCTATTTGACAGTAAAGTCACAATAGACAAGCCCTTGTTGATAATTCTCCACAGGTCTTTCTTCCATTTCTGAACATCTTGTGCAGGATTTGACAATTTTTTTGTCTTAGACTAGCTTTTCAAGACCCTGTATAGTGAAGTTTGTCTCCCTCTAGAATAGCAGGCAGGTTTGTTTGCTAATGTCTCCCTCTGGAGCAAAGATTGGGTAGCTTTGCTTGTAGACCACTATGAAAGTGAAAGTATTAGTCACTTAGTCCTGTCTGACTCTTTACAACTCCATGGAACGTAGCTCACCAGGCTCCTCTGTCCATGGGATTCCCCAGGCAAGAATACTGGAGTGTGTGTTCATTCCCTTTTCCAGGAGATCTTCCTGACTCAGGAATTGAACTCAGGGTCCTGCATTGCAGGTGGATTCTTTACCATTTGAGCCAACAGGGAAGCCTATGTAGACCATTATAAATGATAAGAATTTCTTTAACTCAGGAGGTCTCAGGTATAACATAAACCTGCTATAATGAGGGCCCACTTTGCTTGCTCTGTATTGTCCCTGTGAACTTTCAGAGTGAGGGGAACCACCATGTGCATGAAGCTCATGCTGCTTGCTCAACTGTGAGTAGTAATGTCCTTTGTATCTGACCCAGGAATCTCCTATTTTTGGAAGCATCCTTCAAAACACAGCAGACTAACTTGTTAGCTTGTAAGTGGGGTAAGACCCTTCATAGTTCCTGACCTCCTCAATCATTCTCACAGCTCCCAAATAGTTTTGGAGCCCTCTATTCTTAAATATATGCAGACACAAAAATCACAAAACATCCAAGAATATTGGCTAACAATAATAAGAAATTTTTGAAAAGCAACTTAGAGGAAATGGCCCATTCAAGAGAAGAAAACTTTCCCCCAAAAGTGTTAGTAATATCCTCAGGGAATAATAAGAGAAGCTATTATATCCATAAAACAAGAATAAGATAATATTTTTTAGAATATTAAACATTTTTGTAGTGAAATTCAGATAACATAAAATTTGCCATTTTAACCATTTTAAAGTCTTCAATTCAATGTCTTTTACTACATCCACAGCATGACCCAGCATATCTCTCACTACAACAATAAACATCTCTAGACAAGTGCTAGATTTTGCTTTTTGTCCACACAATTTGAAAACAGAGGTGATGCAGCTTCTAATGAGCCTATTTCTGAAGATCAGAGTCATTGGAAAAATAAGATGCTATACATTTTTTTTAAGTACTAGGAAAATAAAAGAACCACTATAACTTAACTTTAAGTGAAAAACTTAATAGAATAATTTGAAAATAAAGCAAAGAAAATATCCTATAAAGTACAGCACACAGAGAAGAAAACCAAAAAAGATTATAATCTGCATACCTCATTCTACCATAAGCTGTTAATTCAGGCACCCCACCTCTCAACTTCCTGTTTGGAAAGAGTAAATTTCCTCACTGCTTAAGCCAATATAAACTGAGTTTTCTTTCCTTGCTGCTAAATTAATCTTAGGAAGACCTTGGGAACTAGTGTGACTTGGAAGAGAATAAACTAGCCTGTGGTGTGCAACAGGGAATAAAAATGGAAGCGTGCCTTTATCGAATAAAGTCCTCTCTCAAAACTTGCTCTTTTGCCATAATTTTGATGTAAACATTAAAGATACTAGCAGCTATGCTATTTCCCTTTGGCGAATAACTGCATATCTCATAATATTCCCAACTCCTGATTTTCTATTACGTGTGTATGAATGTCATCTAAGGAGAACACTGTTCTGTGAGCTTTTTAGGAAATGTGAGAGTTTTCAATGTGGAACCAATCGCACACGGGAGGAAAGCAGGTTGTGCTGCTTGGTGATGAGAGTAGCTTTGTGTGTTTGTGTAACTTACTGCATGTGGTACACCTGAAATATTGCCAATGATCCAAGAAGAAACATTTTCTATTGCCTTGAAAGTCAATTCCATCAGAGCCAGTGAAGAGAACATGGAGTTCTGTCTGACTACTTGGAAGTTAATGTCTTTTCAGAAATCCTGACTTGAAATCTTTATTTTTTTATAGGACATTTTTATTACCTTTCCACCTTTGAGAAAATAGTGAAGCACATCCTTAGTCGCTCAGTAGGAGACATTTTCATTCTTTACTTTGTTTACTTTATGGATATGAACATGATACAATTTTTCATTGGAAACCTTAAAGTAATTATTATAATGCAGCTGAAAACAAGTTCTTTAGGAAACAGAGCTCCTCAGGAAAATAAGGATCCAGAGTGACATGTCTTAAAATGTGATGTGCAGACAAAAACCTGGAAGTATCTGGATACACTGTAAGATATATTTGAAGGCTAGTTCTGCTTGCTGCTGCTGCTGCTGCTAAGTCGCTTCAATCGTGTCCGACTCTGTGCGACCCCATTGATGGCAGCCCACCAAGCTCCCCCATCCCTGGGATTCTCCAGGAAAAAATACTGGAGTGGGTTGCCATTTCCTTCTCCAAAGGATTCATCATTCTTTCTTTGCTGATGAAGACAGCATGGATGATGCAGATCTTGCCTCAAAGAAGACCTCAGTGACTTGAGTCCAAATGGAATGATGTGACATTAGTTCCCCTTTCAGAGTCTTCAAGAAGTCTGGTGTTTCTTAATACAAATCTATTCAGCCAGCCATATAATCTGTGGGATCTCTAATTTCATTTGCCACCTCATATCCTTGCAAGTCACAGTTTTTAGAAAATATTAATATTTTAATCAAGAAAATTAGAAATACCAGGGGAATATTTCATGTGAAGATGGGCACAATAAAGGACAGAAACAGTATGGACTTAACAGAAACAGAAGATATTAAGAAGAGGTGGCAAAAATACACAGAACTGTACAAAAAAGTTCTTAATGACTCAGATAACCACAGTGGTGTGATCACTCACCTAGAGACAGACATTCTGGAGTGTGAAATCAAGTGAGCCTTAGGAAGCATCACTATGAACAAAGCTAGTGGAGGTGATGGTATTCCACCTGAGCTATTTGAAATCCTAAATAAGATGATGCTGTGAAAGTGCTGCAGTTAATATGCCAGCACATCTGGAAAACTCAGCAGTGGCCACAGGACTTGAAAAGGTCAGTTTTCATTCCAATCCCAAAGAAAGGTAATGCCAAAGAATGTTCAAACTACCACACAACTGTACTCATTTCACATACTAGCAAGGTAATGCTCAAAACCCTTTAAAATAGGCTTCAACAGTATGTGAACTGAGAAATTCCAGATGTACAAGTTGGATTTAGAAAAGGCAGAAGAACCAGAGATCAACCTGCCAACATTTGTTGGATCATAGAAAAAGCAACAGAATTCCCAAAATCATCTACATCTGCTTCACTGACTATGCTGAAGCCTTTGACTGTGTGGCTCACAACAAACTGTGGAAAATTCTTAGAGATGGGAATACCAGACCACCTTCCTAACTCCTAAGGCACCTATATCCAGGTCAAGAAGCAATAGTTAGAACCGGACATGGAACAGTGGACTGGTTCCAAATTGTGAAAGGAGTATGACAAGAATGTATATTGTCACCCTGCTTATTTAACTTATATGCAGAATATATCATGTGAAATGCCAGGCTGGATAACTCACAAACTGGAATCAAGATTCCTGGGAATAACCTCAGATATGCAGATGACACCACTCTAATGGCAGACAGAGAAGAGGAACTAAAGTGCTTCTTGATGAAGGTGAAAGAGAGTAAAAAAGCTGGCTTAAAACTCAACATTCAGAAAACTAAGATCATGGCATCTGGTCCCATCACTTCATAGTAAATGCTGCTGCTGCTAAGTCACTTCAGTCGTGTCCGACTCTGCAAGACCCCATAGACGGCAGCCCATCAGGCTCCCCCGTCCCTGGGATTCTCCAGGCAAGAACACTGGAGTGGGTGGCCATTTCCTTCTCCAGTGCATGAAAGTGAAAAGTGAAAGTGAAGTCGCTCAGTCATGTCCGACTCAGCGACACCACGGACTGCAGCCTACCAGCCTCCCCTGTCCATGGGATTTTCCAGGCAAGAGTACTGGAGTGGGTTGCCATTGCCTTCTCCGTCATAGTAAATAGATGAGGGAAAAATAACAGTGACAGATTTTATTTTCTTGGGCTCCAAATTCACTGCAGATGGTGACTGCAGCCATGAAATTAAAAGATGCTTCCTCCTTGGAAGAAAAGCTATGACAAACCTAGACAGCATATTAAAAACCAGAGACATCACTTTGCTGGCAAAAGTCCATATAGTCAAAGCTATGGTTTTTCCAATTGTTGTTATTCAGTCACTTAGTAATGGCTCACTCTTTGTGACCCCATGGAATGCAGCATTCCAGGCTTCCCTGTCCATCACTAACTCCCAGAGCTTGCTCAAACTCATGTCCATCAAGTCAGTGATGCCATCCAACCATCTCATCTTCTGTCCCCTCCTTCTCCTCCTGCCTTCAATCTTTCCCAGCATCAGGGTCTTTTCAAACAAGTCAGCTCTTCATATCAGGTGGCCAAAGTATTGGAGTTTCAGCTTCAGCATCAGTCCTTCCAATGAATATTCAGGATTGATTTCCTTTAGGATTGACGAGTTTGATCGCCTTGTAGTCCAAGGACTCTCAAGAGTCTTCTCCAGCACCACAGCTTGAATGCATCAATGCTTTGGCCATCAGCCTTGTCTATGATCCAACTCTCACATCTATAAATGACTACTGGAAAACCTGGACCATCATGAAGGTGGAGCACCAAAGAATTGATGCTTTCAAAGTGTGGTGCTGGAGAAGACTCTTGTGAGTCCCTTGGACTGCAAGATCAAACCCGTTGATCCTAAAGGAAATCAATCCTGAATATTCATTGAAAAGATTGATGCTAAAGTTGAAGCTCCAATACTTTGGCCACCTGATGTGAAGACCTGACTTGTTTGAAAATGCCCTGATCCTGGGAAAGATTGAAGGTGGGAGAAGGGGGAGACAGAGGGTGAGATGGTTGGATGGCATCACCGACTCAATGGACATGAGTTTGTGCAAGATTCAGGAGTTGGTGAGGGGCAAGGAAGCCTGGCATGCTGCAGTCCATCTGGTCACAAAGAGTTGGACATGACTGAGTGATTGAATATCAACAACAATATTTTAATCAGTTGCAGTAAACTGAATGTCAAAGATGAGCTGCATATTCTCATGCCTAAGGACATTCCAGAATTTCAGCTTCTTATTCAATCCAAACTATGAGAACTTTCTCACTAAAATTCACTTTTGAAAATGGAATAAAACTGAAATTTACTTTCATGTTAGTTAACAAATTTTAATTATTTCAGTTTTTCTAGATATTACCATTAAATTTTGTGCACATTCCAATAAAATAGAAAAATAGATATGACTCATTGGACTTATCACTTTTATAGCCTGTTCCTATGAAGTAATAAATTTCCAGTATAATAAAGTGAACCGCATGAAAACATTTGGTGTATATATACATGGGGCAGGGTAATTTATAGTTTCATTTAGATTTTCAAAAATACCTAGTTTCCCCCAAAATGTTAAAAAGCAGAAACACTAAAACCTACTATTCTACACTATAGAACAGTCCTCTAAAATAGTACGTAATTACCATGTGATTTCACAGGTCATTTCTAACATGAATTTAATCCAATGTCACCTTAAAAACTAGTAATTAAAATTTCAGATGTGATCTGATCTAAGCCCTAAAAGAATGGTCAGGAAATTTCTATAAAATTGAAATTATCTTTTCAAGTTCATTGCATTAAAAGCCTACTTAAGAGACATGACAACTAAGTGCAATGCAGTACTTTGGTTTGAATCCTGAAACAGGAGGAGAGTCCTTAATTGGAAAACTGGTGAGATCCAAATAAGACCTAGAGTTTAATTAATGGTAATGTACCAGTAGTGGTTTCTGAGTTCTGACCAATACATGAGTAAGATAAAATGACAACAACAGGGGAAACTGGGTGAGGGGCACACAGGAATATGGTGAATTACCTTCGCAACTTTTCTGTAAGTCTAAAATTGTTCCAAATAAGTGTTTTTAGGTCTGCTCCTTTTGCTTTATGGATTATGCCTAAGCCTTTATGTGGATCACAACAAACTGTGGAAAATTTTTAAAGAGATGGGAAAACCAGATCACCTGACCGGTCTCCTGAGAAATCTGTATGCAGGTCAAGAAGCAACAGTTAGAACCAGACATGGAACAACAGACTGGTTCCAAATAGGGGAAGGAATACATCAAGGCTGTATGTTTTCACCCTGCAACTTATTTAACTTACATGCAGAGTACATCATGCAAAATGCCAGGCTGGATGACTCACAAACTGGAATCAAGATTCCCAGGATAAATATCAATAACCTCAGATATGCAGATGACACCACCCTTATGGCAGAAAGCGAAGAAGAACTAAAGAGTCTCTTGATGAAAGTGAAAGAGGAGAGTGAAAAAGTTGGCTTAAATCTCAGCATTCAGAAAATTAAGATCATGGCATCTGGTCCCATCACTTCATGGCAAATAGATGGGGAAACAATGGAAACAGTGAGAGACTTTATTTTCTTGGGCTCCAAAATCACTGCCGATGGTGATTGCACCCATGAAATTAAAAGATGCTTGCTCCTTGGAAGACAAGCTATAACCAAACTAGACAGCATATTAAAAAGCAGAGATGTTACTTTGCCAACAAAGGTCTATCTAGTCAAGGCTATGGTTTTTCCAATAGTCATGTATGGATGTGAGAGTTGGACCATAAAGAAGGCTGAATGCTGAAGAATTGATGCTTTTGAACTGTGGTGTTGGAAAAGACTCTTGAGAGTCCCTTGAACTGCAAGGAGATCCAACTAGTCCATCCTAAAGGAAATCAGTCCTAAATATTCATTGGAAGGACTGATGCTGAAGCTGAAACTCTAATACTTTGGCCACCTGATGTGAAGAACCGACTCATTGGAACAGACCCTGATGCTGGGAAAGATTGAAGGTGGGAGGAGAAGGGGACGACAGAGGATGAGATGGTTGGATGGCATCACCAATGCAGTGGACATGAGTTGGAGTAGGCTCTGTGAGTTGGTGATAGACAGGGAAGCCTGGCGTGCTGCAGTCCATGTGATCGCAGAGTCAGACACAAATGAGCAACTGAACTTAACTGAAGTGAAATACGCTCCAACTTTTTAACAAGAATTAATCACTCAGCAACTATTTATGGAATATCCAGGTCCTCTATGATGAGTACCTAGTGCTGACCTAAACAGATTCAGCCCTTCCTTTGTGGAGCTAAGAGAGTTAGCAGGCAGGAAAGAAACTGAACAGTCACAAGAATCAACATAAATTGTAACCACAGTTTGCAGTAAGTGCTGTAAAGGAAAATTACATGAGATGAGAAAGGTGCAAAGCTGCAAAGGCCTCCCTGAGGCAGTAGCACTTATTACAAGACCTGAATGATGATGAGGAGCCAGCCAGGTAACCGCACTAGGAAGAGGGATGTGCTTGTACATCAGCCTGGAGGAAGAAAGGACCTGGAGAACGTGCCAGTATGACCAAAGCATCAAGAGTACATGGAAGAGTGGTGCCATCGGAAGAACCAAACCACATAAGGACCCTGTAGGCCCGGTTTAGGCTTTTATAGTTTTCCAAAGAAATATGAGAAGCCACTGAAGACTTTAACTGGAGGAATGGCATGATCCAATTAAAGTTTCTAAAAGATCACAATGACTGGTGTGTGATGTGGACAAGAAAGGAGAAAGCAAGAGGCTACATTTGAGGCCCTCCCTATTTTTTTTAATTACAGAGAAATTAAAATTTCATAGCTTCTAAATATTAAATGTATTTGTTCTAGCCTGTCCCTGGGAAATAATAATTCATTTCTTCATCTGCCACCATAGCTCCAGGAAAGATGGTGCTCCAAATGGTTCCCAGCTCACTTGACCTGGATCTTTCCTCTAGGATGCCTATATTAAATGTGGGTATGAATCAAAAATGCAAGATACGTACGCATGACGTGGAGCAAGGCATCAGCAGCAAAAACGTGCAAACTCTAACACCCTTAGAATCTAAGATCTAAGCTTCACAAGAGATAAAGAATTCTTGTACATCCAGTTTTCAGGACCATAAAACCATTATTGACCTCCACTAGTGCCATCTTGGCATTAATGCAGAACTAAATATAGAAATTCCCAGACTGCAGAATAGTGTAATTTTCATTCCCTGTTTAAAATATACAATGTTAAATGTCATCTTCAGTTACTATACCTTGAGTCTGAAGGAACTGATGTTTTGCCCTATCTGACTGAGAAAAAGAAAAATGTCTTCCAAATGTGATATAACCAGCAGCACTTCAATAAAACTTAATAAGCAGTCCCACTCCAGTACTCTTGCCTGGAAAATCCCATGGACGGAGGAGCCTGGTAGGCTGCAGTCCATGAGGTCTTGAAGAGTCGGACACGACTGAGCGACTTCACTTTCACTTTTCACTTTCATGCATTGGAGAAGGAAATGGCAACCCACTCCAGTGTTCTTGCCTGGAGAATCCCAGGGATGGTGGAGCCTGGTGGGCTGCCGTCTATGGGGTCGCACAGAGTTGGACATGACTGAAGTGACTTAGCAGCAGCAGCAGCAGTGCTGGTTGAATACTTTTAAACAGAACTCCCTAGTGACTTACACTCTAAACAAACACTTGGATTTTCTCAGTTTGTAGGAATACACTATCTATAACCTCACTATGTATTATGTAGGCACATTCTAAGGACTATCAAAACTAGAAAATAGAAAAGATTGGATCTTGATTGAAGCCTATGATTTAATATGAAAAAATTCTTTGTGCAAAGCTCTGTGAACCAAAACGCTATTAAGTTGACTGTCCAGACAAACCCTTCTTTTCTCTGGAAACTACTTCTTGCCCTACAGTCAGTAGGATTACAGGAGAAAGCCTCTGGCAGCCAGGATGGCAGAGATTGACCCCGTCCCGGACGCCCACAGTCAAGACAATCAAGAGTGTACACCTGACACAAATTTGGCCAAAAAGTCCCTGTCCCTGGGAATCTGGTTTTAGAAGTTAGAGATTCTTGCTCAGTCTGTCTTCTCTCTTGACTAGAGGACATATAAACACTGGAACTGCTTACAGAGGCTATTTTCAACCATTTGTACAAGGAATAGAGAAAGCCAGCCTGCAGCAAGAGACAAGAATGGGGAACACGTGCCAGGAAAAAAAAGAAAGAAAGAAAGAAAGAAATGAAAGGCAGAGAGAGAGGGCTTCCTATTTTCCCTACAGCAACAGTCGGGGACCTGACGTTTATCCCACCTTGCTGCTGCTGCTTTCAGTCGTGTCCAACTCTGTGCAACCCTGTGGACTGCTGCCAGGCTCCTCCATCCACGGAATTCTCCAGACAAGAGTACTGGAGTGGGTTGCCATGCCCTCCTCCAGGAGATCTTCCCAACCCAGGGATCAAATCCGGGTCTCCTGCACTGCAGGCAGATTCTGTACCACTGAGTCACCAGGGAAGCCCTTAAGCCACCTTACCCCAGCCCTTAAAATCCATGGAAGACTCCTAGTATCATTTCAATCACTTCCATTTTTGCCTAAGCCAGTTCAAGTGGAATCCTGTGATGAGAAACCACACAAGCCCTCTCTAACACTCCAAGTTTCTCCATTTCATCTAGTCTCAAAGAACTGAGAATCAGCTTGCCCAAATTTTTTAAGCCAAGATCTCTGAAAGGGAATCTAATTCCAGCCTCTCCAAGCAGGCACATGCAATGAAATGAAAATCCTAAAATGTCAAGTAGGAAAGAAGCAGGGCACAAAACTGTATATATCAGAATTATGACTATACTATAGTTTAAATTTCTCAATAAATCAAGAAGTGAAGCCCTATATGCATTTTGAAGATTGGAAGAAAATTAACCAAAGTAATAGTAGTCATGTTAGGGTAACAGGATTATTTTCCTTTTTCTCTATATTCTTCTGTGTCTTTAAGTAGTAACTTTAAGAATTGTATCTTCAAAGACTATGCAACTGTGTTTACAACATAATGGTGTCTTTTTAAAAGTAGAACTTGAAAGACTCTATTTGTAATGTTCACCACTATATAAATAGACCAAAAAGCAATGTCCCTTTAAGACTCCACATGTAAAAGCAACAGTGAAATTTCCAACAGACTAGTCCCCAGTAATCCTTAGGCTTCTTTTCTCCAGGCCTTCTTGGTGGCACAGATGGGAAAGCATCTTCCTACAATGCAGGACACTGGGGTTTGATCTCTGGGTGGGGAAGATCCCCTGGAGAAGAGAATGGCAACCAACTCCAGTATTCTTGCCTGGAGAATCCCATGGACCGAGAAGCCTGATGGGGTCCAAAGAGTTGGACACAACTGAGTGACTAACACTACACATTTTCATTCTTCTCCACCTATCTGCCAGCCCAATCCTATATAATCCCACCTTATCCCATGCTACTCATCTTTAGCTGAAATTTCATCCTTCCTCTCCCCCACTCTCCCCCACCACTCTTCCACTTCCCATCCCCAATTCCTACACTCCTCTCTACTTTGATGTTTGAGGATCTGCATCTCCAGACATGTAGACCCATCCTGTCACCTGTAAGCCCTAGATTTTTCTCGTCTATTTTGGATTGGCCCCTTGGGAATAACCTCATCACAAAAGGTTCCAACCCACTTTAAACTATTCCCAGGGGTGATCCAGGTAAATAAGCAGAAGGCAATCTCCAAAAATAAAACACGTTGCAAACCTGGATAATTTGTAAATTATCTTTAACATTGCTGTAACACAATTTTCATTAACAATTCAAACTACAACATTGGATAGGAGGAAAATGTGAGTGGTGAACCATTTATTTACAAGAAAAAAGTGAGCAAGCCTTTTTGAAATCATCAAGTTGATTCTACTGGTTTCATCCATGATCATAACAGCTTCCTTATGCTGAACTAGGCATTGTGCCAGGCTTTTATATATGTTATCTTACATAACCTTCCCAATGACCTATGAAGCAATTATTATTATTTCCATTTTACAGGAGCAAGCTGTTGATCTGAGAAGTTACTTATGCAAGTTTAAAAGTCTAACAAGTAGAAGAGAACAGTCATTAAAACCTCAAACCTGAAGACTAACAGTAATCACTTCACAAGGGGGGTGGACCACATTTTATTTCTTATAGTTGTAATAACTTTATACTATTTTGTATTTTAAAGATTGCCTTCTACCCATTCAATTACAGAGAATGTTATAAAGGCAATAAGGACACAAGGTTTAGTGATACAAAATACCGTTTGGTGTACTCACTCTCTGAGTAGGCACATCTGTTTGATTCACTCATAGCTGGTGAGTTTTTTCTTTCCCTCCAATCACTACCATCATGTACTCTTTCTTTTTCTATGTGAAAAGAATTAACTCTCCAGTTTCTTCAACAGAAACTATAATCATTCATTCATTACTACAATAAACTTTATTGAGCACCCAGAATGTACTC
This sequence comes from Bison bison bison, assembly GCF_000754665.1. Classification (NCBI taxonomy): domain Eukaryota; kingdom Metazoa; phylum Chordata; class Mammalia; order Artiodactyla; family Bovidae; genus Bison; species Bison bison. Next base: position 4,911,096 of record NW_011494826.1, on the reverse strand, counting down.
TAGTACACTTTCATGTTGTCTGAGATAAAAATAAATAAAGATAAGTCCCTGCCTTCCCCAAGCTCTGTGGTGAGACAGTCTTATGAAAAGTAAACAGCCCAAAATACCGTGCTAAACACTGGAGCAGAGGTGAGTACACAGTATTACAGGAGCCCAGAGGAGGATCAACCCAGCCTGGGGCAATCAGGGAGCTTCACAGAGGACGGAGCTTTTAAACTCAGCCTCGAAAGATAAATACGAGCTTTTCAGGGAGTGAAGAAGGAGACATGAGAAGAGGAAGCCGTTCAGGCCATAGTATAAAAAGGCACTGAGGACCAGAAGAACATGGGGACAAGAATGTTATTAAAACAATAAGCTGCTTGATGAGACTATTAACAGGTTTGTGGAGGACAAGTGAGATATGAAATTAAAAAAGAAAAATTGGACAAAAAAATTCAACAATGTAAGTAGATTAAGGTGTTTAAATATATTGAAGACTATGCATACATTAAATTTCAGTTATTAAAATCTATAGACCAGTGACAGAAATGCTCAGTACAAAATAAATAGCATTTGCATGTGTCTATGGATATAAAAGAGACGGAAAGGATAGTGTTAGCCAAAATGTTAGCACTAATCACCTCTGGGTGGTGGAATTATGAGTAATTTTGTTTTAATCTCTCTTTGTCTCTCTGCCTTCCAGATTTTCTGCATTAAGCCTGCATTACTTTGGCAATTAGAGGGCGAAATGTGTGCTAAAATAGAACAGTGTAAGCTGGCCTCAGACTGTGGCATGCTAAGGAATTGGACACTATCCTACAGAAAATGCAGGTTTATTTCAGGCATTTGATCAGGGACGTGAGAGGAAGATTTGCAGTTTTACAGAATTCAGTGTTGTTAAGGTGTGCATACTAGATTAAAAAGATTTGAGACCGGGTGAAAGATATGACAGGGAGAACTAAGGCAGGTGATAATAGGGATGGAAACACGTATTTGGGGTAAAATAGATAGAACTTGCAGAGAAGGCAATGGCACCCCACTCCAGTACTCTTGCCTGGAAAATCCCATGGACGGAGGAGCCTGGAAGGCTGCAGTCCATGGGGTCACTGAGGGTCAGACACGACTGAGTGACTTCACTTTCACTTTTCACTTTCATGCATTAGAGAAGGAAATGGCAACTCACTCCAGTGTTCTTGCCTGGAGAATCCCAGGGACGGGGGAGCCTGGTGGGCTGCTGTCTATGGGGTTGCACAGAGTCAGACACGACTGAAGTGACTTAGCTTCAGCAGCAGCAGCAGCAGATAGAATTTGTTAACTGAATATAAGGAAAGGGGGAAGGGCAGAGTTTAAGTATAACTCCAGGTTTCTGGGCACTTGGTTAGATACAGATATTGGAAGCTTAAAAAGCATAATAAGCAAAAGGCACATTTTAAGGACAGAATGATGAATTTAGTTTTATGTGTGACATGCCTGGAGGACATTCAGGTAAGAATTCTAGTAGAAAGTTGAAATATGAGCCTAGGCTCAGAAAAAGTGGACCTAGAAATAGAGACATATAGAAGATAGTGAAGCCATGAAACTGAATAAGCTTGCTCAGTGAAGGTAAAGTGAAAGGACAGAGCTGAGGCTGGCACCTTGGGAAATGCTAAGTCATAGCACAAGTTGGAGAATTCAGAGAGCCAGAAGAGCCAGAAGTTAGTAGAGTTCTTTTTGGAAACGGGGTAGTCAGGGCTGGCATCAGAGCAAGGACAAGAAGTTTTACTATAAATTTTTAGCTACTGATAGGAAATAACAGAAAGCTGACGAGTACAAAAGGCAGAGAGAGGCCATTGGCCACCATCTGAGATGGAAAGTGGAGTGTGGAGAGGCAAAATCAACAAAAAGAGTTTACTGAGATAGATTCCTTCATGGAAGTTGGGGCTTTTCTGAAAGCTGTCAAAGCCAACCTACTGCATGGCTGTTCTAAGACAGTAACTTCTCAGACAGAAAAGGAGAAACACCATAGGATATCCCTTATATGCAGAATCTTCAAAAAATACAAATGAACTTATTTATAAAACAGAAACAGAGTCACAGAGTTAGCAAACAAACTTATGGTTATCAGGGAGGAAGGATGGGGTCAAGGGATAGTTATGGAGTTTGGAATGGTCATGTACACACTGCTATATTTAAAATGGATGACCAACAAGGACCTACTGTATAGCACAGGGAACTCTGCTCAATGTTATGTGGCAGCCTGGATGGGAGGGGAGTTTCAGGGAGAACAGATACATGTATGTCTATGGCTGAGTGCCTTTATTATCCACCTGAAACTGTCACAACGTTGTTAATTGTTATGACAATTAACTATATTCCAGCTATATTCCAATATAAAATAAAAAGTTTCTTTTAAAAAAGACAGTGACTTCTACCCCCTCCCCCATTTTTTTTTTTTTTAACAAGAAAGGAAACTGTTGGCCACAAAGAGATGCCCAGGTCTCAGGCCTAGTTACTAGCAAGTTTAACAAGAATAAATTTCCAACCCCCTAGAGTTTACTTCACTGCACATCAACACACTGCCTCCTTATACCAATACATAAAGAAGACTCAGCTCAAAGATGTCGATAATAGAATACAGTAAAATATAAATGAATTTATCCTTTGACTTGACTTGTGGAAAGAATAACTTCTTACGGCCATACAACCCTCTCTGATTACCACCTCTTTTCTCCCAGAAAACATCCACTAGCCTTTGATCCCACCGAGATTTCCAATCCATTGATCCTACCAACTTTCCACTCTCCCTAGTCATCTCAATTTTCTCTCTTCTGTACTCCCCAGCTTTAAACGCTACCGCCATTCATTATAATTCCTTTCTTGTATACATTCACGACTCCCTTGCTACTATTATTTTATTACACCCACCGGATAATCTGCAACTCCTGTTAAATCCTTCTCTTCACTTGCTCCATGCCTCCACTGTGTCAATGATCATAACAATCTACTGACTGATCTCACTTTAAATATGTGACCAGAAACTAAATGTGCCCTATAAAGCAGCCAGACAACCTTACTGTACTTCCTCAGACTGTTCACTCTCCCTCTCAAACTATTTATACATTCTCTCTCCTCCAACATCCACCACCTCCTCCTCTATCCTCACTCTCAGTTGATGACCTTGCTTTCTATTTGGAGAAAATGAAAGCAATCAGAAGAGAACCTTAGCAGACCCCCACCATCTCAGTTATCCACCTTCCAGACCCTTTATCCATACCCTTGCCCTATATCCATGTTCCTGTCTAAAGCAATATTCCTTCCTTTGTGCACTAGATTTGGTATACCCTATCTCTCCAATATCACTGATTTTTCTTTCTCTATTGAATCATTCTCAGGGGCTTGCAAACACGCTGCTACTGCTAGCCATCTTTAAAATAAAAAGAAACTTTTTAACCCCACCGCAACTCCCATTTCCTCTGCTCCCCTGCTCCTGCTTCCTCCAAAAATTACTGAAGAATTGTCTATACTCACTTTTCCAATTCCTCCGATTCTTGTTTGCTGTTGTTCAGTCGGGCCCAACTTTTTTGTGACCCTATGGACTGTAGTCCCCCAGGCTCCTCTGTCCATGTGATTTTCCAGAAAGTATACTGGAGTGAGTTGCCATGCCCTCCTCCAGGGGATCTTCCCAACCCAGGGATCAAACTCTCATCTTCTGCATTGGCAGGCAGATTCTTTACTGCTGAGCCACCAGGGAAGCCCAATTCTTGCTTTAGCACATTCGAATCCATCTTAGGCTTTCTTATTTGTTCCCGTCAAGGTAGCTAACGATGCCCAGTCACCAAATTCATGGTCAGTTTTCATTTTACTTGGCCTTTCAGCAGCACTGGATTCAGCTAATCTCTTCCCTCTGAGACTCTTCTCTGCCTTCCAGGGTATCACATGCTCTTCTCCTCACCCTCTTAATGTCTCAGTGCCCCAGAGTTCAGTCCTTGCTCCTCTTCTCTTCTCTATATACGTTGACTTCTTGAAGATCCCTTTAGTGTTAGACTATGAATAACACCCAAATACTGGAAAATCTCTAATATACATCTCTAGTAGACATCTCCTCTGAACTCCAGAATTATTTTACATCTCCAATTACATTTCCTTTCCAAAATGTTATCCTTATCCCTTGAACCCATAAACTTCTCTACCTTGAAGCTTGCCACACTTCAGCCATTGGCAACTCAAACTTGGTCAAACCAGAAAAGATGGAATCAATTTTTACTCCTTTCTTTCTTGTAGATACCATATCCAACCATCAGGAAACCCTATTCAAATAGAGAATTTAAATATAGACAATCTAACTTCAAATATAAAGAGAATCTGACCACCTCTCACCACTGCTACTGCTAACCCTCTTGTTCAAGCCACTATCATCTCCCACCTTGGTTATTACAGTGATATATACCAACTAGCCTCTCTGCTTCCACCTCTTCCCCAGTAGAGCAGTCAACTTGATCCTTTTGAGATGTAAGTCAAGTCTCATCCCTCCTCTGTTAAAACCATTAAAACCCTACAAAGAACCCTCTTACACTGTTGGTGGGAATGCAAACTAGTACAGCCACTATGGAAAACAGTGTGGAGACTCCTTAAAAAACTGGAAATAGAACTCCCATAAGACCCAGCAATCCCACTGCTGGGCATACACACTGAGGAAACCAGAATTGAATGAGACACGTGTACCCCAATGTTCATCACAGCACTGTTTACAATAGCCAGGACATGGAAGCAACCTAGATGTCCATCAGCAGATGAATGGATAAGAAAGTTGTGGTACATATATACAATGGAGTATTACTCAGCCATTAAAAAGAATACATTTAAATCAGTTCTAATGAGGTGGATGAAACTGGAGCCGATTATACAGAGTGAAGTAAGCCAGAAAGA